>NW_026535289.1:4072066-4416534 GCF_026225885.1 Hylaeus anthracinus | reverse complement strand
TCTAACAGTAGTGTTTTCTAAATTTTTTATATTGAAAAGTGTGGATATCTTGAACACATGTTTCTACATATTATTAAATTCATCATCAATATCTCTTTACTGTAGGAGTATACTTTTCTTTTATTACTTTAAAAGTATTATTTGTTGAAAGCAAAAGAATTTCTCCTTCTTTTTTAAATTTACAGAGTCAGTATAATTTGTGAGACTTTCTCGTCTTTGACGCATGCAAAGTGTCTCGCGATAGTTACCACGATACTTTCGAGTGACGAGTTCACTGATTTCTTTCTCTCAAGAAGAAAACTTTGGATATTAATTTCAAATCGAGTTAACGACTATAATAACACGTATCTGGCATTCGATTTATATTCCTGTACTGCTCTGTTATTACCTCCTGAAAATAATCTCTTCTGAGTCATAGTTCTTAAGATCTAAGTAGTAGGGTATTGATGTACAGACGTACTGAGGCCTTAAGAAATTAAATAGATAAGACATTAGAGCATTGGGATATCGAATTATAGTAATACTGAGTAATTTAGGTACTGACACATTCAAGAATTGAGTGGTTGAACTACTAAAACACTCGGAAGTTGAAGAGCTGAAGTTTTGGAATATAAAAACGAGTTTTTTCTGGTTTTGAAGGTATCAGAGCGTTAAATAATCGCAGTTCTGAAATTTTCATGAGTTGGAGAGTTGGAATATTAGAGTACTGGTGTAGCAAACTATCGAAATATGAGGGTGTGAGAGTAATGCGTTAGCTATTGAGATTTTTAGCCGATAGGGAGCTGAAGCATTGAGATATTGAGACATCAAACTACCATTATATAAGGGTGTCGAATTATTGGATCGTGAGACTGCTCCACTACTTTAATATTACTGTGTTACGTATATAGTTGGATCGTTGGCGCGTTTAAGTGGAAAAAACTGATACACGTGTTCTATCAGTGAATTCATCGACCTTTTAAAGAATACTTTCAAATTCTTCGAGAATGCGCAAGAATTGCCTCCATAAACGTGACGTAATATGCGTTTCGTCGAAACAAAGTAGCAGTCTACGTAGAGAAACCATTAAAATACCTTGATCGAACGTGTACGTACCCGGTAGAGTATGAGATTCAATCTTCGCAAAAGGCAAACCTCCTACGAAAAGAATTCGATTTACTTATAGACTAGCAATGCCTTCTAGACCGATTGTTCTACTAATTACACGGTTACCCTGTAAGTAAGCTGCTTACTTTTAAAAAATACCAACGCGTGCAATTCAATTCCACGGTGTGACTTTCTTTCCATCGACGAGTCAATCAATCTTTCTTAAGCTACACGCAACCATCCCTGTTCCTCTCACTTTTCCTCGTATCCCCTTTACGTCATTTTCCAGCAGTATTTTCCTCTACGTAACGCACAAACATTTTCTCCGATCGATAGAAGGTTCTATTATGTACCAATAGAAAATTTCAAGGAGTGGCCAGGAACGCACACTTGCACCGCGTCACGTATTTCAACCGCGATGGTTTATATCGAAGAAGCGAATTGCATACCGGTCATTGCGCGCACGTGACACGCAGATCGACTACGATTTCTCCTCGGATGATTTTACCGTACAGGATTCACGAGATACGCATTATTCAAGGTCCGCATTGATTTTCAAACACGCCTTAGGAATATGATTATCTCGTTCTTCAACCGTTATGTTTCTCTAATGAACCGCACGTGCTTGAATCGCGTGCGGCGGACATTCTTTAGATCACGTGTAACGGGAATCCATTAAGTATATTTTCATCGTGATCGTAGAGTGAATTGAAAGTCGTCGTACACGTGATCGATTAGCTACCTGATTCGTTGATTACAAATTTATTGCTCCCTTTTCATCTGCAAATGCTTTTTGCGTAAAAAATATTTGTTACAGTTATCTAGGACTCACGCGTCTTTCGTTTAGTGCAAGATATTTGGAACTAACCAAAATTTGAGAATATTCGAAGCTAGAACGAAGCTAACTTTTATGAAATAGATATAATATTTGTTTACTTTTTGTACATTATTGAGTTGTCCAGAAAATTCGTGTCAATTTTTAAGAAAAATTCAGAGGCACGTTTGAATTTTGATATATATTTATCGAATTACATAGGCTCCATTTTGTTCCACAACCTTTCCACCTTTTAAGGAATGTATACATGTTATTTGTTTTTAACTCAATTTGACATGTATATCTTTATATATATTCAAACCTGTACCATGGACTTTCCAGACAGCTCAATATAGGAGAGGTCTCGAAAAAAATTAAGCGTGGCTTACGCAGGCTATGCGTTTTAAAAATCACATTTAAATAAGTTTTGATACCAGTAAAGAAACTTTAAACTTTTTAAACTCTTTAAACAAAACATTTCGATAATTGGAAACTATAAAACTTCTAATTAAATTCTCACAATATGAAAGCTCAATATTTTTCTTTAAACCTCTATATTTCCAATACCCCTAGGATCACGTAATTTAAATTACATTATTACAAGTATTTCAATCAAATTTCACCAAATATCGAAATTTCTTAATATGTCCAGTCATCGAGCTTCCGTCGCCAGATTCACCCGAGCTCGAGCAATTCCACCGCCCACAGAACCGCGAGCATCAGGCTGTTCTGAAACAATCATAGCTTGCACCGCGAGCGCGACCGTAACCTCGAAGTCGCGCGTTGAGCTAACCGCCGCATAACCAAACAATCACCCGGGGGGTGTTTGGCGAAATTCAATATCGCTGGTCAGCAATCGCGAGCGTCACGATTCCAATAGATACTTGGAATCACTCTAGGAATACCTGGAGGGCGAACGACTAACGAGAAACGCGTTTCCCCGTCATCCGACCGACCGTTTAAAGAAACCGACTCTTCGTGCGCATTTACATCGAAATACGAAACGGGGAATCCCCGCGGGTAGGCGTTTTCGCGGGGAAAAAAGAAAGAAGTGGGACAGGAAGTGAGAGCCAGCGGTGTCTATTAAAAGATCCGTTGAATATTAATGCGAGATGACGTATTCCGGTACGTCCTGGATCGCGGTCGGGCGATTAACGAAGCGATTATTAAAATATGCAGAACGTCGTCCTAATTAGCCCAGCAACGAAACCGGGAAGGCGTTTCGTTCGCCTACCCGACGATCCTGCCCACCCTCTTTTTCAGCCCCCACGGCGAGGACACTCCGAGCAACTTTCTCGCGATGCAATTTCCTCGTATTATCGCGCTCGATTACGCGGCAGCGATGTCCACTGAAAATTCCGAATTTCTGACTAGTTCACGGTCGGATTAATCGCGCTGGAAGCTGGAAGAGGAGATAATTGAATGGTTAATGAGCGGCGCGACCGAACAGCCTGGCGATGGGATCGAGCGAATGCTCGTTGAAATGTGTGTCATCTGGCGGAAAGAAATTATTTTGCTGAATTGGGAAATATTTTTGGGAAATCTATACTGATACTCTCGAAACGGTTATTTTGTTATTATCGATTTTTTAACACTTTGCACTCGGAACCATTCCGTTACAGAATGTATTCATGTATTACATAACGTAACTTATAAAGCATGTAATTTACTGCAACGATACTTGAACTTGTATGAATCTTTCAACTTTGAGGAACGGTGTGAAACAGTCGTAGATATCCATTGATAGATTCTAATTTTAAGTTGCAATCTTAGACTTCCTTGTTTATCGTCACAAATTCCACCATGATAATTCCCAATATAGCGATTTTTAGTTCTGATTTAATATTTGATGAGAAAAAAACACTTTTAATTCTCAAAATTATCAGCACAAAATTATCTTGAAATTTCTAGTCGCTCGTATTTAAGAAAAAAATGTTCAAAGTTGAAAGGATTAATCACTTCCTGACCTTTAATCACGTGCTTCATTCTTGTAAACTTTGTAATTTCAAAAGTATTGAACAAAATTTGTGTATTGCCTATAGCCCAAGGAAAAATACCTTTGCAATTACGAAAAACGTAACAATTACTTCAACGTTATGCATTGTTAAGAGAATTAGAATAGAAGCCCGTTCGGTCTACTAGTACAATACTTTTATTCAAATTCAATTTCCACTGCTGTTTTTTTGCGACTGATAGTACGATTCTTTATTTAAATTCAATGGCCACGGCTGCTTTTTTACGCCAGATAAAAAATCCTGTGCGACCCGGTCGCTAAAATAAAGCGAGTAGAAGAGAACTCATGGTAGAGGACAAGGTATACAAGGAAACCTCTGATCGAAACGAGAACCTCTCTGTTGGCATGTATTCTTTCGTTGGCACAAAAGCCGGCGTTGGTTAACCCACGAAGGACAAACATTTGTCCAGCCCCTATTTTTACACGATATTTTTTCCGTCGTCAGTGGCCTCTATAGCGAGCGAAGAGCACGGTTCGGTAAGCCGATCTTAGGAGTCTTCGTAACAACCGATAATTCATTTTGTTATTATATAAAAGTACTCGAAGCTCACGGAAAAGTGAAATTATCGTGCACTTTGCGTAACGTTCGACATTAATAAAGACCAACATGACAGTTCGTAACTCGAACTGGGTACTTCGAGGCAAACGAGGAGAAATTCGATGATCGATCTCCGAAAATATCTCATTGACATTGCGCAACCCGATGATAGCCTTTACAACTTTGTAAGTTTAACGTTTGAGGAAGTTATAAAGTGCCTTTAAAATTACACAAAGTACGGAACAAATTATTCGTGCATTTATCACAACTATCCAAATAAACGACTTCGATCGTCAACATTGGATTCTCTTCGAGAGATGACTGAACACTTTAATAGTAAGTTTATAATGTCCTATTGATTAGTTATGTGACCATGTGTCGTCAACAAATATTATGTTTAAATCATTATTTATGTAAGGTGGTGAAACTGTTGCGTTAAGAGTAGGAATAGCATAAAGTAGAAAGACAGTAATCTCTATCTCAACAAAACAGTGTCAGGATTTTTAATCTTTGAAATGATTCCTCCTACAAACCTTTTGGTCACTTCAAAAGATATAACACATCACGAGTTCTGATTGAAACAACGTATTACCCTCACCAAAACCTAAGTCAAAAAACTGTAACAACGAAGGTCAATATTTGTGCCGAACTCCGCAAACCAATTTATTTTAATGCGTACCCTGGCACGCCACGTTACGTATGCCGTTTGAGTTTCCTAATTTTGGCATGCCACGGATACCCCCGTTCGTCGGCGTTGTTCTACAACTGTTAAAAAGAGAGGAAAAAAAGTAATCGAAGTTTCTGGTTGCCCACGTTATTGCCAGTTGCTCCACCGACGCTAAAAGTATATTCGAGAAACCCGCCGGATTCGAGGCGATATTATTTATGTCATAGAGCGGCGTTGGAATCACGTTCGTTTTACAGTCTATATAATTCGAACTTTCCGTTAAGTTACTCATTTCCATAGGCGTGTTTTATCGCCGGGAACATTAAAACTTTCGCCCTTAGCGAGAATTATGCCGCGAAATAACGGTTCGAAAGACTACGGCCAAAAGTGCGCCGCGAACGTGCCTTTAATAATGGAATTTTCACTTGCCGCGACGTTTCGTCCTTCCTCGAGGGCGGTACGGCTGGACAATTCCGGATTGTTGTACTTTTTACACCCAATGTGAACATATAAGTGTTTATTGGTATTTAAAAGCAACGAAATTTAGTGTTTTCGATCCTTGTGTTTTTGGGCGTACATACAAACTTTTGAAGATCGATTCAATTAAATTTTTGAGTATAATATTGTTGCTAATTATTTCTTTATACTATAATGCTTCATTAATATATTAAAGATTACTCGCTACCAGAAAATTTAAAAAAGGAAATAAGAGGTTCAGAATAGAATTAAGAACACGAAATGGAAAGGTGAGTTTGAAAAAATAAAAGTAATGTAATGAATCGGAATGATTAGAATATTTTAATTAAGACAGTTTGAATACGACAGTTGAAGAATGAAAATGGGAATATTAACGTTCAGAAATGAGGAAAGCGCAGCTGTAATATACATATTAAAGTGAAGCAGAAGTTCGTGCGTTTTTTATGTTGTTTCAGTTTGTGAAATTTTTGGAAGTTATTAAAATTACTTTATATGCAAGCGTTTTAATTATTAGCTACCTTAATTTATTGATTGTTTAATTTTGTTTCGTTTTAGTAAAATCATGGAAAACTTTGAGATTCGAGTACTTTTATGTCACTAATGGAAGCAAAAGTTTAAAGCTACTAAAGCAGCAAAGAAAGTATGATATTCAGTAGGTTTAAACTCTTGATTCGAGTAGTGACGTTAAAGTACTTAAATCTCAAAATTTTCCATGATTTTACTAAAACGAAAGAAGAACGGTCAATAAATTAGTAGTGTAGTTAATAATTAAATATGAAAAAACTTTTCAAAAGCTACAAAATGATATATAAATCTTGCGTATAAAGTAATTTTAATGACTTCAAAAAATTGCACAAAATGAAACAACGTAAAAAATGCACGAACTTTTGGTTCACCCTGACATTATAATAAGAAAGGGGAGTCAAAATGTAATACTTGGAATAGATTCATTAAATGCAGTTTGATTTCAAACTAAATTAACAAGCAGGCCTAAAGTATGTAACTAGAGCTCGATGTGAAAATGTGGAAGAAAAGAATAGGTTTCTTTTTTTCTCCTTATGCGCGCGGACTCTTCCGCGTTGCATAACGCGCGAGAAACGTCGCCGTGCCGCGCTGCGTTCGGATGTAACTGTATTTTTTTCGGGTAGTCGTCGATTACGAGCGGAGAAATCTATTACGTCTACGATTAGAGGGATAATGCGAATAACCAGGAGATTAGAAACGCAAACAACAGAAGTCACGGCTGTTAACTGCGTCTTGGAGAAACTCACGCGTTTTCGTTCTTTCGACACTAATAGAAAAGAACCGCTTGCGGGAAATCGTGTTTGGAATGGCACTAGGTGGAAGTTAGGGTATCCGTGTCGCAAAATTTAAAATAATTGCGTGAGATTGAATGTTTTGTTTGGAGGAATTTGAGTTTAAACTTTAACATCAGTCAGAATTCATATTATCAGTCAACGACAGAGTTAATCAAAGTTTATACTTTCTTAATACGATCTATTTCTACATCCAGAGTTCTATCATCCATTGCTTTATCGATTAACTCAATCAAGAATGAAAAATAATAAAATTACCGTTTGTCTATCAGTATTAGTCTATTATTTAGTTTTATACATTTTAAACATGACTGAATACACGTAGTCGAAACTTAATTAAATTTTTTACAATATAGACTGAATGAACTCCATTTATTTTTACATGAGCAAACTTCCCTTGACGAATATGAATGAAAATTTCTACATTTAATAAAATTGTAATATTTTCACGAATGAATTTTGCATCAACATTATTGGCTTTGATGGAATAGTAACGGTGTGGAGAGAACTGAATGCTGCAACAAATATTTAAATTTCTCTTTCTATTTCCAACTTTCTCAATAATTCACGTTATATTAAATGGTCGTGTGACGAACGGTATTTTTCAAATAATTTTAACGATGCGCCAGTCGACAATATCGACACGTTACGAGTAATGAAAATATGCCAGACTACTTTGATAAACATGACGTATAGCGTGCACTCTATCGAAGCATGACTGCTCTTTGTACCTAACAGAGTATCATCGTGATGCCTTTGTTAAATACGCGCAGATCCAACAGTTTTTTTAAATCAATTTTCTTAAAGAGGAAAAACGGCTTATCCTCTTATACTAGAATAGTATTCTACTTTCAGTATATTTCAAGAATGAACTTTTATACAAGTTTGGCTTTAAAAATTTGTATTCCCTAAAGAATTTTTCCTGGGAGTTTTTAATTCTATTCAATAATAAAATAGTATTATTAAAACATTCTTGCTACTTGGCATGGATATAAAACTGCATCGCTCCAATGAAAAATTCAACAAAATGTTTCCATATTAATTTCAACAGAATATTGAATAAATAACTTGAGTTTCAAAGTTACTCTCGACTTTTTAATTTCCATTTTCGTTGTCCAACTTGCCAACTTCTTGACAAGCATTCTAAAAGTATTATAATAAAATACTACAAGAAATATTCGTTTATTCCACTATGTAAAATGGTTCCTATTTTTTCTTTTATTTTTTTAAAGCTTTCAGACCGTAACTGAAAAACTCTGTGTCAAAATACTAACGTTCGACTTAACAGTTTGAACGGTAATTTGACTCTAAAGATAGCATTATTCAAACTAAGCGAGTCCAAACTTATCTCTTTGAAGTTAGATGGATTAAAAAAACTATCCCACCTATTGCTTAGCTTTACTATTTTATCAAAATTTTTTATTCATGTAGCAGTACTATGAACTAACGCTAAAAGTACAATAAGTGGAATCAGAAATGTGTACAAGTCGAAACGCGTTAGCAAGTTATTGACAGTGTTCTTCTGTGCAGCTTGAATTTTCTTTTTATTTTACAATCGTGTGCCTCAAAAAATTAAATTACATAGCCATAATTCATTTCTTTCAACAATCAGTTTCTACGACAATAGACTACCTCATAATTCACGTTACGTTTAATTAACATTCGATTCACGTTATCCTTGTTTATTTTTCAACAGACGACTGTCCGAACTGCGTGGACGAGCACAGCAACACCTTGGCCGCCTCGAGATGGACGATGCCGCTGCTGAAGCTCGGAGAGAAGAGATACTACCTGGGGATCTTCTTCAAGGTACAACACCTGCCAGTTACTTTGATTTATCTAGCTGTCCCGCCGATACGACCCCCCGGACTTTATCAAATTATTTCCAAGCTCGTAACTTTCCGGCTCACCGTCTCCGACACTTTACGGTGCATCGAATGCCAGACCAGCCTGTTATCGATCTACTCACTTGGCTGTGCGAGCATCCCCTGCACGCTGTGTATAAACGCGAGAAAGAACGCAGGAAAGTGATCTCGTCGATCGCGACCGAGGGCCCCCCGAGGTAGCTTCCTCGCGGAGAAGTAAAATTCAGATCGGATCGACAGTCTATCGCGTCGACGAAACCTCCATTCGTCGTTTGATAGCCAATTTTGTGACGAAGAGGCATATAAATCTTCGACAACGCGCAGCGTGTTTCATTGCCGAGGGAACTTGGATTCAGTAATGGAAAACAGAGTTCGTATACGGTTGACGTAGAAGATAACTTGGCAAATAATTTTAATAAAATGGTACATTATGTTTTATTGGTGGATAAACTACTTTAAAAATCCATCTTATTTCTAGACTGGAAAAAGTGATCATCAAAAATCATGATACGATAGTTCTAGTTGAACAAAATTTGATTTTATATATTCTTCAACGTTTTTATTAACACTACGGTACATGATCATTTTGACACATTCCAAATTTCACAAAGTCATATAGAAACAAACATTCATTTTTGTTCAAGACTCCTAATAACTTTAAGTAAATAAACCTAATTAATTTTAGTAAAAACTTCACTTGTTAAAGCATTACTTCAATAATAGAAATCTCCGACTGATTCCGCAAACATTTTTTTTTTCGCCACGAAACAATGTTTTCGACTAAAGTTTGCATACACCGAGAGCTTGGGCTCCGAGCCAAGTAAGAAAATAATACCAAAGACGGATCGCACGAGTAGGTATTTAAATGAAGAAGTAAACTTTTGTTATAACACGAATCTGTGTAGACGAAAATGTATAATAACGGAATATCTCGACGGGGCATTGTTTGATTGCGAAACAAAAGGGGGATTCCGAACAATGTTCGTCTTGGTTGATCCGATTACAATGAGGATCGAGACGAACAACGCCAACGGGTGGCTCTTATGAAACCGCTTACTTATCGTTCGAAGGAACGCTTGACGTCATTTCCACCCACCTTCGAAAGAGATCGTTGCAAGGCCGTGGACCGGACACACTATTGCAAAATCCGTCTTAATAATGCGGTTCCGTTGCTCGCGAGTCGAGGAAAGTGGGTAACTCGCAGCGAAGAGAGAGTTGTCGGATCGATTTATCTGAATTGATCGCCATTTTAGGCGAAGACGATCGAAAACACGGGACCACGATTTGGAAAGGCGTTAGAGGATCGTTTGAAATTTTATTTGCCAGTGATTTCGTGATTGGGCGATAGAAAACTTTGAGGATCTAGGTTAGTGAAACGCGCACTAAAAGTGGGTGACACGTTTCAACAGGTAAAATTGAATTTTTTTCGTATTGGGTATTTTTTTACTATTGTATATGAAAGTAGATATATGTTGCTGTCTATTTGGACATATTCTCAAGTTTGTATTTATATACATACTTGTATGAATTTTGACTGATCAAGTTTGGTATATTGACCAAATTAAAGGTTCAACACTTATATTAAATAAACTTGGCTTGTCTACACTGTGAATATAAAACTAATTTATCTGTTACTGAATACGATTTAATAAAATCATACAAAATTAATGTAAGTAGAACATGATTCAGTAAAACAATGTTGAATTAATTAGCCAGAAGAAATGGACATGGGTAAACTCTTATATTATTTAAACTATGCTTGTCTATACTGTGAATATAAAATTAATTTATCTGTTACTGAATACAATTTAATAAAATCACACAAAATTAATGTAAGTAAAATATGATTCAGTAAAACAATGTTGAATTAATTAGCCAGGAGAAATGGATTTATTGGTAGTGTCACACTGTTTTACGTTTTGGTGGAAATACGCAGTTTGAACTAAATGTGCATGTCTAATAAACGGGTCAAGAGCGCTTCTGAAAATTGATCGTCGTTGGAGGGCAAATGTGGCACGGTGTTCCTATTTTAACACGTTCGATACTTTCCAGAATTAACAACTTTTGACACGACCTTACAAAACTTTGATTCAACTTAAAAAATTCTAGAAAAATAACAGTGAAATCAGGTGACCTAAACAATGCGTTGCCGCTGGTATAAAACATTTATATAAAAACGATAACAAACTGAAGATTTTTCTTCTAACGCAATGATCGCCACGCGATGTATCAATGAAGGACATTAACATTTCCGTTAGATTGGCGTCATTCTAACAGGTATGACGCCACGTTTTTCCTTTTAAGGCATGACATTCAAATGTGAGTTACGATATGAAGTAATCCGATGAATGTTTAAAAGCATAGCCTTTGCACTACATGCACGCTTTCGCTATACATGATTCCATTGCGTTCGTCAAAGTAAAATTACTGCGAGATAGAAACGAAAACATAAATTTACCTTCATTAAATGGAGTATATTAATTCTTGATTTTATATTGCAAATAGACACCTCACAGAAAAATGTTCGTCCAGAGTAAGTTCTACGATCAAAGTGAAACATATAATGAGGAAACCGAAAATGGCCACTGGGACACTTTTGCAAATTCCATTTGCCAGACTCGCGTATGGATATACGTTTGATTTTAAGCGAGCAGTGGGCCCGCATTCCGCGGAGAAGTGAGCATTACGCTCGACGGGGACAGGACACGAGTAATATTAGAAATATTTCAATGGCACAGCGCCGCGAAATATGCAAATGCAACGCAGGCCCCCGTTTCTTTACGCTCGCCCTATCGCGCGTAAAATATACGGGAATGCTTGTTGCGCGGTCATTTGCCAACTGTAATGGAGCACCCTGTCTAGTTTATATACCTTTATGCCTCCATTTTGGAGCTATTTCGCGGTAGAACATCCGGCGCTCTTTCTCTCGCGATGATACACGAACGCGAAAGAGATATCACTGTAACGAAGGACGAACGGTAACGATGCAAAAAGCTAACTGCCTTTGGTAAGGATGAATTGTTCGTTGTGGAAACAGTCAGATTTCTCGCTTCTTCTATATCGCATATGAAACTTTCATCATTACAGGACCGTTACGATGAAAAATTTAATACAAAGTAAATAAAAGGATTCCCATAAAGAGCTTTAGGATTTTTTTTTTTAATAGGAAAATACGCTTGTCAGCGTGGTCGTTATGGATATTTAAACGTCAGCTTTCACGTTTAATTGTAATCGTACTCTAAATATGTTTAAATCGGATACATTTCGATCCTTCGTGTTGTATTTATGAACAAAATCATAAATCTGGTTTTGCAAAGCACTTTAATTTTCACTAAAACCTCAATATATTTCAATGTTTCAATTCAAAATGAATGATAATTCCATACTTGTAATCGTGGAATATGTATGTTCTGTGTTAAAGTACACCAACAAATGTGCATTAGCTTTCATAAAAATAAACACAGTTGGAAATGTAAGTTAAAACCACAAGAGAGCCACGATGCAGTGACCGAAATGTTGTTGTTCGTTTGAATTATTAAGATTCTGATTGCACAATTAAAATCGAAGAATTCTTTCGTTTATTTCAAATAATATTATCCTAATTATAATAATAATATTATCCTAATTATAATAATAATATTATCCTAATTATAATAATAATATTATCCTAATTATAATAATAATATAATAATAATATTATAATTAGGGTTGACCAAAATTAAGACTCTTTGATAATTAGTTACTACACGCGTATGTTGATAATTTGCATATATTCCCCTAGTTGTTCGTCTAGCATCGTTAGAATTAGTAATAGCCGAGCAAACACCGTAGGCTGGTGTAGACATACTGGATATACAACTACGCAACGCTTGTGGATCAATTATGGCGCCTCACTAGTCCAAACAGAGGTGCCAGAACCACTAGAGGTCGAACCAGGGATCCTTGACACCTAGTGTCCTAACTAGGGAACCTAGACCCATTAGAGGTACAATTAAAGATGGTATACGGAAGTCCAATTAGAGGCCTATGATCCCCTAATGGCCCAGCTAAGGAACCATTAGAAGTGCAATTAAAGCTGCTGTAATCCTAACGAAGGAACCATAAAATGGTCATTGGTTCACAATCAACTCTGATCTCTATTGTTGACGGCCACCAATCATCATTAAATTGAAGAATGAAAATCGATCGCTCTAAAGTCGCGGAGACGTGAAACAAAAATAAGTTCAACGAATCGGAAAGGATAAAGTATGCTATCGCGAAATGTAAAACAGGCTTAAATACGCGATTTCTATTTTATTGCGGGCAACGTAAAGAGTCATTACGTGAAAGAACTTGGACGCACGGATACGCGATCGCGAATAATTCTTTTCACGTTCATCGATTGCCATGGGTAATTTGCTGGACAGAACGAGTGCCCTCGATGCCCTACCCTCCCATAAAGAACCGCCATTTTCGCCGCGTTCGACTCGGGATAGTAATTTACGAATAAACTCGCTAGTGGTATTAAAACATGAATTAAAGGGGTATTCGATTAATCGAACACTTTATATTCCCCTGAAACCATTGCCTTTATCGTAGTCATTTTTATGGGAAGCGAAAAGAATACAAATTTTGAGAAAAGCTAGATCCCGAAGGATCTTCTATATTGAAAAAGGATTGTGTAAACATTTAAAATTAAAAAAATTAGTTATATTGTAATTTTACATGGTAATAAAAATCTCATGTAAATTCTATTGTGTGTCTACTACAGTATTTATGTTTGGACAGTTTCTTTGAATAATTAAGAATAGACCATCTGAAACATCAACACAGTTCTGCAATTTTGAAAATAACATCTGTTTCAGATTTTATGTCAATTTTGATGCATTTAAAGGGATGCTAAGTATCTTTAACAAAATAAAATAATTGTTTACCCTTGATGTTACAGATTCTCCATTTCTTAATTAGACGACAAAATATTAAATGATTACATTTAATATTTTACACACCAAAGATAAAGAATAAATAGTGCATTCTTGTAATTAAACAAAATTATTGCCTTCTTATGCTACAAATGTGAGCATCCTTACATATAACATTTCTTTTACTTGCATACACCCTTTTATACAAAAAATGTCTTTTAATTTCTTAGAAATGATCGTTTCCCTTTCAACATTGAATATGTTTGCTTGCGACACGATGGTATAACAGAGACAAAGAAAGATTTTGACACGCCTCTACTATAGTATCCGTACGAATCGATCGAAGATGGAACACCTTGCATAACTACTCTCCTCGATAGCAGTGAATCGTAGGGCTGTCGATATTTTTTACACACGGTAAGGCCGTTGCGAGGGTGCCAAAGATCCGTTGCGTCATAAATTTGCGTGCGACGCCACGGGTTGGTCGAATGCGATTTTCGTGTCGATTCGGAGGAATGCTCTCTACAGTGGTAGGTGGACTCGAGGCACCAACGCGTTTCATCTCCGTAACAGGAGGAAAACAGAAAAAACGGGGAATGGAGGAGACGAAAAATCGCGTGTGACCCGGGAAGAATGCAAATAAAGTGCAATAAATAGAGCGTTGGTACAATTGCATTGATGTTCCTCGAAATCCATCTACCTACACCTCCTACCTTTGCACTGTTCTTGTGATTCGATCGTGCAACGATATTTTGCTGATTAATGCAGAGTATTTTATCTCATACTCTTCCCGTCGTAGTTTAAAATTTGATTAGTTAATTTTTAGTAATTTTTGTACAGTCACAAAAATCAGAATGTCTGTCGATCGATTAAAAGATTAAAATATGTGTGTAACGAAATTTAAATATTCTCATATTTTCTGTCTGTGCTAAATAGTCACGTCATCCGAAAATTGAGTCGTTATCATCACTGAAATGAATGAATGAATGAATGAATGAAGTCACGTCATCCGAAAATTGAGTCGTTATCATCACTGAAATGCGCATATTAAACTCGTATGACGTTCGACCGAAACTCCTAATTCGATATTCGCGTACGTTGCCCGCCGAATACCTAATTGAAGGGTAACTTTTCATCGTCTCCCGCGAAGCTCAAACGTTGAACGCGGTCGGCAACAAAAACTTTAAGAATAATTAGATTAGAATAATTTAGAAAATTATCTGTCCCTCGTGTTTTATTAATAGACGGCCGCTGAACGCGCAGGGGCAAAGTGCAACACCCTGCACGTATATTTATAAACAAGGGTAAAATCCGTCGACGTTTACACGCGGTAACGATAGCAATAAAAACGTTTACAGTGGAAAAGAGAGAAGGAAACAGAAACCACAGAGGACAGGAACTGCGATGACTTTAAAATTTACATTTCAAGCTGCTTGACTGAAATTTGATTATTTCTTTAATCCTTTGCACTCGGGTGTTCCCTCTGAGGGAACATCGTCAGTCTGGGAAACTTTGTCAGAGATTAAGCAGGATAAACCTACGCAAAATCTTAAAAAAAAATGATTGTTTTTTTGAAGCTTTCTATTCAAATAGCAGGAAAAGATAAGGTGCTATTTAGAAAACAGGCAATACGGAACATTCGTGTCAGAAAAGTAGACGAATAAGCACACTCCGTATGAAATGGTGTAATTTAAGAAGATATATGACCAACGCTAAGACTGTTGCTTAAAAGAACGAAACATTAAATGAATATCAGTAACTATGGTTGAAAGAACGTTTTCTCTCTCTTCGTCAATATTACTGCTCTTCTATTGTGTTTATTTTCCTTTCTTTAGTGTTTCTTATATTATATTCTTGCTGAAGTCATTTAGGAATGAGGCATTCTTAATATGATCTATTTTCTCATCCAGAATTCTATCACCCATTGCTCTATCGTTTAATGTTAGATGTCAACACAGCTCCTGTTTACACATTTTGCAATAATATACCTCGAAGTGCAAAGGGTTAATTTTTTCTCTCGTGTTCCAGGCGAACTGGTACAGGGCGTCCCAGTACTGTCGGTACCACGGAATGCATCTGGCGAGCATAGCTTCGCAAGAAGAAAACGACAGGCTGGAAAAGCACATTAAAGACTTTGGCCTCGGACACGAGCACTTCTGGACCTCTGGCACGGATCAAGCCGAAGAGGGCACTTTCTTCTGGATGGCCAACGGCAGGCCTATCACATTCGAAAATTGGAACGTCGGAGAACCCAATAATTTCAGGTAAAATCGGCCACAAAACTATCCTAACGATCCCATTACTCGTCAAAATATAAAAGAGGATTTCAACGTACGACAACACGCAAATTAGTGATGCCATGGGAGACGCGGTTACGTTGCTTTCAGCATTTCTCTGTGGTATCACTAATTGGTGTGCTCGCGGTGCACTGAAACCATCGCGGTGCTCTGATATAGCATCTAAAATGAAATACTACAAGATTAAATCAACAGTTTGGAAAACTGTCAAATGTGGTGCGTGCTCATTGAGAACTGTTGTCGTTTTGTTCTAGTTGAATTAGGTATCAATATACAATTTGGTGGTTTGAAATTACAAGTGGAGATTTTTAAAATGTGAACATAATATTGATCTGCGTGATGAAAACGGTTATTCATCTATTCGGAATAATAAAGGTCGTTATCTTACACAATAAGTATGTCTAATATTAATTCCAGTTTATAACACTGTTAACAATTGCAAGTACAATTGAAGGTAATCAATGTTTATTATTCTATATATATATTAATGATCACTCCGTTTAATAATACAATTTCATGTTCCTATTGTAAAGGGTAGTTATTGCGTGTAACTACCGTCAATCCCACAAGTATTCGTACCTTTTATGTCTATTGAAGACACTCGTCTAAATTGATTAATAGGTTTGATGTTTCCAAATAAATATTTTATTATAAATATATACATACGTGAAGTATATCTATAAACATATTTATAATGAATCATTTAGTTGGAAACATCAAACCTGGTATTTAATTTAAACTTTCTTCAGAGAGGATACGAATACTTATGAGACTGACAATATATCCGAAACACTTCAAAACGAATTTATCCAAATGACTGAATCAGTTACGTATAGAAACGAAACCATACCACTTGTAGATTATCATTGTTTCCAATTTCATGGCTTCAAGCAAAGAAAACATTCGAAATATTATAAGACAGGCCCATATGCTTCGTTACAATTGCATGAATCGCGCAGGTCGAGAATATTTGTAATAAATGTTCGCATACCTAATATCGTGGACCATTTCTAACGTAATTCATCCTCCGTGCTCCAGATACGAGAACGGCGAGGAGGAACACTGTCTGGAATTGTGGAACAGAGACGGCAAGGGACTGAAGTGGAACGACAGCCCTTGCAGCTTCGAAACGTTCTTCGTATGTGAAGTGCAATGATCGATAGGGCCGGTACATCGACGATCGAAAAACGGATTCGAGAGTCATCGAGCCGCGGGCGATTCGATCCACGATGCATCCAGTTACCTGCGCGTCATACACGAAGGTCTCGACCGCTGGAAGACGTCCACGTAGCGCCGCGACGCTTCGCCATCGATTTCCCTTTGTTTCTGTGGGACCCCGGAAGAGACCGGATGAAAAGTGACTATGTGCGCGCAATCGTGTTCTCGTGTGTTTCACGGCCGACCGGCGTGTAACGCCGAGATTGAGTTTAACCGATCGACGATGGATCGAAAGTCTCGCGACAGGACAATGCGCGCGCAGCGATCTATCGATTTAGAAACGTTCGCGAATTCGAGCCTGTGCTTCGTCTTCGTCCTCGAGTAGCGTGATCCTCCGAGCGGATGTTTTTCACCTGGAAACAGAAAAATGATGCTGGTGTAGTCGATACAGAGCCGCTCCGTGGACAAGACGCGCCTTCGCGCGAAGTCAGATTTTATTCTGTAAAACAGAATTCGTGTATTAAAATGGAATTAATTATAAAAGATTGTTGTTTAGGATAAATGTAAGATATAGGTGTAAGTATTTGAAAATAGAGAATTTACAAAAGAACGATTATTATGCAATATCAGATTGGATTTAAATATGTACGATATGTCATTTATTAGATATTTAGTGTCTTAGTTTTAAGTGCGACAAAACTCTTAATTAGATCTTTTATATCTAGAGTATTCATAATGTTATTTTCTATTGATATTATTGATAAACCTATGCAGTACTATGCACCTAAACACCAGCACGGAGCGGCCCTCACTGTATGTTTTTTTTTAGGAAAAATTTACTTGTTATAAATTATAAATTGATCTATTTTTAGAGAGCTGAGACAAATTGTAATGAATACTAAATTTCAAAAAGCTCTAAGATAAATATATTGACAAATAATATTGAAAATCTTCACAACTCAAAGGCTAATCATTAACAGAATGTAGCTACTAATGAAGGGTATTATATAATTGCTTTTATCAATGTTTATTTTAAAAGAGAGTTGCCACATCTTCCATTAAGCAAAATCCAAGAATCTTCCATTTAACTTGATATTTAAAATATATACGTCAGGTAAAAGAGTAAAAAATATCATTTAATTGTCCACAGAATTTAATATTCAAATACTCCATTGTATTGTTATAATTAATACGAAACTTGTTTTAAATATATTTTTCAGTAATAAAACCTTCAAGTATTTCTCTAAAATCTCGACTTTCATGCAACTGATGTATGAACGCTTCGCAATCCCGAATGCACTGTTTTCATTTATGATAAGATGATAAATAGCCTTGCTCCAAACAGCATACAAACAACTTACACGTCTCTCATCTTTCATGGTAGAAAACATAGAAATAATGTACGAATAAATGTGAATCGTAAAAAAGTTAAACTATGCATGGACAATTAAATACTCGAGTGGAACAACGTTGTGTATTGCACTTTTACCAACTTGGTAAAACTTCTTCTTTCTTTACTTTTAACAAATAAACTAATTATTAATATTGTTTTCTCCTATATTTGATATGGAACGTTATAAAACATCTAAAGGATGTAACATTGCCTTAGCCATTCATTCAATTATGTAAACTCTCTTCAAGCATTTAGGAAGAAAGAGAAGTTTCCCGCGCATTGTTTATATTAATTAAAAATTCAGCAAGAGTTCGGAGAACAGAGTTTGCTGAAGTTTGCATATAAAATGTGTAAGCTGATTGAAAATAATTAAGCTTGTCATTTTTTCTAAACACCAGTTCATATCAAATGGAAAACTCTGCTCGAGGATTCACGCAGTTAGAATATATACGTTACTTCTTCTCCGGAAGAGAGTCAATATTGTATAAATGTTATCGATAACGGCTCTAGTAAGAACAAAGATAGTTTTGTAACCAAGAAAAAACAAAGAAGTCACGGAATCTTGTCGATTGCTAGAGTAGCAGCGTACACTTTTCTTCTACAAAAACCGAGTGCTCTATCGATTCACAAAGTTTCGGATTATCCGTTACATCTTTTTTTTTTCATCTTTTTGTTATAAAAAAATCTCGTTGTAAGCACAGAGGAAAGCGAGGAGAAATCAAAACACCTTTTCCGTAAAGTTATGTGCAGATTAACGGCGATTTAACCGAATAACATAAACCTAACGTTAATTTCTAATTACTCAGAACTAAGAGTGTTGCGATTTCAAAAAAATTTATGTTGTATCACATCTAATTAGCGGCATGTATGAAAGATTACATCGCACTGTAACTGAAATTCGCTCGATCGGAATTTGCGTAAATAAATTCTACGCCTTTTTTAGTTTGTCCAACGACGAAGAAAAAAGAAACCTGAACGCTGAGAACAGTGCTGTACATGGCATTATTTAGTGCTATACAATAAAATCCAAGTTATATTTGAATATTTTATGATACTCTTCATGTTGTTTTTTTTATTTAGAACCTTCATTACGTGTAAGAATTGTCGTTGTTTGAATGGTAGATTTGAAACGTTAGAGGGTTCTGTTATCTGAATATAAATTACTGGACAAAATTAGCGGCAGACTTCTTTAAATGCTCATAATTATGAGAATTTTCAATCATCATCGATTTCGGTAAAACTTCGTGAGGAATAGTCTTCAAGTGTCTTCTGGGTGTGTGCAAAGTTGCATTGGCGAGGGTTGATGTGAAGGTGTTGATTCACCCCTTTAAAGAGGGGGAGGGGCGCGTCAAAAAACGTCACTTCTAAAGGTGCCAGAGGTGTCGGAAGGGGTTGAAAAAATTAAACAAAAATTTAGGGCGACTCTCCTTGATGCGCTGATACTGGATCAGTAGAACATTTCTCTATAAAATGAATTAACACACCAACCAATGCTCAAACCAAAAGGATTAGTAGATGTTCCTAAAAAAGGGTATCATTACAAACCCAATTAAAATTGGGAAGGGCTTTTTTTATTGTATTCCCAGCTGGTCATATAAATGTAAAAGATGGAATTCGCTTCACACGTTTGACAAACTCAAAATAACGAACAATCTCCATTCACCAAATACTCGATGATGAAAAGTCCCATTTGCTGCTACACGCTCAAATTCATGAATGAAAATTCGCTATAACAATTGTACAGAACTTTGATTTTTCCGCCTCGTCACTTTCTCCAAACTGTGTGTATAGTCCACTTAAAAAAAAAAATTAAAAGGAAACGTACATTTTTGATAAAATGTCTAGATTTGCAATATCCCTTCAGAGGATGTCAAAATGTGAAGCCATATTATCGCAGCAATGAACGTAAGTAGAAGTGAATTTCCAATTATCAGGATGAAATTGAAACCAGGACAAGTATTCTCGTTTCAGAGCCAATCAATCGGTCTACGGTTACACGTTTCGGCAATTCAAAACAAGAATCCGTGTTCCGAATAGGAAGGGTGCTTCATTTCTCGCGGCCACCGACGTCGAAGCGTCGGGACGTGCACGAGCATCAGGACGCCGCGATGCGTTTGCTGAAAAAGGCAGAAGGACCAATAATAAAACGAAAAATCAAGCAGAAAAAAAAACCGCGCTACTGAAATGAAAGTTGCTCTGCCGGAACGTTGTATTCCCATAACGAATCTTTCCGGTCGACGTGACCAATTCTTCGTCGTTTCAACGTTCTTCCATCCCTGCTCATGTCCGCCTCTTCCGCATCCTCTGTACAGGATTGACAGAACCAATTAGTGGTTCCGTCGATTTTTCGCCATTTCTGGAAAACAACAATACCCCGGAGAGGTAGCGAGTCGGTAAAACGAGAATGAATGGCGGTGAAACGACTGTAAAAATGGAAGAGGATGGGATTTGGGTAATGAAAATGAAATCGATGGCCACACGGGGATTACGTCACTTACGATTTTCTGAATCGTTTGAACTCGTCTCTTCCTTAGTTTCAGATGAATAAAACCAGGAGAGATTTCATTGGCAGAATTAAAATTGAAGTACGGAGACAAAATGCTTGAAAAGAAATGTTTGACTTAGAAATGTGTCCTGGAACGTGTGGACACTTTGATTGATACCACTAGCATTTTACAATGTTTTGTAAAATACAATTCACTTTGGTTATATCAATATACTCTTGTGATTGAAGATTTAAGGGGTTAGTCGCAGTCAGGAAGAGGAAAAACGACATTTCTTTGTGATTTTTTTTGTTAGTTATTAAATAATAATTTGCATAAGTAACAATTAAGTATATTATAAAGCATGTTTTAAAGAACTAAAAAAACATTTTTTGTTTTAAGAAAAGTTAATTTATATCGTCATAACAGCCGATGACGTAGACGATGATTTAAAAACATAGGTTTGCGGTGAGCAAGATTTCTCTACACTGGTTTAGCTGAAAACAAAAACAAAGGTAGATTTCGAAAATATATTAGTCTAGCGGGTCCCTGATCGAAGGATTTTGGAAAAAATTAATTTAAAACAAAATGACGTACATTTGAAGTTGATTTTCAATTTTTTCACTAAAATTAAGCGATTCAATACTGAATAAAAAAAAAAAAAGTATACAAGAAAATAAAAAATCCTTCGATCAGGGACCCGTTAGTCTAATATACTTTCTAAATCTGCCTTTAGTTTTGTTTTCAGGTGCACCAGTTTATAGACCAAATGGCCACCCACAGGCCATCGCCTGTTATGACGAAATGAATTAACCTTTCTTTAAAACAAAAATTCTTTTATAGTTCTTTAAGACATACTTTGTAATATGTATATGTACATTTCATTAATAAAAATTATTTTTTAATACCGTAAAAAAACACACACACAAGAAATTGTCCGTTTCGATTTTCTTGACTGCGACTAACCCCTTAAGAGTCTTTTTATCGTCAACGACAATATACGATCATTTGACTTGATTATATTTTCACACGTCATTAAAGAAAATGATAACGATTGAAAATCGCGAAGAATTTATTTGTTCTTTTGTCTTCTCTCAAAATTGTTGTACAATCTGTCTTACTGAAATCACGTCATTTCTAAAGCTGTTACTTTCAATTGTAATAACACTAAACTTCTCTCTAGATTCAGCATTATCCAGTTTTCAAATCCCGCTATTTATTTACCGTCTTACAGAAACGGTACTCGTAGCGCCATCTAACGACTGCGTTCTAATGTAAAGCAATTGATTATCGCTAAATTACAGAATTAATCTTTCATGTCAATATTTCAGTTGGTATAATACCGACACTCGTCATGGAACTAATTTTCAATTTCATGGTTCAACCCTGGTTCGATTTATCCATCTGTAGATAAGTTACTGCGTTGATATGTTTTCAGACAAGACTGAAAAATTGTTTCCTCGAAAGCCTATCTATACTTACATATGTATTCTATGACGTACACATTTTGCACATGCCTTAGTTTACATTTGTCATATCCCGATTGTTGACAAAAATGTGCACATGATCTCGAATTAATTTTGTTTCGTAGTGTCGATTTCTTTTCGTTCAAGGTTTGCGAATGAACTTTAGTACAATTCTGTGCATTTCTTCTTTACATTTCCGATCTACTATAACCTATTGTTTAATTTATATTTGATTCTTTCAAAGAAAACTATTGATGAATATATATTTTTCGTGAATTTTCGTTTATTTTGAGTTTACTCTTTAATGAATAGTTACTGTTAGTTAGATGCTAAGTTTTAGAAATTAGTAGGTAACTTTAAGAAAAAGTATATGTTTAGATTTTCTTTGAGTCGGTTAAGTATCATGCGCAACATGAGTATTTTTACTCAATGTTTAAATCCTTTAACCGGTACCATCACTTGGGAGGAAAAGGATGAAAATTATGATTATCATCAAGAAGTTGCAAGATCGGCCTTTGCTGATATGTTGCATGATCACGAAAGAGTTAGTACTATATATTCAGTTTATTTTAAAACTATTTTTTACTGTTTGAATGTTTGCAAAACTAAGCTATTTAATTGGGGTGGTAGAATGAAAAATACTACATTGCTCTTAAAACTGCGGTTGAAAGAAAGCATCAAATTGGAGAAGAAGCTAATGTACTTGATATAGGAACTGGTACTGGTTTATTGTCAATGATGGCTGCTAAATGTGGTGCAGATAGTGTAACAGCATGTGAGGTGAATAGTTTCTTTGCAAAAATTGTTATATACATTATAAATTTGAAATTTGGACAAGTTGGAAACTCTAAGATTAATTTTAGGCTTTCACACCAATGGCTAAATGTGCCATAAAAATAATAGAAGAAAATGGTTTTAAAGATAAAATCAAATTAATACAAAAACGTTCAACAAAAATGATTGTGGGAAAAGATGGTGATATGGAAAAAAAAGCAAACATTTTAGTTACCGAAGTGTTTGATACTGAACTTATTGGGGAAGGGGCACTCTCTACATTCCGTCATGCTCTTGACTATCTCCTTGAAGTATAAATGTTACTTTTTAATTCATACACCGATATATAATTATGGTACACTACAATAGGTTCTTTTGTTAGGAGGATAGTATTGTAGTACCACATAGTGCTACAATCTGGGTACAAGTTATTGAGAGTCCTGCTGTACATGCGTGGAATACTACACAACCAATTCAATATAAAAACAGGTGTTTGTTAAATACCCCACATAGTGTAAAATCCTGTTTTGGAGCAGCTGCAGTACATGACATACAATTAACACAATTTCCCTGTAATGCATTTAGACCTTTATTACCACCTCAGGCTATATTTAGGTAAATATATGTGTCATAAATTGCAATAATTTGCTAAAAATATGGTACAACTATCATAAAATACAATCTCAACACTTTAGGTTTGATTTCTCTGGTAAAACTCCTCTTCTATACAATGAAAAAGTATGTTTGCATGCAAAACCAACTTCAAATGGTACTGCACATGCTATTTTCATGTGGTGGGATTTAAATATGGATATAGATAATCAGGTAATAAAATATGGAAAAATATTCCTAAGTTTATTACTAAACAGTCTTTGTATAGGTTTTGTTAAGTTGTGCACCAGTGTGGGAACACCCAGATGCAAAAAAATTACAAGATGAAGGTATAAGTCTTACAGAAATAGCAGATTTAATTCCTTGGAGAGATCACTGGATGCAAGCTATTTACTACTTACCTACAGAAACTTCAGTCATTGCTGACACTGAAATTAGTTTGATTGGATATCATGATGAATACTCTCTATGGTTCCAGTTGATAAATGATTCAATGTATGCTGAGCTAATTTAAACGTTCTATGTATTTTATTTTTTTCTTCAGACTATTTGATATAGTTATTTATTTATAGAACTAAAACATCAGATTGTGAAAGACCTGTCTGCAGTTGTGGAGTTCATGTAGCATACTGTAGGACACGTATAGGGCAATTAAATGATGAAAAACGAAATGAAAAATATATTAAAGCACTGGAGAAGAAGGTTACATTAGACACAGTTTGTTTATGTTTGTCAGATGGTTGTTTATTAAGCCTTGCAGCTATTAAGTTAGGCGCGAAAAAAGTATTTATTTTAGAGACAAATTTTCTATCCAGAAAAAGTACAGAAATGTTTATAAAAGCAAATGAACTCATAGGAAGGGTACAAATCATTGAATCAATAGATGATTTACCTCCAGAAGACACAATTAATTTAATTTTCGGCGAACCATACTTTATTACTTCTATTGTACCATGGGAAAATCTGTATTACTGGTATCTCTCTTCAAAATATTCATCTCAAATAGAAAGGATTCCAATTGCAGCAACAATAATGGGTGTTGTAGTTGAATTTAAAGATTTGCATAAGATACGTGCACCACTTGGAATTTGTGAAGGTTTCGATTTATCTGTATTCGATAAACTTGTTCAGGTGAGTCAATATATTAAAAATATACAATGAAGATATTAATATTTTCAATATTTTAAAGGCATCAAGTGAGAAAAGTGATAGTCCAATAGAAGCTCAACCGCTATGGGAATATCCTGCTAAAGCATTAAGTTTACCTTTTGTTATTGAGAAATTTGATTTAACACAAAATGCAAATGACTACAAAAATATAAACACTTCAAATACCATTCCTATTTTACAGTAAGAATCTTTAAAATTCGATATTAACGACTACCATAAATTAATATTTATTGTTTTTTTGTATTTTCTTTGATTAATTTAGAAATGGATCCTGTAATGGGGTGGCTTTATGGGTTGATTGGCATTTGGATTCTGAGATTACAGTGTCATCAGGACCTAATGCAGAAATACAGCCTGGTAAACGGATATCATGGGATCCGTTTACAAGACAAGGTGTACATTTATTTAGAGAAATAACAAATGTTACACAACAAAATGTTCTTCAATGGTCATTCGCCTTTATGCCACAACATGGAAATATGAAATTTGATTTTCATATATTGACCAAAACTATGAAATAACGTGACGTAATATTTATAAAAATATGTGTCTTTAAATTAAAGACGATGCTTATTTATGTAATTTGTTTATCTTTACGAACTACTGTCCCTGTACATGTTTATCAAAATTAAACATATGTTATAGAACGAATCTCATAATATCTATAATTAGTACTTTATCTATTATTTTAAACTATTAGACAGAAAATGTTACGTAGATTCTTCAGGTAGCATACGTAACTGCTTAGCTAATCTCCGTCCTATAAGTTTGGGATAAGCGTTTTGTTTAATTAAAAATTCCTTACTCTGATGAGTTACAGCCCCGTTTTCTAATTGAAACCTGAAGTTTCCATACTTATTAATTCTGTGAATTATATTTTTAATTTGAGGTATCCTAAACTGACCTGCATAGATAATGTAGGGGTCCAAGCATTTTATCTTTCAATTCTGAATCACCTTCCAGAATAGAAAGTGCAATTGCACCAGTTTCAAGTGTGGACAAGCAACCTTCAGTTGGTTGTGTTCTAATAACATATTCACTTGTTGGAACACCAACTAATTTACAAGCTCGTAAATTAGAAAGTGCTGGACTTGAATGATATATTGCCTGTCAACAACAGTCATATTTTCATCAACTTAACAATTGCCTAAAGTACTATATGAACTACCTTTGCTTGTGGCCAAGTTCCATCTAACAATATAAGATTATAAGGCTTTTGTCCATCTCTACCAATTGGATTTAATTGATCAAGTGCTACAGCATCAGGAGATGGATACAGTAATACAGTATTTTTATCATTTAAAATTTCTGTTAGTCCATCATGTTTATGTAATGGAAATTTCTTTCCCCTAAAGTCAATTTTATAATACCATCGGTCCTGTTGTTTTCCCATTATTTATAATACTTTAAACAACTCACCTGAAAATTGCACACTTGCCAGGTTCCAGACCTAATGCAAGCATAGGTGCAGTTCGCAAACAACGTTTTGCTTCAGCTGGATGCTGTAAAATTATTATTCTCGATGAAGGATTCACAGGATGCTTTGGTAATCCTGGACACCAACATACTGGCACTGGTCTTCTATAAAAATATAGTAACGAAGTATTAATTTCAAGATATCTATAAATGCACACGTTTCAATGATCACGTTAAATAAAATAAGAAAGTCGAAATAATTATAACCTAACAATATCCATGTGTAGACTTACTTGCATTGCGAACATTTATCTCTCGCTTCTGGAGGATCAGCAAGTATTTCCGATAGTTCTTGCCACACAGTTTCTTCATTCATTATAAAATCGAATTACGAAAATAAAAAAAGTGTCAAATAGAACAATTGGTTGATAGAAGTACAGGCATAATTAATAGTATCGGTTAGCATTCAAACTCTAACAACAATATGTAAGCATTTATGCCTGTGAAAGGTACTGTGGATAAAAAGTAAACTACATTTCCGATATTAAATATACGCAGAAAGAAGAGAGAAAATAAACAAATCACATTCTATAATTGTATTTTTGTTGCAAGGTATATTTTAATATTTCTATTCCATCGAATAACTGAAACTTGAATTTCCCGCTTTTAATCGAATCGACAGTCGACAATTCGATTGCTCACTTTTTAAATTTGGCGCATTTTTGTCAATCTGTTTACGCCTTTGATGCGTTTAGATACTGTTACATTACAGAAGTTTGTAATAAAATTTGTTCTTCAAAATAATAAAAATCTAGCATTCCCGCCAAATTCGATTACTTTTGACTTTCACCGCTAGTAGCGCTGAGATCTTCTTCTGCTTACAATCGATAATGTTCGTTGTGACATCAGAATACTGTAGAATGGTAAAAGGGTTTCTCTGAGTCGATAACGTTGAACGCTTTAAATGTAAGATGAAATCTGTAAAAAGGTTATACCATAACTGCATTTCGAGCAGTTTGGGGACATGGTTAGCAGAGTGCGCACTTTGTCCCCCACATTGTGGGGTTTGTGTCTCATCTTACTATCTATAGGGTGTTTCTGAATTATGAGTAGGACTTCAGGGGTTATTAAACCATTCAAATTATTTTGATAAAGCACATGTATTTCTCAAGTGTTTTCAGGTAATATATCGAGTACCTCGTAGCGTAATTCATTGTTTATTAATGCCTTTATTCTGATCAGTGAATTATTTCATTTGCCAGAGATCAGAATGACAATATGCATGATGACAGTTTAGTAACATTTCAATTGGACATAAGTCAGTAGGCATAAACTACTGTAACGATAGTAGAATTAATTCAACAATTAAATCTCATCCTCACATTAAAAGAAAAGGGAGTTTATTGCTTGTAATATTAATAACTATTTTATTCATCAGCGATTGGTATGGAAATATGTAATGATTAAATTTTATTAATACTTTTATCATATTTTATTTATATGAGTATGATTTATTATCATATTTTCCAATAGTACAATTCTGATACATCTCAGCCTATCGATAATTAAACAAATTGAAAATTCATGTGCCATTAGTGGTTATTTTACCTACACCAAAAAAAAAAATGTGTTGAGTTTTTCACTACAGAATGTAACAAAAATAATCCTCAATTGCAATAATAAGTACTACGATAAATGTTAGATTATGTAGTTTCCAACTAACGTTGAAGCAAAATTTTATCCTCGTAGAAATTCGCAAGATTATTAGTCTGGGTAACGTGTTAAATAGCTCGATATTTTCAATAATATTGATAACAAAATTAGGGTGTCTATGTAAACTGTAGCTGGGTGTAAATAAGAGCGGATAAAGAAGAACAGAAGATATACACCGTAGTATCGGAAAGCGAGATCGTGCCGACGTAGCAAAAAGCGGATGACGCCGGTATTTTTAATGGGAAGCTGAAGGCGAGCTGAATAGAACAAGCTTTTGGGGAGGGAAGCGACACTCAGTTTCTTTGATCAATAATGAAAGTTCCCTCTGTCTCGGTTTCGCGTTCTTTTCCCATTCTACTCTCTCCTTTGGCCCCGAGCTATTGGCCCTCTTTTTCTTTTTCTTCATCCTTGGGCGGTCTCTATCTTATCCTATACATTTTTAACCCTTATTCCAACCCCTCGCGAGGAGGACGAGCGGTGCACAGAGGCTCAAAGCGAAAGCCAAGTTCTAACAAGCCTCGAGCAGCGCGCCCAAGCCTCCTACCCTTAAATAATCCACTCCTCGATCCATTCGTACGAAAGCCTTTTTGTAAAAGCCCCGATAGCCTCTGTCCTCGGGTAAGAGGATCCCGAAAAATTTGGAATTTTCAGCCGACTTACCTAAACCGAGAGTCGCGTATCCATCATTGGAATCCATCGAACAATATTTCACCCTTGAATGAAATCTAAGTCGCTGAGGTTATTTAGTTATTTTTACTAGCTTCTGCTTTCGAATATTTCTCAGTTTTGAAAGAAAGAAATGATTGTCTCTGCATTTTATTAATATTTGCTGTCAAGTAACAAGTAACACAAGGTTTATTGTGTTACGAGAAACTCAAAATTTCCTAAGATAGTGTAGGAATTTTATACATATAAACATAAGATGCGTTTTGTGATATTTACCCCTTTCATAGATCAGCGCCTCAATAAAATATAAATTGCGAATTAAAATGAAATTAATCCCAAACGAATTTTATTTATTTAACATAGATAAAGTATTATATTGTACGTACAAGAACGTGAAAATAGAGCATTCTCCAAAATACAGTCGCAATAAAATATCACATATTTATTAAAATTCCTAATTAAATCTTTCGTATCGAGAGTACCATTTTTTATTGATATTACCGAAAAATCAGTAAGACGACAATGTTCTTCGTACACTGTAGATCGCAAATAATTGTAAATTTAAATTTAAGTTAATTTTTATTGAAAATGCCGCGAAATATCTACACGCCTCCGTATGAGGTATGTGTGTGCTAGCCTTTTTTGTTTCTAGGCGAATGTGTGTGTGTGATGCGGCTAGTCGAGCTATGACCGGCGACCACGTTGCATCGTTAATCAAATATATTATCGTTATTGTGAGATTGGTGGTCCGATTCCTTTATTAACCCAACAATTTTTTTTTTCTTTTTGTCATATTTCATCCTTTCTTCCATTGAAGCGACGTTTACACTTTATTCTTTCTTCCATTTTGAAGTAACTCCCTCTTGAACACGCACCGTTACGCGAGACACGATCTATCCACCCACGCTTCTCTGTTTATATCCCACAGCAACCATTAGAAATTTCCCCTTTCCTCTGTTCGAAGTGTATCTAATCCGCATATTCCACGCGTTCGTCGAAAAAGCGTCGTCCAATATTTGCGCGCGAAGGCTTGAGAACTTGAATGAATATCTCCACGGTGTCGGGACATCGAACCTTATAAATATTATAACGAAAAAGACTTTGTTCCTTCATAATGAACGGATTCATTGTGAGCCCGTTCCCTTTGACACGGGGGCGAGAGAACCGAGAAAAGAGACGGGGTTCCTTGTCTTCCACGACCTAATAAAAACCCCGAAAAGATCGACGAGACTGGCTGGCATCGGCTTCTCGTCGTTTCTTTGCAGTTTTTCCGAACGGCCTTGTTTGCGACAGTACACCGACCGAAAGGGGCGGGCGGGGGTTAGATACGGGGGGGGGGGTGGATTGGTGTCCTTGCGTAGGATACTGGGGTGCTAAACAAGCCGGTGCACACGAAGAACGAAGAAGACGAGGGAGAAAACGAGAATTCGCACAAAGCGAAAGGGCGAGGGGTAAGGCGGGGGCGGGGCGGCAGGGCGCGGAATAATGCTTAACAAGCCGACTTGAAAGGACGGCCGCCATTTTGAGTCAATACTTGAAAGTCTTTGCTCATTAAGAATATTTTACGTCTCCCTCTTCCAATGGAATCACCATCCCTCTGCGGACACCCCCCTCGCCGGTCTTTGGACTTTCTTTTTCTACTTTTTCCGCTTGCTCTTTCTCTCTTTCTCTCTGCCGTTCGAGGTCCACCCTCCATGGGGGTGGTTGCACCCTTGAAGATGGAAGTTATTTACGCGGCACTCGGAGGCACCCTCCACCATCGCAACCCCGTAACCGTTCCCTTGCGCTCCCCTTCCCCCGCGTCGCTGCCAACCGCCCCTTTCGATCGCTAAGACGCATCCACGTCCACCCCCCCCCCCCACCCACCGCCCTCGCCGTGGTCTCACCCTCTTCTTCGCCCTCGTTCCGCTCGCTGTTTCCACCATGGACTCGGATGGCCAGCGCAGCCCCCAACGACGAGGAGAATTCCGACTTCGCCCAGCGGGACCCACCCCCGCCGACCGCCCTTTTCGACCCTTCCTTCCTTTACAACCCTCCGTCGCCCACCCGTCTGCGACTCACCTCCCGTAATCATCGTCCCATTTCGCGGCGTTTTTCCTAATTCCTACCCAATTTCGCTTTTAGCATTTCAATTTATGCCCGCGAACCGATTTGTCGGACGTGTCGGCCCTCCGGGACCGACGGATCACGGGCTCTCGTTACGAAAATTTCCGATAAGAAAGACGCGCGCGCAGTAGAAATGTAGCAAACCGTGTAGTATTGGTTTTCGATTAATTTTATAAGTAATTGGTTTAGAGGGAGTACGAGGGAAATAGGAAATATAGAAATGAACAGGATTTAATTGTTTTATTAGCTTGTTGAGGGGTAATTTAGATTATAATTGCATTTATTATGCATTTCATCTGTGCTACTATGTTCCTAGTAAGTAGACAATTTATTAAGAATTAAATTGTTACATGAACAGATTGGAAATTTGTTTAAAGACGTTACACTACTTCGGTGATTTAAAAAGTAGAAGATTTATTTTCCCTGCAATTATGATTTGAAAATTGATAAATTTTGATATGCAAATGTACATCATTTATCATCTCTCCAATCTAAGTAACTTACTTTTATTTCCTTCAAATGTATTGTTAAACACTTCTTATTTTCTTCTTCAATTTATTGTTTTCTTCTGTTTATTTATCCGTAATACATTGCGTTCTTTATATGCTAATACGTGAGCATCGTTCGGATGCAAATAGGAATATATAAAAACATCGCAACGGATTCATTCCGCAGTCGTAAAAAAACAATACAGCGTTACCATTTTGTAGGTCCTCTCAACCTTTTAATTTAGCAATTTATGGCGTCGCATGCCATCTCGTGTTCGAGTGGTATGCAGGGGATGTTGCGTCAGTACGTGGTCCGATGATTAATGGTTGCGTTCTGTATCGTGCCACTAAATTTGGACTTTCGACAGCCATATATGGTACAACACCATAATTTATTCGACCCTGTACGTGCGGTGTCACAATTACATCATAAAATACATTTAACAATTTTATAAAATATTTCTACGTGTACAGATATTTAACTCACTCCATCGTTGGTGGTTTCCTTACTGTTCTCAACAAGTTGTCCTAATTGGAAACAAGACCATCTAACATTTATCGTAGTGCCTGCAATTACCTATTACCTGTAATTACCTATTATTCCCGTAACCTAATTAAATTTACAAATTCTGCATAAATTAATTTTTTTCTGCTACTTATAGATGTTAAAGAAACATTCCATACTTTTGGCACGACAAGCAATACTTTTCTATTTCTTCCTGAGATAGCATTCTATGCTCCTATCATTATTTGAATCATGAAATATTATATAAAAATAATTCCATAAACGGTTCCAATTGATCAAATCGATTTTATATAATACTAATGCTATGAAAATAAAAAAAATATTATTAAATTTAAATAAATGTCCAAACGTTATCGGTGGGTAAAGTATTAACCTTAAATTTACTATTCGCATCTTTTTCCCATAAAGAATTTCAATAACAAATATACAATTTCGACATATTGGTTATTTTTTCGTTTCTGCTAAGATCAACGAAACTATACTGCTGAAACGAACAACAATCACTCGATCCCCGTTCCCCAATCCTCGCGATAAAAAGCCGTCACTTTGGCAACCGTTTAGCACTCTGGCTCCGATCCCTAAACTTGTCACAACGTTCGTTAGCCGTAACGAACTTCCAAGTAACAATAGGCACGGGCGTCGAGTTTTTAAGTCATCGCGAAGGCAGTCCTCCGCTGCCACCGCCATGGAACGCCATGCGTGGAAAGACAATAGGGGCACCGATGCCCCCGTGAGCGAGGGGCGGCCGAGGGAGGAGGGCTGACTGTAAAAATAAATCACGCGTGCAACGTCGTCGTTTCTCGCTCAATTGTATCAACTTTAACCCCTTTATTGTATCGCTTCATTTTTTTGCCATCGTGTTCGCTCCTCGCCGTTTGACCGGATTCGCAGAGCGACCCTTCACGGTTTTCTCTTTCTCTGCGCGAACGAATCAGGTTCGAAGCTCGCCCGTGCGAACAATCGCGTGCACGGAACGGCAGAAAGCGCATATAATAAGCCCCGTGGCGAGAGAGACAGAGTGAAACAAAAACTGGTCCTCGCCAGGTAAAACAATAGAGGGTTCTTCTGGCGTTGGACGAAAACGGAGCGGTGGGGAAAAGCGTTCCGTAAAATCCCCGGGTGAAAAAGAGACAGAGCGAAAAGCGAGAGCAAGGAACCGCAGCGACCCCATCGAGAACCCGCGGCACGACGTGTGTGAAATTCAAGAACCTGTAGCGCCAAGAAGAACAAAACGACGGTGCCAGCTGCACGGTGCATACGTTATTAGCGAGTCGTTTTGTCCTTCCGCCGCGAGATTTCAATATACCTGTATTGGCGTGCCGAAAAAAAGATCATCATAACTCGTGAGACTGCGTGGCCCGTACCAAAGATTCTCTTATTCATCCTAGCGCCCAGGAGACTCTTCGTCTGCCCTTTCTACCACCGATCTTCGCTTCTTTTTTCTTCTCTTCTCCCTCTTGGGCCCGTGGTATCCGAGAAACAGGTTCCTCTTTATTCGCCCTGCTTATTATGCAAGTTATTGTTTTCCTGAGACACGAGAGCCCCCGGGAGTGGCACTGGTTCAAGTGAAGAGAAGAAGAGAGAGAGAAGAAAAAAAACAAGTCTTCGAGTGATTCTCTCGTGCATCTCGTTTTCAAGGGTTGCGCGAAATAATTATCATAACTCTGTATCGGTAGTCCGTTTGAAGTGCCCCTCTTTAGGCTTTCTTCTGTCGCGAAAAATCTCCTGGACCAGATCTCGCTCGGGCGAGAGACGCGGAATAAATTGAAAGCTGATGGTTTCTTTTTTTTTTAGGGAAAAGGCGTCCGACGAACTTCCAGTCGTCGCCTTTACTTGAGTACTTCATCCTTTGAGAAGGGAGGAGATTTTCGCACTCTGAGGTCGTTAGCGCGGTGTTGGGGGTGACGTGAGTTCTTTAATTGTTGTGTGTATGCACCTCTTGTACTGTTTTCCAATGTCTTATACGTGCTCGACATTGTCACGATTAAAACAGGAAGGAATAGAATTCTATCTACAATAATTTTCCTTACAAGGAGTTTAAACAGGGACGAAGTGACTTCTATGTAAATATGTTCATTTAATTTAATTAAATCACATTTTTCAAATGATGAGAAATATACTCTTTACATATTGCATAGTACGTAATTTGTTAATCAGTATCACATATAGTTCGATAACATTAATGTTGGTGCCATAAGAAGCGATTACTCGCGATACTTAATTCCTTATTTTAAAATGTCGTCATTTTACAGCCTCGCAGTATGGGGTTTATTATACTAAAAATTATCTGGAAGTTGAAACCTGCTAATTGAGTTATTAATTTGCTGCACTAGGTCTTCGCGTGTAATTACTCCTGTACCGTAAATCTCTTATTTCAGAGCCACCCAACAGATATAAATAAAAGTGCGCAAGATGTTGTGTACTAGGAAGCCAATGGAGTGGTCTCATGTAATCAATCCGCCGTTGAGTATATTTTGCATATAACCGATTTCCAAGTTATCTTCCATAGTGTTATAGACAACCGTTTTCAGTTTTGAAGAAACAGCAGCTACATTGGTGAAATGTTTGTTAAATAATATTAGGATGTCTCAGAAAATATTGTTCAATTTTAGCTGTTTTTTTTTATATTGATTGGATAAATATATTCTTCATTGAATTCTTCATAGAATTTCCTGTAGATCCTATAGATAATGGCAATTTTATCAAAATATAACTGTAGGAAATAAAACAATAAAACATGTATACACACTTCCTACTCTGAAAGAAAGGCGTTCTGGATTTGGTTGAATCCATTCTTTTCTTTCTCACCGTGACCTCTTCCCAACAGTGGCTCACTTTTCAACCTTAGGCCTTTTGGGATCATATAACACCATGAAATGTATCATACCTTGCTTCCTTAAATAGTTAACTTACACTTAATTTAAGATTATTTGATAACAAGACAATTCATGATGATATTAAATTTTGTTATTTGCTGTACGAGTATAAATAATATTAGTGTTTGAAAGAGTAATAGATTTATCTTCCTATTTATAAAATGGAAAACACAAAATTACAAAATAAAATATGAGATCAAATTTAAACTTCTTACTATACTTATATTCAGTACCAAAATTAACCTATGATGGTAAAGTCAGTAAATCGCGTATATATTTGGTACACATTTAATATGTAACGTGTAGTTAGTACATGAATTATCTATGACTAAATCACAGAGATTGCTTCACTTAAATTTGCCACAGGAAATTCCTTCAAACAAATTCCTGAACTACCTTCCACGAGCACAATCAGAATGCATAAAATTTTAGTAAACAGTTTAGAAACTGACGAATGATTCACACGCGCGCACGCGCACACACACACACACACACACACTAAGGACCAATGTATTGCTACGTGAATTAATATTTCGAACTAAATCACAAACAAGATCGTTACACTTGAATTTATTAAAGGAAAATTTTTCTCAGACAAATCTATGAACCATCTTCCATCAGCACGATCAGTAGAATGAATAAAATTTGAGAAAATAGTTTAGAGACCCCCTGTGTAATACTTCTAACCCACCGATGGCCAGTGGTCCATCGAGGTACGGCAGTCGCAATGGCGATCGATGGCAGATGTCCAGAGGCGACTGGAAAAAGGATTTTTTTTTGCACTTGGGCTCCTACGGACCCGTCCAGGTGTCCATTGTGAGTCCGAGCCCAGGATTCTCAACCCTTAATCCTTAACCCTTTGGCCGCACGCATCCGCTGGCAAGCACCCATTTACCGATCCTGAAACAATGCCAACCGGACCGCACCCCGGATGCGCACGTTTATTAAGTAATGTCCCCCTCTGGTTTTGCGCTCGACAGCTGCCCTAGCAAAAAAAAACCACTGTTGCTATTGTCTATCGCTTAGTCTCGTTGCTCGGTGACGGTTTCGTAAGAACGACTCGCGAAGATCGTTACGTCGGTTCGCGAGATATCAAAGCATTGTGTCGACATCTGAAAGTATGTCGTGTCGGTACCCACGAGATCGGCAATAATTCGTTAGGGTAATGGTTGACGATTAAAAGCAAGGTATAGAGATTTATTCGTGATGTTCATACGATTGATTAGAGTTCTAGTTGTGTGGTCTGAAATATTTCAGTTTGTATTTTAACTCTTTGCGGGACAGGAATTCAGGTCATAAAATAGACCCATGTTGCACAGGAATTTTATTGCGTTTGAAATCAAACAAAATTGTTATATTTTTATTAATAACGGTATCACATAATGTAACAAAATAAATATAATAACAAAATAATATAAAATAACATAAATATAAATAACATAATAATAATTATTTAATCGAATTTGTTGTTAGATGGCGGGACTCAAATAGTTCCACCGTGCCACATGGGTTCATGAATGGTACTAATAGAACTAATTTTTATATAAATTAACTTACCTCTACGACTTTTCACATAAAACCAGGAAAGAAATATTATCGCAATAAACCTTCCGCTTACAACAATTGTTGAACCGGTATTAGCATGTTGAAAGTTGCTAACATAAGTGCATACATTTGTAACATTGGATGAATATATTACCAACTGCTTTATGTAAATAAGATGAAATATAAACCTATACACATGCAGCTATTGCAAAATTTCGAGGTGGGATTAAAAATGTCCCATCATGCATTACGGTCCATCAAAAATGTGGGACACTTTTAATCCCACCGTGCCCCAATGAGTTAAACTCTAGGTTTTGTTTAAGAATGGAAGTCATAAATTAATCATAAAATAAATAAATATAAATTGGAGATAAAACACAATTAGCATGTAAAACGACATAAGGCTGTGGAAAGCAATGCAATGACTGAGTAACACCTTGACTCTCACATGCATCAACCTATGTAGTAAATATGTTAAATATGTATGTATATACAGAGTGTGGCCGGATCATTGGTGTAACCGAGCACAGAGTGGTACTACATGTAAAAATAAGTCGGAAGAAGGAATAACATTTTTTTGTTCGACGCTTCGTTTTCGAGATAATCGAGTTTGAAAATTCTATCCAGTACGCGCGCACTGTACCGCCTCTAGGTTTAGATATGTATTATGAATAAGAAATGTTAATGTATGGATAATACATTCATTAATTTTATTGACATTTCTAACGTTAATTACATAACACTATTGATTAAATTGTCGAAGTGCTGTCTTTGTTGACGCGTACATATCATTGCCTTATTAATCCAGTGCACGCGTACTGGATAAATTTTCAAGCTCGATTTTCTCAAAAACGAAGCGTCAAGCGAAAGAATGTTATTTCTTTTTTTCGGCTTATTTTTACATGTAGTATCACCCTCTGCTCGGTTGTACTCATGGTCCGGCCACACCCTGTACATGTATATTGAACATGGTATAAGCGCTTATGGATCAGCAATGGTTCAAAATTATTTTTCTGTTACTAATAACAACAAAATTTAAGGATGAATGGACAAGTGTTCATGTTTTAGTTGGAATTTTAAATTTGTGTCTGGATTAGAGTTCGATGTCCGACAGGTTCACATACAGGAATCTTGAAAATTAAAGGTAGAGAATTTTCTTTTAGCAACATCAGGAATCTTGAAAATTAAAGGTAGAGAATTTTCTTTTAGCAACATCAGGAATCTTTCACGACTTGTGATAAAAATAATTAGTAGAATGGTCGACGTTTCTTTTCTTCTTACTGCCTGTATAAACATTTTTGGTTCTCTTGAAAGTCCACGCAGCCTCGCCATGTCTAATGCATGGTAATCAGAACGTTTCAACACGTTTATAAATTTGTTTTCCCCATTTTTTACTCCTTCACGATAATTAACTTTTTATACCTTCGTCAACATGCTCCGTCACAAATAACTCGATATTAATTTGGTTAAAGTTCTCCGTACTTTAACTTTTATTTTCCATTTCTCGATTCTTATTTTCAAATCAGTATATTACCTTCGTACCTGTATATTATAATTTCACAATTCTATCGACGATTTAAAAGTACCTAGTTGAACAGAGAAACACAATGAACATTGTTTCTACGAGTCCACCATTATTCTGATTTCACTTTCATTTCTTCGCCACAAAAATACCCCTGTCCAGTGACTTTCATACAAAGTTATTCAAACCTTCCCAATTGTACCTTCTCAATAAGTAAATCAGCATCATCTACGAAGGTCCAGTTCGCGTAGAACGAATTATCACAATGGCGATTCTGTATGGAATCTTGAAGGGGTCACGTGAAACCTGGCCACGTCTGTGGACTCACCCCACCACGTGGTCGACGAAAGGGTGGCCTTTGCCATCGGGAACCAGTCCTACGTTCATGCAAAATGCAAGAGGCCAGTTTGAGAACGGCCGGCCATCATATCTCCACGTTATTACTTCAATGAATCATCTCCGCGCGCAGCCAGTCAGTGAAACGAGTCGCAGGTTTTTTGTATCCTTGGAAATCGTAACGAAGAGAGGAAATGGGGGAGAGAAGAAAAAAAGAGGAAATGGAAAGTAATTGCGAGAGGTGTCGGTAGGACAACGAACGGGAATTGATTTCCGATGTTTCGATTAACGATTTCGAAGTGTTTGTCTCGGTTTGAGGATTGTTCCGCTGCGATTTTCTTGTGTTGAATTTCGTTGTTTCGTGGCGAAAATGGATTTCGTTGTTTCTTAGTTTCGATTGATATTTAGCTCCAGTGAGTTGTGCTTTGGCGAGTTATTTAATTGTGAACAATTTTCTGCTTCGTCGAATGTGAGAAACATGTATATGTAAGAAATGATAGACGAAACTATAATTGAGTAATATGTGATAATTTATACATGTGAAATACGATACACGATGATTTTTAGTAATTTTTAACATAGATCAAATTTATTATACATGAATTGTACAGTAGAATTCTTAATTTAGTTGCTTGTAAAATTTATTATGTTTGGTCTATATAAAAAAAATAATTGAATGACATTCCTTGTGATTATACTCTCGTATGGATCTAGATAGTTTATAGGAATCAATTAATTTTATTTGGTTAGATTCAAGCTTCCTAATCCTTGAAGAATGTAAGAATGTCAATGTATATCGATCTATTATTTTTTGAAATGATCGTTTTATTTCAGTGACTTCGAATCATACAAAAGAAATTTGATTTAAGAAACAATCAGTAGAATCAGATGGGCAGTGGTAGGACACGTGAAAAACGACATTTTAAATTAAGTAAAGGGAAAATGTATGTCGACGAAGAAAGTCTTCAACTTTTCTTTTCATTCAAAGGAAGAAGTATTCTTAAGGTACTTCACAAAGTATTCAATTAATTAGCTTAATTGATATCCGCTATTTTCATCGAGGGTAAAAAGATTTCGAACAGTCTCGTGCCCGAATGTTTCAGAAGGTTGAAATTATTAAAGCCTCGAGTCCTCCAATATCCTCGAGTCCTCGATTTCTCAATGCTTGAACGAAAATTCGACGTCGATAGATTCAATCGGCAACATTGCGCCAATTAATTTAATTGGTAAAAACTGTTCCGGGCCGCCACTTTAAGACGATGACCTTAATCCCTGCTGGATCAATTAGTCACTGATTAATTCTCGCGAAGTATCCTCTCGGCCATTTCCTCTCCGATTGTCCGTGAAATTATCGCGCGTAATTCAGACCTCATAATGATCAGGTCGACTTTCCACCCCTCAACTTCGATAAAGTTGCAGCCCATTCTTGTTCGCGCCTAATTACAGCTAATTAAGGGCCAGCTTCTAAGGGTGATCGGCGATTTAAAGGTGCACATTTTTCTCGAAAAACGCAATGTAAAACATACATTTATACGCTGATATAAAAAATTCAATCGTCAAAAATTGTTTATCGTGCTTTGTAAATTAAATGGTAATCTTATTTACGATACATATTAATTGGAAAAAATGTAGATTGTTCTATAGGTATATAGATTATACAGAGATATCACTTAATATTTTAGCATTTTTCGTTAGATGTTGGAAAAAAGTTGCCTGGTTTTAATTTAATTTAATTGATTATAACTTTCTAGATCTAGAATGTGATCGGCACTTATAATGATACAAAGTACTGTGATTTATTAAAATATTCGATGTAAATGTTTTATTGGTATTAGATAGATCTAGTAAACAATAAATGATAAATAGAAATATAGAATGTCTAGAAAAATGGAATAATATTAAATTTACCAACTCAATGGTATGAAAGTTGTCTAAGAAACAAAAGAATTAAATCGAAACTTTTTTCATATAATCAAATAATAATCCGTTGGATAAAACACTATAACAACTTACACCTTTTACCTTTATTAAATCTATACAGTAACATAATAAAGTACATTTAGATCAAACACTTACAATTGCAATTAAATAAAAGTTACTCATTCAAAGATACAAAATAAGCTATCAAGATGTTCTCCAATAATTAAAATTCAGTTCTCTTAAATTCAAAACCAATGCCCTATGTTTGCGATACAGTGGCCCCTCGATTTTCCCACACAATTGATTCCTGAAAGTGTGTGCAAATGTTGAATGTTCGAAAGAAGAGGGATGTAAAAAAATATGCACCAAAAACTGTTTGAAAGTATCTATTTATCAATACGTATACATGATGAAGTTAAAGAGGCGTGTTTAAATGCTTTCGGGTGTTATCTTTATAAACTTGCCAAGAGGTAGTTGAATACCACCCTTTTTTTTCTTTTCTTGATAAAGATTTTTATAGCATGCCTTCCCAATTGCCCCACGTACTTGTTCTCCATTAGGATCACATTCTTCCATGATAGTCGAAAATTTGTCAAGATGCATGAAGGCTTCATTCATATTTTTAATTGTCAAAGTCATGACGTATTTATCGGCTTCTTCCTCACTTCCATTGTGTATTTTATTGTTACTCAATTGTTGCTCAATTAAGTATTCGTTTGACAGCGGTGCTGAGTGAGATTCAATCAACCACATCAACATCTTTATTGTTGATGTCTAAGTTTAGTTCATTCATTAGGCTAAATATTTCATCTTTGACAGTTCCCAATGTTTCTTCAAAATTTATAAAATCCAGAAAACTGTTTCCAGAAACAGTTTTTCATTGTTTGGCATTTTCTTTTAATTTAAAAGGTTGAAGGTTTAATAACACGCGAAGTAGCGAATCGTGCGAAAGTAAAATGTGCGAAAGTCGAGAGCCGCCTGTATTCTTATCCAACGAGATCTCGGATTCATCTAATTCCTGTTAATTCGTCCTGTCCAATTAACCACGTCAAAATATAATGCGTCTCGTTAACCGTCCCACCAGTTTTGCATAAAAATTCCAAGAATCGACGTGGACCTAAGACATAGTCAATTATTCCGTGAAGGAGGGTCTCTCGAAGGGGGTGGAGGGGGTGGAAAGGTAAATCTTCAAGACAAACCGTAAACAGGGACAACAATTGCAAATGAGGGTGTGGTTGCTTAAAATGTCGGCCGCGAAATCGTCCGGCCGTCCACCCCTCCACTTCTTCCTCGTGACGATGGGGTGGGAGCGGAGGGCGGCAGATCCCACCCACCCCTTTGTACGTCGAAGGTATGGAGCCATTGATTTTGAATATGTAATCCGAGGCATTTTATTATTCCATCGTACCTCGAAGGGGGAGAGGGGGTGGCGTCCCTCTGCAAGCAGGGGCGGTTCGACCTCCACCGCCATCGACCTTCGTCCCTGGTCAGAGGCGAACGGAGGGTGGGGTGAAGACGAGGGGGGTTTCCGAGGGTGATTCGATTCTCCGGCACTGCTACCACCACACCGGCACCACCACTACCGCCGCCCTCGAGTTCTTGACGCGTGATTGAATATTTTTTCGCTGTGCGCGATTGGTTCGTCGTACCGGTGGCAGGCAGAACAAACGAGTCTGGAGGAGATGGAGGGCGCTGGGAGAGGGTGGTTGGCGGTGGCTGCAGCCACCTGTCAAGCAAAAGAATCGCCATGGTAACCAGGCCCCGTCGCCATCGGCTCTGAAGGGACTCGTTCGACGCGGGGGGTGGGGGGTGGGGTGGCGACCCGGTCTCACAGGGGTGCCCGCGGGGCTTATATTGAATTTTAAGGAACTTCCTGCCCGCCGGAAAAGATACATGCAGTCGCGCGGGGGGGGGGGGGGGGTTCTGCTGCGAAAAAGAGGGAATCCCAAGTGATTTTGGACTTCTGCAATTTCGACGTTCGAAGGGTTGTTCTGATTTGCACTGGTATTGCAGGCTGCTGTTTGACAACGAGGGGTGTAATTTTTTCCTTTTATATCGGTTCTCTTGTTCTTGTTTTCTTGACTTTTATTGGATATCACGGGGAGTGAAGCATTGCTGGTGGTAAAAATACCATCGATTCGGTCTTTTTTTATTTACGAATATCTTGAGGGATGGTGGTCTGCTGTGCACGAGTATTGTGTTTTTTGGATCGTGCTGGTGTTTGACATCGAGGGGTGCAATTATTCCTTTTTACATTGGTTCTCTTGTTCTTGCTTTCTTAGCTGTGATTGGATATAACAGGGTATTTCTATTGGTCAAAATTCGATCACCTTGGTCTTTTTTTATTTTCTCATTGTCTTCCAATATTCTAAATCCCAAAATGAGAAATGAGGATAAGAAATTGTATGTAAATTCTTTCTTTCAAGGATCGTGTGTATTTTATTCATACTTTCCTTACCGTCGTGAAAGAATAAATCTATAAAAATGCAAATAAAATTCCATATTCTATATGAGTGTATATTTATATTTTAGAAATAAGTTATTAAAAAAATGTGATAATTATCATAGTGACTTCCGTATGTAATTCAAGTTTCAAAAATATCCTATTCTATATATTCTTTTAAATACTTTTCATTTTGCATTCATATTAACTTCTTATTAAAAGAAAATATCACGTTTTTGGGTCAATTGAATTTTGAATATGCGAGTAATGTAAAATACCATTATTCTATAACATTATTAGACTGCGGATCTTTATGTAAAATAAAATCTTCGCGAACGTGCCTACAAAAATTCAACCCAAATAGAAATTAATTTTATTCTGCAAATATTATAACATGAACTTTACTTTCAATCTTTTTTATATTCTTGCATATTGTTTGCATTTTGTAATTCCTTGCACGTTCAAATTTTCTGTAAATGCATAAAGATCCGCAGTTTAAACATTATAATATTGAGACGAGTAAATAATATTGTGTCTAATGGCCATCGTACAAATGAAACGAATTTCTGTCTCCTTTTTTTAAAACAAACAGGCGCTTCGTGACGATTGTATTTATTCAGATAATGTTATTAAACTCCCTTTATGACTGCGAACGTTTTATATTTTCAGTGCTCTTCATACTTCTCGGGGCTTCCTTTTATTCTAAAAGAAACAGTCTCCCGGAGGAGAGCTCTCGTAAACTTTGCGCGCTTCGTTTCGCAGACATTTCTACGGAATCAAACAAAGAACCCTCACGTTTCTACGCTACACCTCGGTAGATGTATTTGGTTTCTGAAAAAATTCGAAAAAAGGAAACATTTTCTCCAGAGATAAATGTAATTACTCTGGGTAAATTGAAATGGTCTCCACCAAAATTTTATTTCACAAAATCCCATTTCCGCGACGCGTGTGTTCATTGTTATTATAAATTTGAAAGTGTCACGATAGCCTGTCTTTTTGACATGCAAAATAGATACTCATAATTTCTGTTTTTAAACTGCAGATAGTTATTATGTTATGTTATGTTATCGAGAAATAAACTGAAGATTCACAGGATTGTCATAATCGGTAAAAGAGTTGAAACTCACTACATCTGAATGACATATTATAGGAAGTTAAACGAGAATGCAAACGAATATTTCTCTTGTCAGAGTGAAATAATTTTAAAAACAGAAGAAATAAAAATATACGAGAGAAATAGCTCTCTTTTTGAACGCTTCAGAACTAGACAAAGTTCAGTAAGGGAATAAGGAGATTCAAAATAATTTAGCCCGGATGACAATCACAGTGTAAGACTATCACGAAACTTGTCATCTCATTTACATGGAAGTGCAAACGAATATTTATTCCTGACAGATTAAAATTGTTTAGAGAAAGAATTATTTTTCATTACGTACTTCAGACCTAGAGAAATTCTGCAAGGAAATAAAAGGATTGAAAATAATTTTTCTTGGATGGCAATCACAGTGTGAGACTATCGTGAAACTTGTCATCAGATTTGCACGAAAATACAAACGAATACGTATTCCTGTTAAATTAAAATTGTTTGGAGAAAGAATTATTTTTCATTTCGTAGTTCGGACGTAGACAGGTCTCGCAAGGAAGAAAAGGAGCCGAAATGGGTTCGACTGGGATGAAATCACGGCGCGAGACTATCACGAAACCCGCCGTCTGAATTCGCGAGCGTACCAAGTGGAAAGAATTCGCAGCCCCCAAGGGTCGAAAGCGAGCGGGAGAAAGTGAGGGCTAAAGAGGAGCCAGGGAGCGAAGGGTGGCGCTCGCTGGGAGTCGTAGCCGTAGTCGGAAGCCCCTGTAATGATCTTACGGCCGTGGTAACTTTTTTAATCAGCGCCCGGTTTAATTATACGGTCGATGAGGAAGGTGCTCGTCCTCCTCTTGCTCGAGAGCCCCCCTTTTCGCTCCTCTTCTTCAGCGTCCGCTCTCCGTTGCCGGGCTCTTCGGGCTTTCCTCATCAATCCCTCGCGCCCAGCCCAGGCCAGTCGTCCTAACTAGGCACTGACTCGCAAACAAGATTTGACTTATTGCGCCTGAGCGATTCCTCCTTCGTTCCCTTTTGCCCTTCGCGGCGGAAAATTTTTGAAATCTTTTTAATCGACAGCTTGCCGCCGCCGCCCTCGTAAACTTCGCGGTAATGGAATTTCGATGGTCGCGTCCTCGTAGATTGGATACCACCGTGCAATTTGCTGATACACGATCCACGGACAGAAGAAAGTTGTAGATACGGTAGGACGTCCGTTATTCGTACTGATAGGACGTCTGGATTGGTTGGTAGAGAGAGTCGATAGGAGTAAAGTTGGGTAAATATTAATAATGCAAGTGGGAAGATGAGGGAAGGAAATGATTTTAACAATTCGAGGGTCATATATTTTTGAAAGTGACAATTTGCGTTAGCTTTGTTTATACAGTCAATCTCATAAATATTCGTAAATATAGCATCAAGCACTAGTCACAGAAGTGGAAAATGAAGTTACGAGTCCAATATGGACTTACGAACAAATAAAAGAATTGAACAAGTGATTAATAATTATTTGATAGAGGACAGAAAAGTAACTTGGATGTATCCCTTAAAACTAACCAGACTAAGTCAAGATTCCCACATGCAATACGGAGATACGATAATCAAAGAAATGATACAAGGAAGAATAGGATGGACAAGAGACAGGCGCGCGATCGCGAGATCCATATCGATCGAAGGATCGTCGAAAAATGAGCTCTCGCCCTCCGCATACTTGTTCGGCCGCGGACTCGCTTGTGTCTCTCGAAGTAGAGAAAGGGAAGGGCGAACAAAATCCAAAAATAATTCGTGAAACATTAATATCACAGCAAAATCATACTCCTCATTATTTTTTAAATAACAAGTATTGTTAATAATTAATTTAATGCTTCTCGATATGCTGAATCTCGATGTCGATCTCGAATGTTCCAAGTAATCTCCATCTCGAAATCGAGACGAGATCGAGATTCATCTCGTCTCGTGCGCATCACCAGTTCAAGCATTTATAGCTCTGGAAAAAATTCTAGAGCTTTGACAGATCCCATGTACTTCTAAGCTTTTTATGAGTTGATAATTAAATTAATAGGTATTATCTTGCTCTGGTAAAGCATCAGATGACACGTTGAAGTTGATGTAGTTAATTGAACCGAAGCGCAACCAAGAGCGAGGGGTTATAAATGACTTCAGAAGTTAAACTCTGCAGAAGTCATTCTAGGGTTAAGGAAGGTGCTTTTAATTCCAACAATCATGGCCTCCTCGTTCATTCTCACTAATTCGGTGGTAGCTTTCAAATTATTAGTATGTGCACGCACGTTCACAACAATTGTTTAATCCTCCAAATTATGAATGCTATACATGGTATTATATTATATATTACTATATTATATTATTATTATTATTATTATTATTATATTACTATTATTACTATTACTATTATTATTATTGAAATTTGAACCGTATTATGATCTATAAAGAGAGGTTTTATTATTTTTTTGTTGAAAAAATTCCGTCCTTTCGAACGAGATTCTTCCAAAGCCAAGATTAGTTCAAATCAAAACAAAAAACGTAATTTAAAGAATGACAAGTGCCTACAGTAACTAGAATAATTTTAAAAAATGAATACATCTTAAAATACATATTAAATAGATGTTAAAATATAAACATGGGCGATGGGTACAAGGGACATTCTGTAGTATAAGAAAGCATTTTATAAATTTTAGATTCTCATGACAAACAGTGATTATCGTTTTATTTCATACTCAATGTATTAATTTTATTTTAATTTATTACTATTCTAATATCAAATGCATGTATAATACTCGTGGCATTAATAATATCACGGATGAAGATATGACGCTCGTATCGTTAAAGAGTGAACGAGGGTGGTTAGGGTGGGGGTTAGAGGGTGGTTCCTCGAGCGAGGATACAATTCAGGCTCCTCTATCGAGCAATGGCGCCAGCTTGAGCCTCGTGTCTCTTAGATGTGCTCGTTACATCTGATTAATTAACTAATTAATTATCGCAACAATGAATCGGAAGCTTATATGCAGATACGGTTCAACTAAATACCAACAATCATGCAAATCGTTATTATCTTACTGTTATTGCTCCACTGTGTTCGTCTATAACGCTATAGAAAATAACATCTATAGAGAAAATAAATTATTTTACAATAAATATGAGGCACGTACTAGAAAGACACTAACTGAAAAATATAATAACAATAAGCATGCAAGACGAACGGAAAGAAAGTTCCTACTTTCAGAAAATATCATAACTATCAAAACAAAAATATTAAATAATAGCCTTAATTTAATTTCGTTAGTTGGAACAAAATCAAAATTATTTTTGAATAGTAAGGGATGAAAACAGAACTTATGAAAGATCCTTCAAGCCTGGACTCTTTGAAATTCATGCACGCTTCGATCATGGCGTGAAAGATTACAGAATCATTTTTCAAGTATTCTCTGTGGCTAGAATTCTTTATTGGGACATGTTTAGAGTCGGTGACTCGTGATCTTCTTGAAAAGGCAAAGGTTACCCCTCGATGAGATTCGACGTGAACCTGCGGTACGATTTTACCTGGTCGCGTGGCACCTACCTGCTGCACGGCGAACAGGTACGATATCGATTCTATTGAGTATCGAATCAATGGTGCGAAAATAATAGAAGGTATCGATACCTGTTGCTGGAAGCCGGATTTGTTACCTGCCCCGACGTTCGCTTTCATGCACTGCCAGCCAATTCAACCACTTCCCGTGATCGAACAGGCTGCTCGTGTAAACATTTTCTGTTCCCCTTTCAGTGTATTTTATTAAACGAATCGCGGCCACCAGAATTTTATTTCCCGTTCGAACGGACAAAAGGAAAGCGATCAAAACGATAAATTGCGCTTCGGTCATGATGAGCATTGTCATTGTTCGATGGCAAGTATACATTGTGATATTGTATCATTAACACAGGATTAATGGAAGAATAGTTTTTAGTGTTTCTATTAAATTGAAAAATAGGTTAATAGTCACTGTGTGATTCAACTCCATACAAGGAAATAATGAAGGCTGCTCAAGATGGCCGAGTCGGGCGTCTGTACAAATCCAAAATGATCTATGGAGCACTATAAGCCTGTCATTGTCGTATGACCAAATTGCAAACACTATTTAGATTTAGAATTTATTTCTTAATTTCTTAATTTGAGAGTGATACTTAAGTACTCGTGCAAAACGAAATACATATATTCTATTAAATTTATTATAAAATGATAATGTCTATAAAATATTCTTTCATTATTTTATAAAATGTAGCTTGCATACGTTTTTTACTTTTTCTGTACCATGTATCATAAAGTGTTTTCCAAAAGAAGCTTTAGATTTTTTCTTTAATTCAAATCAAATGTACTTTGTATTTTAATTTCGTCAAAACAAAATTCTAAAGTCCCTTTTGGAGAATAAGCCAATATTAACCAATTGATTGTACTTATATACGCGTTTATATGTGTCTTATTTATACTTTTAGATATACCTCTTTCAACTAATTCGCAATTTTCCTTTGCACCGCAAATCCATAAAATCCGTATTTCGTTTATTACCGATCTACCTTTGTACTTGTAAAAATATATCCCATTTTCTCCTACGTAGTTCTCAGTTTCCCTCGGTATTTGCCAAACAAGGTACGCCGATATATCGTCTCGCCCTACAAAATTTTCCGGCTTCGGCCACATTGTTAAAAGTACGAGCTATATAAGCGGGCGTAAAATGAAGTTTTAATGGCGTCGCGTTCGATTCTGCCAACCATCCCCCTTCGTCTTATTTTGTTTCCCTTTTTTTCGGGGGTCGATAATCGCCATCGTCACGTTTTATTCCGCGCCGGCAGCGGCTGGGTTTGGGTTTACGAAGGATTTTCGAGGTAAGCGGTGTAAAGTCGCTTTGTCGACTTTCCACGGCTTCCTTTCTGACGATGGCGACGACGAGGGTTAATTACAGCGTAATTAACGTGTAAGGTAATCCTGGACTTACGTTCCGTTCGAACAAGAGAGTGGAATCGCAATTAGTGCGTAGCCTTTTAAGATCTATGACTTTCAAGTGACAGTTTCGAAGGCAATCGAGTTCTTCGAGTTGAGACGACTCACGTTGTCGTTCGAGTTTCCCAGGCTTTTGTCAGTAGTTGATTGTTAGGAGTAACTACTGAATAATTTCATAATAAATTTACTATGACTGTGTCTTTATTTATCGTAAAACGTCCGACTATTGTGTTTAGGTTCTTTTCAGTGTGCATTAATATTTATATCTTATAAAGAGTAAGGAATATTTCTAATATTAATCAATTGATTGTTCTTGTATATACGTTTATGTGTGTCTTATTTATTAGTTTATAAAGTACCTCTTTCAACCAACTTGCAATTTTCCTTTTATTACTTTCATTCTTATTACTTGAATGTCATTCAATATTATTATATATGTCCTGTTTCATTTTCTGTCGTTGTTGCATGAGTATACATAATCCTAATCTTTCTTTGGTTTTCGTTATTATGGAATACATGTGGATTATATATTTAATTTACCCCTGAAGAAACCTGTAATCTTTGATTGTTCATACTACAAATACCAGAAATTCAAGAAAAATCATATAGGAATAAATATATAATATTTGTGTCATTGACGTGTAGCTCAATTTAAAAATTCTGTTATTTGATTCGTGAGCCCTATCACAGTAAACCCAAATATTTAATGTATTAGACCAATCACAACATCTGACAAATAGTAATTTAACTATCATTCCTAAACAAAGAAATTAAGAAAAAAATTATACGAATTAAATATTAACGCATCTAATAGAATCTAATACAATTTTATAAATAAAACAAACCTTGTTCTTTTCTGTCATAATTAAATGAAAATCTGAACAAAAAGTGATTTATATCAACATTTTCACTACGAATAGCATTATCGACTGTGAAAATCACCCTTAACGTGTTTCAGCGACCCTTGGCTAGATGGTGCGCAATTCGATCGATCCTTTTCTCCTCTGCCGTCAAAGTAGGGACAGCCCTTACCCACGATTGTACACACGGACGTAGGGCTCTGTTTTGCCACCGCCAGTGATTCTCAATATCTCAGCCACCCGTTAATTTCCACGTTTGAAGGTATCTCACGTATCGGATGCGACGAATCGTCTCGCTCCTAAACGATTAATGTCCGCGATAAAACAGTCACTTTCGTGCTGAAAGCACTTAAACTGCTCGTATAAATTCGAATTTAGCATCTTACGCGGCTAATTACTTTCGTCTATCTTTCACCTAAAGAAATTCAGTGCATTCAAACGACTCTTAATACGTAATTATGCCTTGCGGAGAGACGCTCGTAATTTGAATGAATACTCGACCTCCGCGCTTAAGTCACGGACTGAATATTTGTTGCTTCCGAATTACTCGGACTAATTACTTTAAATATTCATGATTCTGGTAGAAGGACAATGATATCGCGTATTTGGTGTCATCGGTTCTGATATTAATTTATTAATGTATAATTCGGCGATTTTTCTTGCATCATTGAATATTTAATAAAGTGACACTGGTAATTGGTACAGTTGTTAATTGCAGTCATTTTATACGTTCAGGATATGGTGGGCAAATTGCAACTAAGAAAATGTAAGTCCTTTGGATTACAAGTTTTCAAATTTTCGTATTGGATTTTCTGTTCTTATTTCTGAAGACTAGTGAAAATTGAATTAATCAGTTTTTCGATAGTAAGAACTTTCACTAACAACCCTTCGGTTAGATATATCAAACTTTTTCACGATTAGAAAATATTTTATTAAAGGATAATCAGTAGGCAATAATTGTAAAAAGAATTTCTTACCTTCCAAAATGATTAAAATATAAAATAATTCCAAAAAAAAATAGAACGACATTGAATTTACATAACGAAACTCTTAACTTATCAATTAAATCTTCCTTATGAAACCATCGAAATTATTCATCGTAATCATACAAAGTCTAACTCGTGTCCTAATAAAGAGGTCAAAACGTTTACATTACATTTCCTCTTCTACAAATCTGTGTCAATTAATCATCAGAACAAACACCTCCCGTGTCAAACGTTCTTGATTTCCGACTTTCCAAACCGTTTAGATCGAATCCCTCGAAACGTTTCAAGACCTTCGTGGAAATGTTCAAAGTTTAACGAGCACGTGCGATTATTGGCGTTTCATAAGGAACGTGCGAAAACGAACGACTGCGCAAGGACGAGGACCAGGAGGAAGCCGGTTTCGTCGTGGCAATGTATTCTCTCCTGTAAAAACAGTTATTATTTTTCCGATGATTGTTCGAGCAGGCAGATGTATACTGAAAGGCCTTCCCTCTCGCTCGCTCTCTCCTGCACCTCTCGATTCGACGAAATTTGCATACGCGGGAACGAATCGCTAGATCCGGAAGGACGTCAGGTAGCGATGCCCGTCACAGTTCGCGCATTGGTGTGCGTACGGTGAAAATGAAGTGGCCCAGGGCATTAATAACTGTACAAAAGGGCCTTAAGACCGGGGTGGGAAACGTGGACCACGATGCATAAATTAAATCGAAACGAGTTCCGCGAGACAACAGACCCCTGGAAGGGTCGAATGCCGTTCTGTGCTCGCCTGGAACACTTCTCGCACGTTGCTATTTTTATTGACGTTTTGTAGAAACCGACGAGGTAGTTTCTCTTATTATTAATACAATAATAACGGGGTCAGCTTTCGGAATAATTTTGGAGGACGAGTGTGGCAACAGTTTTGATCAATATTTGAATTATTATACAATGTTGGGAAATAATACAGTGGGTGTAGAATGTATTCGTACACCGATCAATTTCCCTAAAAACCTTTTGTGTGAAATTGTAGTTTCTTAACTTCTTTTCTTTATAATCAATGATATTTTACATATTCTCGGAAGTCTCTAAGATAGATATAGTCTAAACAACATTTACTAGTTAATATAATTTGTGAAATTAACGAAAAATTACGAAAAGTGGGTAAAGGTATAGAAGCAATAAGTATTTGTATTTGTTGTTGTTTTTTTCTTGTTAATTTCGCAACTTACATAAATAGCTTTTTTGTAATCTATATATTCTAGAGATTTCCGAGAATATGTAGAATGTCATTGTTTATAAAACATAAGTTAATAAATTACAATTTTACATAGTTTTTTTGGAAATTGATCGATGTACGAATACTTGCTACACCCGCTGTAAAACAAGTGAAAAGTAGTAGTAGCAGTAGTAATCTCTTTATTTCATTATCATCACGATATAAAAAAGGGTTAGCGCCTCCTATTCGTACAATACACTTAATTACATTAACCTTATTTTAGTTGGAAATTTATATCCTAAATTCTCCTCACTTGTTAATTACTTAACAATTGGTATTCTTATTCCTACTACACAATCTTTGTCAACAAATATTAAATTTCTAATCTGAAGTCATAACTTAAAATTATGTTCTTTTATTTATTCCTTCTATTCCCTTTGGTCTTTTTTTTCTTGCCTCTAGAATCATTTTCATCCAACTAAAAAATAGAAAGGCTAGGAAATATGAATACATTACATAGTAGATTAAAATTGTTCAGATAGACACTTCTAGCTACATTACTATTATATTTACTCCGTTATTTAATAGAACCTATCAAGATAACAATCTTTAATCATTAATCTATTACTTGAACCCATGAGAATGATACAGAGGAACGAACGTGACATCAGTGCTGTAACAATTTTGCTAAATATTATATATATTATCCATGTTTAAGAAATAACAAAGCAATTATTTTTTGCTGTGTTATAGATTAATTCTAATCTCTTTGTTCCACAGAAAGAAATGTCTGTAGTATATATAGTTACATGAGTATCTCCATTAAATTAAATTCATTTAAATGCCAGTGTCCCAAATAACCAAGAAATAATTTCTCTTTCATTTCCATCGAGGCATGTCAAGCTCGTTAATTTCTCCAGAAATTCCACCGTCGCAGTCTCATGATCTCGAATTAATGACGTAGCTAGTCCCGCCGCAAATTCACTCTCGCCGGTGATATTAATTACGATCTGATTTAATTATTTTTGGGATCCATGACAATATTCAACCCCCTTCGCGTTTAAATGACGTTGATGAGGTTCGTGTCGAGTCGTAACGACTTTTCGGCCGAGGATTAAGCGCGATGATCAGCATTGATAAAGACACAAATCCCCGAGGAAAAGGGAGGAGGAAAGGAGGAGCCGAAGGAAAGAGGGAAACGTGTCCGCCAGCGCCGAAGAATGCAAAGACATTACGATGCTCTCGTTCTTCGATCCCCTTCGCCTGTCTCAAACGAGACAGAGACATCGTTGTTCCCAATAATCCTTATAAATTGCCGTGATCACTCCTCATCAAGTTTATTGAATTAATGCGCGCTCTTCTTGGCGATGTCGCAGTTTCAAGGTCGATTTCCTTTCGATGAACGACAAAGTCTCGAGGATTTTCTTTTGATTCGAAAGGAAAAGTAAATCGTGATAAAAACAGAGAATTGAATGCGAAAATTTCTTTTCTCGAAAAGAATGTTTGCTAATCTAAATTACAAAATAGGAAACTAGAGATGCAATGATATATTGTTGAACAAAAGAAAGTTAGCTTTACATACTTCGTTTTAAAATCTTACTTTCATTGCGTGCTTGTTATTAGAGATGTTCTGTCAGAGCAAAGGAAAGAGTACGATTGCGGACCAAATAAGGGTGGGCAATATTTTATTAAAATAATAGGTGACAAATGAAATTGGAGTATATGTATTCACGACGTTGTTTGATTCAACATTTACATTTTTATTTTTAAATCCTCGTAGTACGTTTTGTTACATGATAATAACTTTCATCAAGGAGACTCATAGTTGGGTTAAAACGTTAAATTTAATATAATGCTTTGCTCAAATACCAAATAATATACTCAATTCCTCATTGCTCCCTTGGAAACATCCATAAAAAAAACCTCATTCTATATTTTTTCATTGCGAAATTATTCATTCTATAATTAAAATTCTAATTTTTGTTCGATGAATAGCGTTTGCTACCTTTCATTTTTTATATCAATATTCATCCAGATAAGAGTTGTGCCCTTTTGAACGAAGCTACACCAGATTAACATTTATTTTTCCCACCAAGAAACTATAATCGCATCAGTCAATTATTCTAGAGATTTTTGCAAGAGGAAGGGAGTTTTTGCCGCATTGAACAAAGCCATCATCAGATACCATCGGATCTTCGAACTGTCGTTGTAACTCATCTTGCAACTTGCACCCCGCTTGCCTCTACCACCCCAGACAGTTTTGTTCCTTTCTGTCGGGCGGAAAGCAATTGTTTCGACCTGGCAGTCTGCAAGCGAGAAAGAATAAAGTACCAAGAGCGGTTGGAAGGGGGTGTGGGGGACAGAAATTATAAATGCGCGACTGCCAGCGACACCCCATTACTCGGTCGGGGCCCTCTTCTTTTCGGCGCCATTGCATCGAAAATGCTCGCACGGCTGAAAACAAAAGACGGAATACTGCAGGCTCCCTTTCGAGAGTTGTTTTTTCACTCGTATTAATGCGGTACGCGGCGCAGATACACGGTTAAAATATTAAAACGCGTCCCGGAATTTCAAGCGAAACGCGTCCGACGAATTTCGCCAGCGGAGCTTCCGTCACTTTCGCAAACAGCGTCAAAGAAATCTGAAACAGCGTATACCGTAGCGGGGAAAACGAAAAAATAAACGCGAAATCGATCGACCAGGGCGATTTTTGTTTAAAATATGTTTTTTGGCGTACAGGGCGAGTCTGATAATTTTGTAGGAAATAGTTTCGATTGAACATTCGTTGAAGTATCAAGGGGAGAATTTATTGACGTAGAAAAAGCATTCAAAAGTTATTTAAAAATCATTCGAACAGAAAAAAAGGATTCTTTTTATTGAATTTTCACATCAATTAATTCTTCATTCGTAAAAGAATAATTGAAACATTTTTTTTCAATTCTCAGAGCCAGTTAAAAAATCGTGAAGACCAATTTACGACTCACTCTCTGTAACATTCATAGTTTTCCAAATAACCAGAAATAACAATAACGAGTTTTCATAAATTAATGTACTGAAACAGAACTGAATTTTTATCTTTCACAACTCTTTGTTGTAGGCAACGAAAAGAGAACAGACATTACATTGAAGAACATCTTTATACAGGATGAATATAGAAAGTATCGAGGACAAATTGGTAACTATGTTAATACAAATATTTTACCATTTTTAAACTAATCTATTGGAATTCTCATAGTGTATGAAGAATCATATATACACGTATAAATTGTAGATTTTCTGTAAGTTTCATATTTCTGCAAATATTTGGATTTTGGTAGGTGTCCCCCGTTAACTCGTTTGTTTAACAGCACTTTGTTGAATATCAGCGTTTACCAGAGCTACCGCGATAAGGTCAGGAGACACGACCGTTCCCTTTTCTTCTCGTCTTCTTTTTTTCCATTCACTTCAACCTCGTAAATCCGCGTCCATGTTGGCCTGGGGTTGAGCGCGCACTCCGACGCGCATCGATCCGAGGCGTCGCGACGCCTGCCTCTCTTTTTGGATCCTCGGTATGTGTATCCCTTCGAACCTACCGACGAATGCCATCTCCACCTCCCTTTTTCGCTATCTGTATTGAAAGACGCTACGAATACACGCGGGAAATCTTAATAATCAACGAACAAATGTTATTTTACAAGAGTTTGTATCTGGTCGAAACTGTAAACTTCATAAATTGTATTTAAAATTTCAAAATTTTATTAACACTGAGAACTGTTCAATTAACTGTTGGACGGTTCATTTTATTATAAATAAAAGAAACGAATTTAATTCAGGGAGTATTGTTACATATCGTAATATTCTTGTATGCAGGGTGACGAGAAGAATTATTTACAAAAGCTGACGTGGTTCTATTACAAAAAAAAAATTCAATTGAATTGTTGAATGCACAAACAAATATGGATAAAATTAGCTTTTATTACATTGGGTAATATTTTTAATCTCCGCTTACGACGGGGATACAACTATTTTATTTCCTTAAATTATTTTGTATAATATATGTTACGTATACATATCGATGTAAAATAAAATGTACATGCTACTAAGTCTTGAATGAAATGAAACAGAATTTTTTTTATTAATAATCAGCATTTCCTAGCGGTGTATTCACTTTACTATTTTAATTTACCATTACATGTTTTAGACCCCTTCTAATTAATCATTTTAAAGAGGAGAGGAAGATCTTTTCCAAAGTGAACGTGTATACACGTTGAGCTCCTTATACCTTAAGTATCTTAATTCTCGAATACAACTTTATTCTCCGTCTTCCTTATCTTCATTCGGGACAGAAGTAAACTGGTCCCGAGGAAGAACTTAACTTTATTAGCGTGTCGTAACTTCCCTTCCATTATCCACGGTAATTGTTACCGCGATGCTTACTCGGGGACTTTCCAACGTTTCCGTTCTAAGATTAATTTAATGCGGATATACGAATCGCAAACTAATTTCTTGTCCAACGAAGTTCGTTCCGAAGTTCCCGTTTGTTGGATCGCTGTAACTTGAATGGAGCACGAGAGCCTCGGGGATCCAGCCACCGTATTTTATTGCTTTTTCATGTCGCGTCGCGAACGCATAATGAATTTGCAAAGATGTTTACTTCGAAATGAAGACACAAGATTGTATCTTAAGTGGATACATTAATCTATTAAGAGATTATTAATTAGACTATTGATACTTTACCGATTAGAGGTTTACTAATTGTCTTCTTGCCATGGAAACTGGTACTTTATTATCTATTACTGGAATAGCATTGTATGTCCCAATCATTATATGCATTATGAAATATAATATGAACATTAATCTGAAAACGATTGAAGAATAATATATTAATAATAATGTACACCACCCACAGATATTGCAGCTAAGAAAGAACTCACATACATTACTAGATTGCAGATATAAATAATGTATTATAATATAATATATCATATTTTTGCACATACAGTCAATTCCACAAGTATTCGTTCCATTTTGTCTATCGAAGACATTTGTCTAAATTAATTGATAAGCTTGATGTTTCCAAGTTAATTATTTATTATAAATATGTACACGTGTGAAGTCTACTTATGTACATATTTATAATGAACCATTTATTTGGAAACATCAAACATGTCATTTAATTATACAAATTTCTTCGATAGAGAGTGCGAATATTTATAAGGCTGACTGTGTAAGTGACGAATTGAGAATTAAATGAAAATAGGTGTTATCTTCTATAGAGTTCCAGATGAATTTCATCTATTTTTGCACATCTTCATAAATTTTTCTATATTTCGGGAGTTCGCTTTCACACTTGTAACATTCCCCGGTTGAAATTGTAAAAGAAGCCTGCGTTGAAAAATCACGCAACACGTGCGCGCGCGCGCGCTCTCGCGGAGGACGTAAAAAGGAAGTCTGAGCGATTTCCATCTCGAGCGACCTTTCGTCGGTCGGGAAAACGCGAGCGTGTAAAAGCTCGAAAGCTGGAAAAAGCTTTTCGGTTCGGTGCCGGTCGGATAAAAGTTCTCCTATACCTCCTTGCTGCCTCCCTCTGCCCCCCCTCTTGGTTTCTCCACCTTCGAGATCCCTTTTTCGCCCCCTCGCGTTCGCCCTGTCCAACCCATCCCCGTTGGCCCTCCGTTCACCCCCGCGCTTCGCTCTCGCGCGATGGAAGGCGAAGATTGAAGCTTACGCGAGTCGTCTCTGTGTTCGCATATTCCGTCTGGTCTCCTTCATGGGCTTCTCCGACGCCCGTGCGTTCCCTCGAAACGCCCATGCGTGTGTACACACCTTGACGGCACGAGGGTGTACGTGCCCTCCGCCGCTCGCTGTTGCCCTTTCTCTCGCGGCGGTAGCGCGCGCGCTCTCTCATTCTCTTCGGATACAATGTGTGCGCGTCAAGAATACACGCTATTGATCGCGGGTGGATGCGAGAAAGAGGCAGGAAATACGAGAAACCGGTCCCTGCTTCTGCAAACTCCTTTCCTCCCCGTGTTCTTCACGTGAGAGGAAGAGAATGTGACGTTATTCCGACGGAATTCCCCGGGTATTGCCCGCGCGCTTGATTTATGCGGATGACTCCGAGAACGGGAAAGTATTTCGGAACGTTTCGACGTTCTCGCGTCAACGTTCTGCGTCGAGTGGAATAGAAACAGGGTGAAACGGAGTAAGGTTTCAAAAAATGGTTGAAACTGGAGGCTCGAATGTTACGAGAATCGTCTTTGGAGTGGGTAATGCTGGAAGGGTAGATTTCTCTGTTTTAGCCTGAGAGTATAGTAAATAGAAGAATAGATAAATTTGTAAAATTAAATGTTTGAAACTGAAGGTCCAAGGTAACAAAGATTTTGTTCGGGGTTGAAAATATAGATGAAAGTTTCAGCTGGGTGTTTAACCCTTTGCACTCCTATATCGAGTGCGACTCGACATCAGTTTTTATCGCAGGAACTCCTTTGTCGAATCCCACTCGACGTTCTTTCATGTCGATATCATACACTTGAAAATTACAAACTACAATAAAAGTGAGAATAAAACTGTTATTTAAGTAAATTTGTTTCTTCCTTTATTTATGTAAATTGCCTTATTTTTTAGTTAAAATAAATTCAAAATAAAACGCGTTTAGAGCTGCTGGTAACGAATTTAAAATATAATTCATAGCGCAAAGGTTTAAATTACTTGAACAGTCCCAGTCCCAATCCCAATTGCATTCTCCAAATATTTGATTTACTAAGACGTTCAAGTATTTAACACTAGAACTACCAACGACCAACATATATCTATGTTAGCAACGCCATTAGTTTCCTATTGCAGTAACTACCGCCAAAAATTGTATCAAAAGCTCTCTTGTTAACAAAAAAGTTAACAATTGACCAATCTCAGAAATAAATCCAACATACATAAACGAAACTAATGCGTTCTATCATTGTAGCGTTTAATAACTAGCAAGAAAAGTGAGAAGCGAATGTATCCGAGCAGGTGAGATGATCGTTAGAGGAGATTACAGCAGCGAGACATAGCACGTGTGAAGCAGAGAATTTTCAAGTTGAATTTTTCCGTAAGAATCGAAGAACAAAGTTATCGTAACGAGCGTTGCAGCTGGTACGCCCGAGCTCCCTTCGTATTTAATAAGACATTGTTTCGGTGTTTTCTCTCGTGATTTATTGATAATCGGCATAACGGGGCACGCTGGAAGCCGGAGACGCTATAACGATGCCACTCCATCTTGGTTCGCCCTGGCGACGCTATTCGTTGCTCTTCTTCTCTTTCTCCTTCGAGTTTTTTGTCTCCTTCCGTTCGCGCCCTCGGATCCCGGTGATGAATGGATCCTGGCGAACCTCCAGGACAGGGAGGAGGGAAAAAAGATATCCCGGCCTATGCGGGAATTATTCGAAGACGAAGACGTCGTTGTCGGGGGTGTGAAAGAAGAAACGACAACACGGGCCTCCGAGGTGCCTGAGACGGACAGGGAATGGGGAAGAAGGTCTGCCGGCGACGTCGGGCTTTCGTATGATTGATCGAAGCTACTATAGTTTACTATAGGAGATGATCGTTAATGATATCCATCGGCTGGAGAACCCGATCCATTATTAACGTTGTCATCAATATCTCTTCGCGAGTATTTTGCTTCGTCGTATTCTCAGTCGCGCTTACAGCGGAAACGTTCGTTTATTTCACAATTGCGGGCCCCGCAATTTTGATCATCTGCCCTTCTTTCATATGGCAAACACGTTTTGCAACATTTCTTCAGTTTCTATGGGGTGGGAGAAAGTCATCGTGTTTGGATCACTTCACGTATTTCCAATAAATAGCATATTTGGGAGGTTAAATATTTTCTTAGCAATGTGTTCATTTTCATGCAAGTCTTACATTTTTGGGAAAATATAAACGTATTCTGTCTTATTCTCTTATATTTTCCATCTTTTTTTTATTAGCATAACCAGGACATCGCACTTTTTTGTTCAATTCAAACTGGTTAAAATTTAGTCACATGTTCGGCATCTTCCCTCTCTTGAATATCAATGGCCATTGATACGTGTCATCTTCTTTCTTTTCCGCGTCACTACACACCTGCTCTTACCGGGCGCAGGTAAAACACACGTTGGATGTTTAAATTAAACGTGGGAAAAGGTTGACGCGGCCGTTCGCTTCTCCATTCGCCCGGTAAGATCGCATAAATCAGCATACATGCATTCGTCGAAGAAAAAACTTCGACACGGTACGTTTGGGGGCGAGGGGTTTTCTCCTTGGAAAAGTTTCGAGGGCCTTTCCGGGTTGCGGGAAGGGGGAGGGGCAAGATGAACGCGTACCGGGGCTGGAAAAGAGCGAGAGAAACTCGTTCGAATTTTCCATTTCCAAGAGTAGGAACCCTTCGTGCACGAGGTGTGCGCTTTCGAATAATAGTCGTGTTTATCTCAGGGGTGAGACAAGTGGGTATCAAATGTCATACTCTCGTTCGATGCCAGGTCATCTATTGCTGGTGGTGTGCTACTGCTATTGAATTTCTACATCTGTGGTACTTAGTAAAATTCCAGTATGACAGATAAAATAATTTTTAATATAATTCAGGAGTGATAAGTGTATCATTCATTTCCTTTTGATTTGATCAATTTTTAAATGATAGACAGGAGCTTATCGATATTGGAATCTCACAGAATTATATCAGAAGTGTAGCTTAATGAATTGGTAAATTATTCTATTAGATATAAAATATAATAAATTGTTCGAAGACGTGCAAAAGGCACAGTGAATTTCTAAGATCTAAATAATCGTCATCGAATTTAAATGTGACTTCTATTAATTTTATTTGATTTTATTAGTCATTATGTGTGATTTTTGTTTAAACATTAACAATGGAGGAAATACGTAACATTCGTAACGTATAAATCAGAGTATGGGTAGTACACCGGCAAGTATCCTGACAAAGGATTCGGTAGGTCGTATATCCCAGAACCGCGAACACTGCGGTTTACAATAGACGTGCGGTACAATGGTGTCGATACAAATATACCTCAACGTCAATTAATCAATCTTGAGAGAGGTCGGAGGTCGAGAGCGATATGACAAACCTAAGTGCAGCTAGAAATCGGATCCTAATGCACAAAGGGAATGGTTACAGTTTGTCAAAACCGAACCATTTATCCCCGTCAATGTAGAAACTATTGATCTGTTAGGTACTCCACTCTTCTCCATTATGAATGAAGATTTCTTGCTCTAATGACCATCAATGTCTCTTTAGCTATTAATGAACGACACGCACGTGTACCTGCAGCTTCGTTTTTCTCAATTTCCTTCCACTCTTATCTTCTGTTTTCTTGTTAATTATTCTTGACAAGTATTACACTACGAATTTTCTTCAATTGATTGATTTTATTTAATAATTTGTGGAGTAATTACACGAATTATAAGCATGTAATTAAATCGTTACTGTACAACTATAACTATACAAAAAAGAATTATTTCACTTACTTATGCAGAATAACATTTATCCAAACTTAAATGATAAATAAATAATCACATTTTTTCTCATTTTTATTAAACTAATAAATAAATTATCTCCATAGAAATTCGTCAAGTCGACACATATTATAAAGTGATTCGATAAATTATATAGTGGGTATCGATAAGTGAACGAACCTCGATGTCGTATGAATTTTTATTTCATAGAAACGTTTATTAAAAAAGGTATCCTATATTGTTCCACAAAAAGAAATACGAGGATATTAAACGAGTTAACGTAAATTTAAATTGACGTTTCGCGGTATGCGGCACAATTGTGTTTTGACTCCATCGATCGTTAATGATGCATTCTTTTGTGCCCGAGAGCTCCGGGTTCTCTTATTTTTTTCCTTCGCCGTTTTCCTCGTTCCCTCTTTCCCTCTCCCTCAATTAAGGAAGCTGAAGATCGCGCGCCGACGCGCTCGTTTAACCTTCCATTTTTCCAGGGACTCGTTCTCTATTTATTTTCTTAGTAAATTACTTGAGGACGGTCCGGGACACGGCAAAAAGGGGTGGTCGACGGGGGTGAATTGTCGACGAAGGGTGTGAGGGAATGAGAGAGGGCAGGAGAGAGACAGTCGCGGTGAAAGGGAGACAGAGAGAGTTTAAAGACGTCTACACCCACCTGTTGAGACGTTCTCATAATTAATTCCATTTCACACCGCCACGCGCTTACTTTCTTCGCGCCACGATGGAAAGAATGAGAAACGGAAAGGAAAAAAAAGGTGACAGCGGGTGAGATTGAGTGTTTATCGTACAATTTAAGAAATTCTTTCCTAATTCGTAACGTATTTAGAAATCCTTATAAAATATTACGTCATTCTTCATTAAGCATTAAACCCTTTGTGGTTGCAACTGGTTCTAGCGAATATATTCTCTTTTCTTTAGTGCACATCCGTGAGTTTTGCAGCAAATATAGTGAAATTACAGAGCTATGATTTGTTTAAGAATATAATTAACATTTTTCGAAAAATCACCCCTTATGTGGTTACAATTTACACATTATAATAATAATGGAAATTCGTTTTCACTGAGAATCAGAACATTTTCTCTCCTTTGTCACTTTTGTCACTGTTATCTGAGATCCTGATTTCCCTTCCCCTCACTTTTCTGTTTATTTTAATAATATCAAAGCAAAGATTGCTTTCTTATATTTAATCTTGAGTTGCTCTACAAGGTTGCAAAATAAACTCGGTCTTCGATCACTCGTTCGAGCAGTTGGTGGCATAGTGATTGATAGCGGTCAGCAACGGGCAGTTTCAATTTACAATTGCATCCAGATTTTCCGGTTAGTTTCCAGTTCCAGAAAGAATCGCTCGAGACTCGCGAAGGGGGCTGCATACACAGCGAACACGTTTCTATGTGTACAGTTCGGACTGGAGTATAGTTCGCCAGCTAAACTTTCTTTCGCATCCATTCGGTCGCGTTTTAATCTTTCTCCTGGTTTGGAAACCCGCGGGTCCGTCTGCTCCTTCGGGTAGTTTCATTTCAATTTCATCCCCCGTCCCGTATTCCAGCCATCTCCAAACCTCGAAGCTAACGGAAGAGGCAAGGAATAGATATCTACATTATGCTGATACGAACCAACTACGTTTCATCCGCTTCCTACCGTGGTCCACCCTCGCGTCTTTCTGGCCACCCCCTTTCTTCCCTCCCTTTCTCTCCGCCGCGGGTCTTTCCGTGGCTTAATCTTGCCAACTGCGATATGTAAGAATCTTCCATCGAACTCACGCGACGTGCAAAAAAAAAAGCGCCATGGTGTTTGCGAAAGTAAAGTTTTTACTGGTAAAAATTGTCTTCAACGTCGTAATGGACGTTTCGCGTTGGAAGTAATTTTCTGAATATAACGTTATCACTTGGTAAATGTTGGGGGGGAATTTCGTTGGAAATATAATACGCAAGAGTCAAGAGAAATTTATTACTTTGGAGAAATTTATTACTGGTTACATTGAAATATTATGTAAAAATATGGAATGTTTAAGCCACCATTTTGTTTAGACAACGGAATTTTGAAGGTTCTCGAGAATTTTTTAACCGACTTCGAAAAGCAGGAGGTTACTCTATTCGACATGTATATATTTTTTTTTTTATTATTATTCTTGTATATGTATGTACTGTTTTGGGTTTCTATAGCATATGTACTTTGAATTTATGCAACTATCTATGCGAACCTCGCGTTGAACATCCAACAAATAGAGACATAATATCGTATATTATAAATTTATGTTCACTGTACATCTAGAAAAAAATTCTTCATCTGAGAATAAATCGAAACTGTAGAATAAAATTTCTTGTGCAAGGCCTCGCATTTGAGAAAATTACATTTTCAAAATTCTCGGAGCACGTGAGCCATTGACTGCGACTTGCCAATAACACGTGTGCGTGTACAACACGTACCTACAAATATTTAATCTTGATTTCCTCGAAAACGAAGTCCATCGCAGTAAACCTTTACTTTACATTTTCGATTCATTTTTTTTTTCAAATAATCACCCTGCGATGTTACATTCGAAGGGACAGTTTATGCTTTCAAGAAACCAGTCCCACAAACGTAGATGTTAAAGGTTCGTATCTCGGCGTTAATCAGTTTGCTGGGTATGACGAGTGTACTCGTCATCGTTCGATTTTCGCGACACACATAGATGCGCGCTCTCAACAGGGGGGCGCCACAGCTAACCGGTTAAGGGAAAAAACAGGATACGCAAGAAAGTAGCCATTGCTCGGCTAAAAGCGGAAAAGGAAATCACCCCCCCCCCCAGTCGTATGGGGGTGACCCTCTTTCTTCCTTTTTCCTTTTTTCCAAGTGAACTCATGCGAAATATCGATTCGCCATGGCAGCGTGGAGCATATAAATAAGAAGAGTTTTCCTGCGTGCACACGCGTCACTGCCCGCGCCACGTTCTCGCAGCCCCTCCAGCCCATTTCTCTGGCATTTACGTCACGGCACCGAGAGGGAGGAAAAAGGAGAGAGGGAGTTTTACACCGGAGATGGGTGGAGGACTGTGCTCGCGGAACAGAGGATGAGCGAGTTTCGCCGTTGGGGTAGAGGGATGCGAAAGAGACGGGCCAGAGAGACGGAGATTATGCTGCGGGACTTCTGGGCTGGAGCTTCAGGAGCGGGAGGGAGGGAGGCTCCTGCCTACGAACGAAACATCTCCCTCAAAAACCACCCTCGTTCCCTCACCTCCGTCATCCTTCTATCCTCTCTCGTTCTCTCCATCGGACGACCCCGTACATCCACCTCTCGTATCGATTCATTCGCGATCTTGGCACTGGCGACGGATACTTTTGCTCGAAAAAAGAGAGAGAGGAAAAAAGGAGAGAGAGAGAGGGAGAGAGAGATTAATCGATGACAGCGCGATAGGTGAAAGTGAACGACAGCTGTGCGTCCTTCTGACCGTTGTTCCATAGGGTACTGTTGGGAACCGAACAGATTCGACCTGGGAGGAATGCGAGTTCTATTGGGCAGGTTTATTTAGATCTTACACTCCAATTAGTTGGAGACGGTTGAAATAGATGGTAGCTTACTATCGTTAATGTTTGTAAATACTGAAATTGATATAAAAAAGTAGAAATGTCCAGACGAATGGGCCAATATGTTCTTTAAATTGATTTTCTTGAAAATTTAGATTGAGCGAACGATTTGTATATTATGTGTGTATAGCACTGTAACCTTTGTGGGTGATGGTACTGTTGGAGTCTGAAGAGATCCAACTTGGTATTTAACTACTAAATTAATCTTTCACTGTTTTCAAGAACTTTTATTCTTGTAATCTATGTATCATTCAATAAAAGTCAGTTAACAGTGTGAACTAACGATCGCAATGTAACTTGCTTTTGTTTAAATAAAAACCAACCAGTTGAAAGTCCCTGAATTTTTTACAAATATATGACATACGTTCAAAACAGTAGGATAAAATCTGCATAAAGTTACACAAAGGGGTGCAGCAATACTTACAATTAGTCCAGCGCCAAAACAATTTCGCTCTTCCCTTTATAAGAATTTTAATTTCAAATTCATTAGAAAAGAATTTCGTAAATTTGGAGGATCCTTTGGTCCGCCTCGCAAAGAATATTCCTTCTCTCGAGCACGGCTCGCGTTGCCTTTGGATCATAGATTTCGTGTTGGGAAGTGTCGAACAATCACGCGTCGCATTGTCAAACGGTTCCTTTCGATGTCAGTCGAATAAGAAGTTGCTTTCTGATAATGGGAAAGAAGGGACACGATCTGCGACTCTGGAATTATTCGATCTGTGCCCCCGTGATTCGAGTGGTATGAGATAGAGAGGGTGGTCGAGGGGTTGGGGGTTGGTGTTTTGGGCGACTTGAGGGGTGGAGGAGGGGGTGGCGTTCGCGTGGCTGCTTGGAAGTTTGCCGGGCGGAGCATAATGTCCCTAATGAATCCTCAAACTCAAATTAAAACTTCGAAATTGTCGGCAGTCAGCGAATGCGACACTCGATTCCGTAACAATGCAAAAGTTCGCTGTCCCGTGTACTCTCTGTTGCGAAGGAGAGAAGAGGCCCAAAACAAATTATCGGTTGTCTCGTTCACGATACGCCTTCGAGGGGTTTTCATGCATTGGCCGCTGCAGGAAGGAATTTCTCTTTCTTGCTTGACATCTTGTTTTCCTCTCGAAAAGTCCGCGTTTCGTCGGCCACGCTCAGTCATGCTCCGTTTATCCAGAACAAATTAATTGAACGGATGAGACGACAGCGATTCCGCCAGATACTTTCATCCCCCTTCTATCAGCCCTCTTCGTGTAACGTAAAAAAAGTTTTATTGTACGCGCCGTGTAGGAGAAGTATTTCAAATTCGTCGAGAGGAATCTTTATGGCAAAATAAGACAGCTTAGACGGCTTTCTGTTCGAGATATTCTTTTGCTTTAAATAATATAGACTTGGTAAAATTTTTAGAACGCCTCTCCATTCTGCTGTACATTTAAAGTGAATAATAATTAAATAGAAAAAATTGTGACTATGATAATTGATCTGTTGTATCGTAATAGTTTAATTGAATAGTAAATGATATTATTGAAAAAATAGAATTTTATTTTATAGGTAATCCAAGTGAACTTATATGAAATTAATAAGATTATAGTGAGTGTGAAAATGTCAAGAATATGCGACTTAAAGCCAGGCCCTTGGAAGTCAAATTACTTAACTTTATAAAATAGGTATTAGTGGAAATCCACGTTATAAAAATTGTTTTAACATTGTTCCTTAAAATCAACCGCTACGTAACTCAAGGCAGACGAAGAATAGTCCAATAGCCAAAGAGAAAAGTTAAAGTCCTAAGGGGTTGAACTGTGTCCATATAATACAAAGTTATTCTCTATATACCGAAATAGTGTTAGAGGTGGTTCTATTTAGAACCTATCGTATTTTTCTAGTTTTTCCGTTTTTCAATGTCTTTCGAGATGTTTAAACGAGCCTCGTCTCAATACTTTTACAACCGAGACACGAACAACAACCCTGTCCGCGAAATTCCGATTGCCCGTTCTCTCGAAAAAAATTGAAAAAATACACGACCAACGAAGGAGGTAAATTTTCATACAACAGTAGGATTCGCGACAACGGGCATCAACTAACGAACCTCTTTCATCCCCCTGAAACGTAAACCGTGTCGTCCCCAGCCGTCCGGCGTTGTCGTTAATAATTGAATAAATCGCGTCCGCATTGTTACAACTTTCGCCGGTCCGCGGCTGTGCACGTAATGTTTGCCGGCCGCGTTACAAAAAGAAAATGATTACCTTTTGGCCGCGAAGTCGCGGGGAACCGCGCGGGTAATTTTCCGCAGGAAATTTACCGCGGTACATCATTACCTGCTGCAGTCTCCCCTGTTCGTGTCTATGTTCACAAAGAACCAGAGCGCGAGGGAGCAAAGAGGAAAAGAAAGACGGGGGTAGGTGGTTTGTACCACCCTCCCACCCCTTTTCTCTCTCACCCTTTCCGCTTTCGTTGGTACTCCCGATCTCGTCCTCTCACTTCCACGTTTCGCGGTGCCCGCTCACTCTTTTCTTCGCGAAAAGCGAAAGAACGTCGTTAGCTCGCACGCCGTACCGGCTTGCCTTCCACCCTCCCCCGTCCCTTAGACGTCGCGAAAGCCAACGTGGAAGGGGAACGTGGCTAGTGGTGGGCGTTGGTTACCGAGGGTCGTCGTCGACCTCCACCCTCTCACCCGTGTTCCCCTTGAACCGCCCTCCCATGCAGGTCCGCACCCTCCACACCCTTCCGCCACCCTCCCTCTGCCGCCCCGTCGCGTTCACCCGGCGAGGGTGGCCCGGGAGGGTGGGATTGTGTATTCGAGATAAACCACCCTCCCCGTCGACGGCACTGCCACGTGTGCGCCGACCATTTTGCTGAAACATAATGTAACTCGGAACGATGTTAAAATATGGCGCGGCCTCGGAATTACACGCACCCCCGCGTGTATTAGAGCCACGAACCACTTTCATCCCTTCCTTTTCGCCGTTCTTATCGGGAATGGATTCTGGCAGGTTCACTTCGCGCGATTGAATATCAGGCAAAATGGAAAGAAAATGAAAAATGTTTCACCCGGGCTTTTCCTCGGAGACATCAGTCTTGGGGAGTGCAACTTGTTGTTACAGATTCGTTTCCTGTTTGTAGAATACGAGGACACCTGGGGTGCGCTGGAAACATTTTGCAAATGCAGGTATTTTTTAAGGTTAGCGTCAATCGTTTGTTCTGCAGTGTCGTTAATCGCGAGGTCTGCGCAGATGGTCCCTTGGTTTTAGTTCGGGGTAGTTTAAATCTAACCGAGCGCCGTTTTAAAGGGGAGAGACGCTCGTTCCGGGCAGGGATGGGCGAAATTTTTACCTAAATAGCAGTTTTGAGTAACAAATAAAAGGAAAATAGATCTTTACTACGATGAATTCGTTGGTTCTCATCGGGTAATTTAAGAATTATTTAATAATGCAATATTGTGTCGTAAAGACATTATGTTGCACAGTTTATTTACGAAGAAGAGAATCTGTAAACATAAACCTATACTAACTATAAACAAACTTAATATTTAACGGTGTAGGTAGGTAGTAGAATATTATGTCACAAAACGATATAAAGCAAATAAGTTAATTAATATATTTATTTATTGAAATTAGACATTTATTTCTTTATTTAATTTATTGACATTGTTTAAATCGGATGTATGTTAAAACATCCTGTTTTTTTTTTAAATATTTTCTTTGATACGTCACTAACGGTATTATTACATAAAGCAACCAAATTTAATAAATAATGAAGTACTTCGACAAAAATTACAATTCGGACTATAAAATAAAACAACATTTAACATTCAATGAATAAAAGTTTCACAACTGTCTGGTCGAATAAACGTATCAAACAAAGCATCGATATAAACTGTATACAAATCGTTATACGACTAAAAAAATTCAAGCTGATACCGGAATAATAACTGGCCTCGCATTTCATCGAGAACGAACCACGACCACGTTGTACCGCGCATAAACGAGCGCGAATTTGGCTTCAGGCGGACGGCTCGTTAATTTTCTATAATTTTCATCGAAAACGTCGGGCTCGGGGCGCGCGGTTAATTTATAATGCTAGCACATGCTCGTCGAATTAAGCTTATCGCAGCCCCGGTCTCACGTGACGCGCACCGTCGCGAGAGGAAAAATGTCACGGTTATGATTGAATATTTATAACGGGGGCCGTGTTACCTTTGCATCGAATCTCGCCTGGGAAACTCGTTCTGCTCGAAACTCTATTACAACGTCGCCGTTTATTTATGTACCATTAAAACTTATAACGGGAACTTTTCCTTCCGTACTTCGACCATGTAAAAACTGTCGCAACTTCATTTTGTGACATTATGAAATTACTTGTCCGGTTTTCCTTGCTGCCGAGCGTGCCTGGTATCCCGCGTAAAATGAACTTACAATATGTAGAAATTATTAAAAAACTTTATTACACGGACAACCGACACGCCTGCCCCGTTTCGGGATACGTTCGGGCATAATTTTCCCATCAGGGTCGAGTCCGAGCGCGTTGCCTGAGTTTTACAACGTTCGTTTCGCGTCAACACTTCCCGTCGTATACGTTCCGATCGACGAAATAACTAGGGTTTCAGCAAGACATAATTCCACGCGTAGATCACGCTAGGTTCGCGAGGAATTTTTGAAAAAAATCCTATCGATGGATCACTCGCGAGGCTCGTCGAATAAGCGCCGAGGGGGATGCACCGAGCGGTCAGTCGTTTTGCGAGCTACTGGCCACTCGCAGTTGCATCCGCTGCACGAGATGCATTCACACACACATGGAATCATCTCGTCACATACTACACCAACGGAAACGAGGGAATCTGCATGACGGAGTGAACGCTTGCTCTCGTAATTCGATTTCTGGAATTAACTCAACCCCGCTCGGGCATCTGTCCACACGAGGTTTTTTTCAGAGAAATTCGCTAAACGCTCGACTCTTATTATCCTTACAGGTGTGCAATTAGCGCACCGAGTTACGGCGAAATTGGTACGATTACGTTGAAGCGAGGAAGAGAGATGAATTTATGGGGATGATGTATCCCAATTGAACGAACGCGTTGTGATAAATTGTTGACAAGCGTGCAGAAGAAAAAATGTGTCAATGTAAAGCGATTGATGCTTTAGTAGAAATGTGTAGAAAACCTATAATTTTTTTTAAGTAATAATATTATATTATTAGTGGATTTATGTGTGTACTATTTACATTCATTAAAGGTAATTTGTACGCTCTGCACTAACCAGTTACTATAAGTATTATTACTATTATTATTCGAGAATAATATAATTAAAAAATTGTATTTTGTCTTTATTTTCTAACTTTTTATTTGAATTATTGATTTCAATGGTTGTATGTATGTACACCTCCGTTCGTAAGTATATGGACACTTCCTTAATTAGAATAAGAATCTAAAAAATGTTACGAATATATTAATAACTATCACTTATATTTCTGTATTTAGTTTGCAGTATAATACTACATACACATTTAGTACACATATACTATATACTATAGTACACATTTTATAATAATAATTGTTTTATATATGTTTTTTATAAATTTTCTACATTTCACACTTATGCAATTTCGTAATATTTTACAGAACAAACTCTTTTTTTCATCAGACATACCGAAGAGGTTTATAAAATCTAATGGTTAAAACGTGTAAACAAAATGCTTGGACAAACACTTGTAACCTAATACTTTTAATAAAATATTTTCCGATATAGAAGATTCACTTGCGGAACATGTTCATTCGCAATCGGTACGATTTTTTAATTTGGAAACATCCGATACAAATATACGACGTATCAGTCCATGTATATAAAAGTAACACTTTCACTGTCTATACAATACGGCTTGAAGCCTCGAGTACGGTTCACAAAAAGACAAAGTTGCCATGGCAGTCGAACCCCCCAATTATTTTGAGCACTGGGCAACGAAGAGTCGCGCAACTTTCCGGAAAAATTGGAAAACAGTCACCGTCACTGGTCAGACACACTCGAGGGCAAACAGTACCGGCGCGTTAGAACTATTTTTTTACCCCGACCGAAACGCTATGTAGCCTTGTAACGACTAGTGGACTTCACCCTTTGCCTCGTCTCCGAATAATTTTTTTTCTCTCTTTCCCTCGCGTTGCTCGCCCCACCCCCCTCCCCGTGAATCACGAGGCACGAACAAAGGGGCCCGAATAAATACAAATAGCACTTTCGAACAACGGGCCAACGAGGTCTCCGCCTATGGCGTTGTCTGCGAGGGCCCCGTCCTCTTTCTTCCTCCTTTTCTCTTTTTTCATTTCCTATTCATTTTCTCACCGATGCGTCGCTTCGCTGTGCCACCCCTTTGTGCGTCTCACGACGTTCCTCGAGAGAGCGCACCGAACGCGACGGATCCCCACGCTATAATTGGCTTTCACCGGCGTATCGATACCGCATTATGCCTGCTGATTAGCATACTCGCCTCTGCCAAGATCTCTTTCGTCACGCGCATAATCGTTAGGTATGCCGAGGGCCCAAGGGGTTTTCGGGGACTCTACGCATGACTTGGCCCGCGTCGAAGCTGCGACATGGCGTCGCGTCGATTTTAAGTCCACAGAAATTATGTTGGTTTACTAGGTATTTCAGTAGGATAATTTAGTGAGTTGATTTAGCAGTGATGGTCTGAATTTGCTGAAAGTGTTAAAGAAGTTGATCTTATACTCGATTGAAAACTTTGAATTTTATTTTAATTGTTCGAATTTAATTAACATATATTAATTGTTTGTTTTTTATCGGTTCATGAAATAACGAAGACTCGAACACATTGGACATGTAAAGATTTTTCTGTAAGAACACGTCGTAAGTATATCACTGGAAATTTTGGAATTTATTAATCTATTAAGTGATGTATGATGCTTTCTTATAGGAATACGTGGTAACTCTGCTGGTTCAACTGTGCAATGTTCAATTTTTCATTCAATCGTGAATATATAAACAACTGAGAAATATTTTCTTTTTATAGGTTTCTGGAATTAAAATAAAATTTGAGTCACCGAGAGTTAGAAAAGAACAAGAAAGATGTATTTGAGCTAATTTGTGTAATTTAAACGAAAATAACTCTATCGTGACGAAGGAGTGTTGTTTTGTACAAAATTTTACAATATTTTGTTGAATCGAAATTCTTGAACAATGTCGCAATTATTCACGCTATGTAAAATAACTAATAATTTTGTTTATACTATGTACAGTATAATTTGGTACAAAATGTTTTGTCTTGAACAATATCTGTCGTGCGTTTTATCAAACGTTCCTGCCGCTTTTGTTTTTCCCTCTGTTGGTTTTTTGCATTCCTCCTTTATGCAAATCGGATATGGGATTACGGTGCCAGGGACGGTTGCACTTTTGCCAGCCAGGCCTGGTTTTGAATAATTCCCCTAGAACCCAATGTCACGGTGTCACCTGGGTGAATGAAATCCGAACAGCCACGAGAGAGAACTTACCGTTTAAAATTCTGTAGAGCTCGTGATGTAAAACAATATTATACGGGTAACCGTGTTTTGTACCGTTCGTCACAGTTTCATTGCCGCTTAAACAATTATCCATGTACTTTTTATAAATAGTTAAGAGGCATTTCTATTTCAAAATTTATATTCATTATGGAGAGTCATGTTTAGTACAGATTTCTTAAAGTGTTTATTAAATCTGGTAATTGCTTAGTTAATTGGAGCAATCCATTGGCTATTGGATTTATTTATTCGTTACATTTTTGGGTATTTTGATTTAACTTATAGTTATATTATGAAAAGTACTGGGAAGTTATTTCTATTATTATTTAATTTTATCATGGATGAATGACGTAATCCCTGCTTTTCCATTTAAAAACAATAAGACAAATTCTCATCGTCGATAAATATTTCCATTCCATTTCCATTCCTATTGTTAACGCCTATTAAAAATAAAACCAAGCAAAATGGCTACTACTACTTGCAATCACACGGTTAAAAAAAAATATTCTAAAATTAAACCTAAATTCTACATTAAAACTAAGTAATAGATGGGATAGTATATAATCCATCTAACCTGAAGGAGTTAAGATGTGTTACGACATCGAGAAACGAAATAAACGCATCAACACCTGTTGTGCTACTGGTACTTTTTTCTAGGTTACTTGGGGAAACGCGTACCCCTCGAAAAATACTTACCTCGAATGAGAGCAGCGAGTGCAATTTAATGAATATTAATGCACGCGTTACTTCAGCGAATTGCACGCCGTTGTCCCGAGGGTCCCGTAACTTGCTTCTCGCCAACGAGTGGCAGTTCCCAACCGGAAGTTAATTTTGTACGAATAAGGAGCATCGGGCGGGTCGAGCGCGTTCGTCAATGAATTTGCGAAAAGTAAGGCTCGTGAAGTTTTCAACAGGCCGAAGGTCGAGCCCATTTTTAATTCGAGGTCAATGGTACTCGAGGGAGACTTAAAACTCGGGCGAACGATGGGTCTGTTGACCCCTAAGATTTTTTACCCAAGGGTGGATGAAACCGGACCACCCTGTCATTAGCATACAAAAGTCTGGTTCTCCGCTGGAGAGGTCCGTGGCGTGGTTAACGACTGTCATTACGCGAGGTTGGCAGCTCGTAAACTTTCCTTGCGGTTCTTTAAAATTCGTCCCTTCCTTTGCGACCGCACTTCCGCATTCACCTTGTCCATTTAACGTTTATTTGCGCGTTATCGTCCGTTGCTTATGCGCTACCCCTAAACGGAGGATTCTATGATCACTTAACTGCGGAATGAGTCATTTCCATTGGCTCACTGAATAAATTACGAATCACGAACGGGAGGTATTTAGGTGACAGGTTGAGTCGATCCAATCTTTGTCCGATTGTCACGTGATTAAGATTGCTTTAATCGACAAAGGAGTAAAATTAGTCTTTGTGCTAAAATAGTAACTAATATTTTATCTAGTGTTTAATATATTTCCTGTATGTATATTTGAATTTTTTATTTTCAAATACAGATAATCAGTGTTTCATTTAAATTTATAAATAGAATACATATTAATAATTTAAGAGAACCATATTTTCCCTAGAAATGTTCTCGATATAGTAACTTCATGCGCGCTGCTTCACTCGCAATTGAACCGTTATTGCTTTCCTCCATTTATAACTCTATACAAATTTGATTTACCCACCCCGCGTCATATTTTAATGTAACAATTTTATTCCCAGTACTAATGAATGAAAATAGAATCTAAAATCACAAACATCGGTTGAACGAACAGAATTCCAAATTAAAATTCAAATAGAAATGCTGGCCGTTTGTTATTCGAATAAGATTTTAATATAGCCTCAAATTCCACGGCTTCCTTCAGCCAGCTTCGATGGAAAAATTCCGCAAACGTTTTCACAGCGCACAATGCTCGTGGCGTATTTTCCTAACAAGGATTTCCGTATTTATTGTAGCATCGAAATTGAATAGCGCAGAAAATACACGATGCCAACAATTCCATCGACGACGAACTCGACACGGCGCGTTCTGAATGGCACACACGCGCGTCGTCTTGAGAAAAGTTTCGCCAGGAAATGCCAGCATCCAGGAAGAAGGAAGGCGTCTGTTTTTTTCGTAGTCTGTTGGCTTTTTTGTCTCTGCCGGCTGAAAGGGTTGTGAAACGAGCAAGGGAAAGGTAAAGGAAGCCTGAGAGAGACGGAGGCTAGGCGAGGTGGCTGGGCAAAGAGAAGGACGGAACGATCGCTGCTAAGACGTGTGGGAAACTAGCCTACGGTATGCAAATGAACTGGTGGAATGAGGAACGGCTGAGGGGAGCAGGGCTACGGTGCAAAAAAACGCTAACCTTCGCGTTGGCATTGTGCTCCTCATAATGGACCAGTGGCACCGATCTTATGTAAATCGTCGCTCTGATCAAAGACGTGCCAGTTTCCTTCTTCCTCCACGCTTTCTGATCTTCTGATGTATTCCATTGGTTCGACGTACTGTCGATGACTCGGACCTCGCCTGTTTTTCTTTGCCTCTACTCCATAACCGTGTAATTGTTCTCCTCGTCCAGCTTTTCATTTCGCTTACGTCGGGACCGTTGTCTTAGAAACGACCGAAGGTTTATTTTCAACTGCGAAGGCCGGGAGACGGATTAACGATGGCGGATACACTTTCATGGAAACGTGATTGTATTTATTTTTCACTTCTTAGGATGTTTCTTCTTCTTGGTACGCCAGCTGGACGGCTGCGTTTCATAGTTTGTCGAGAAAGCATAGTTTGTTTTTGGGGGATTCGTCTTCGTTGAATGTAGGAAAGTATTTTTCTTACTTGACTGATAGTTTCGTTATTTTATATTAGAATTATTCGTATTCATAGTGCGTTAATAACGAGTACAGGTTCTTAAATGAAAGCTATTCAAGAATTTGAAGGTGGAGGGAAAGTATTATATTGAAATGTAGAGTCAAAAAGTGAACACTACCTATATGCAATATTTTAATCACAGTTTTAACGATGTTTTCTATATATTAGTTTCTTCTTAGTTTATTTCTTTATTATCGCATCTGTTTGCAAATGGAGTCATTGGCAGACCACATATTGCCTTTTTACTTCAATACACTTTTAACCCTTTCCAGACTTATGTCGAGTGAGGCTCGACAATAATACACTGAAATGAATACAGGTTATTAAATGGAAGATATTCAAGAATTTTAAGCTGGAGGGAAAGTATTATATTGAAATGTAGAGTCAAAAAGTGAACGCCACCTATATGCAATATTTTAATCATTGTTTCAACGATGTTTTCTATGTATTAGTTTCTTCTTAGTTTATTTCTTTATTGTCGTATCTGCTTAGAAATTGGAGCCATTGGCAGGCCATACATTGCCTTTTTATTTCGATACAGTTTTAATAAATCCGTGCTATCCAAACTTTTTCTAGCTTACCGTATGCGAAATTCAATTAGGAATTTTTATTGATACTTAAAGCTTGCCTTGAATAGAGTCTACAATCAGAAATTGTTACGTCACCCGCAATAATTTAATATAAAGTTGAATGCTTTTAAAGTAATATCTATTTCCCTTGCCTACTTATACAACAAAAGTATTTTATATACTTCACAGTACTGTTGTTGAAGATCTACCGAATTTTATTTAAGAAACCAATGCTTTCCCAGTTCTCGTGTTTTTCTCTGCTCTGTCCTCTCGAACATCGAAATGGATAACGCAATGGAAATATTGCGGCTAAGCTCAAGAGAGGAACGTAATAACGATAGAAATTGAGATCGAAGACTGGGCGACGACTAACTGGCGTTGATTCAGATTCCACCGTAGCGAATAATCCATTTTCCCTCGTAATTCTCGCTTTCACTTTTTGTTTCTGTTTAATCGCCGTCTGGCAAGCTGCAAGAGAACCTCGGTGCCGTCCAGAGGCGACATCCGGCGGCGTTTTCGCGTCTTCCCCGGAAGTTAGGAGCGCCGGAGGTGGAGAGGAACGTAGAGGGTTGGAAGTGGGCCGAGTAGGATGAAATCGATTTTTTTTTGCTCGCGCCGCCGGAAGTCCGAATACCGTTTCCCTAATTTTATCACGAGATGGCGCCAAATCAACCGTTTACAGATGATGTTATTATTTTCGCTCGCACTTCTCAGGCGCAATTTCATTATCGGCCAATTTTAAGGAAAGATGAATTGTTGAACAGCACAGCCTCTTTTTAACATTAATTTTCCTAATTAATAAATTAAATGAATACGAAGACTACATTATGAAAAACATAGTAAGAGTTCTGCTCTTAGTTGTAGGTATTTCTCAGTATAAACGATGAAATGTCTACAAATAAAAGCATGAAAAAGTAATTAGACAACTTGCAATATTTTGAAGTAAGAAATAAAAGTTGTTCACATGTATCAGTTCAACTTATAACAACGTATGTTTGTAGAAAGTGTTTAATTCAGATATATACGAAAATTTAGTGTTATGAATTCGAGTACATAAATAAAAGTTTTTTAATTTAAATATTTAATGTTAATTTACAAAACTACGAATACAAATGCAATAATAAATGGAGTCGATAAAAAGGAGTAAATAAATTGTTGCATATATTCGGATTTATAATACCGCATGTTTTCCATTACATTTGATTTGGAGCCTCTATATTATATTTTACATTTCTACCTCGTGGTATTCAGTAATCCTTCATCAAGAACACATTTGAAAAACACGGCTGCTTTTAGAAATGTACAAATAGGAAAACACGGAGTCTCGAATATCCCAGAGTAATTTTTAACAAATTCCTACGTTTTATGAATTAATCAAGTTAATTATGCAATATTCTACGAATAAAATTTCGAGTGTTTCCCCTTAACATGTCGTCGCGATGACATGATTAGTATCGTCGTATGGGCCATGCGTAATTCACAAAGTACAATTTCCCGCTTTTTATTAGGAACCTGGGAAATTGTGAAACGAATTACCGTGTCTCGCCTTAATCATCCGGCCAACCAGAGCGTAGGCCAGAGATAAAGGAGTAATTAGCATATGTCGCGGGACATCGGAGACAGAGACATCTGACAACGGGTGTCGAAAGGTCGATGCTTGATTTTGTGCACCCCTTACGAGGCCACCTCTAGCCCACATGGAAGGTGGGGCTTGATGGTATCCGAACGTCCATGAACCCACCCTTCGCCCTGCCCAACCATGCCTCCCCTACGATCCTCCCTTTTTCTCTATTTTCCATCCCTCCCAGCATCTTCTTCCACGCCATCTGCGACCCTGGCGTTGTACTTTCGATAGAGACAGACAGGGTTGGAATTTAATTTGACACGGTTTGAAAAACAATACGCAGCAGAACTTTCCATCGTCGGTCAGCCACATTCTCCCTCTCGAGGTGAACAATTCGCCTTGTCGAGTCTGTCGCAATAATCGTTATTGTTGCCTTGACTGAAATTTTTTACAGTCTTTTTTTCTACAGATATCGCTTGTTGGTAGACTTTTAACCCTCTGCGCTCGAGACCTTTTTTTCTGGTATCTACCAGCAAGTCGAGATGCTTTCTTAGCATACAATTGCCACGAATGTTAAGCTTTGATTGACTTCGAAGATGAGATCTCAAATTTGAGATTTGAAAATCAGGTCACCCTTACCCCTTCAACAATCATTTTATTGACACTTTGAGTTCCAGTCAAAGTATACTTAAACAAATATTATTGCTGGTTGATTTACTACGTCAAATCTAGTGGTGACCGAGAGTTACGACTTATGTGACTGAGAGTCACCTCTCGAAGGCAAAGGGTTAATATTTATAACGTTTGAGGAATAAGCTATGTTCTGTAAGACTGCTCAGAAACAGTTAGGGGATGTTTTCTGACTTATTGTTGTAGAGTAGTGTATAGAATGGGGATGTTTGGTTACTCGGAAGTAGAATAGAAATTTTTTGTTTGCGGAAGTGTGATGTAAGTGATACTAATAAATCTTCTAGGAGTGGAAACATCCCTTTAAATTAATTATGAATTTTCCTAAGGCATTGGAAGAAAAGTTACTTCTAAGTTCTGAATTTTTAATACATAGTTTACAGTGTGACGAAAGAAAATCTTGTGACAGATATATTTCCTTCCTCATCCACCAATTGCAAAATATATTCAAATTATATAGAATTTAAATCTGTTCTTTCCTAAGAATATTAGTAAATTGCACGCGTACGACAAATAATTAGTCCAAGGGACTGGTAATCGTGACTTAATAAAAAAAGTGTGTCAAACTTCGAAACAGCGTTCACCGCGAAAAACTGCAAAATGCAATAGCACGAGTACGTTGCAATTCGCTAACATAGATATCAGCAATCTTCGACTAGAATCTCGGTAGCCTTGATAACGAAAGCGTACATTCTCGGGGCGCAGGACGAATTGCAGCTGCAGAAAACGAGGAAAACTTGTGATCAGATAAGGGCGAAAGTGGAGGCGAGTAGCGTTATAAAGGAGTCGGTGAAAAAGAGATAGCGGAAGAGGAACGGAGGGGTAGCGAGGGTACAAATTACGACCACCCGGAACTGGTCTCGTGGCCATGTTAACTTTCGTCGCGTGCCTTCAGGAAATGCCTCAACTTTTGCAGCCACATGTTATCGTCGGGGCATTATAAACTTTCCATTGCTCGACCTTTCCCTCTCCATTCCTTTTCCCTTTCCTTGTTTGCCTTCGTTATTTACGACGCGTTAACGAAATTTGCCTCTAAACCACCGCGTTCTGTTGTAGAACTTGTACCTTACACCTTTGTAGAATCTTTCTTCTATGTTTCACGCATATAATAAATGATTGGAGCACTGTACGTGAATAAATTAGTCATTTTGCATGAGAGTGACAGTTACATAATAATACTATTAAGTGTCGACTATTCTATTTTAATTCATCGTCAAGAAATATTAGAAGCTCTTCTCCAAGAATTAGGAGTGTAGAAGTATGCCTTCATCCATAAACTAGCTATCGAATTCCATCAGAAGTGTTCCAGAGGTTCCATAAAATTTGCCTGGCGCAGGTACCTTGAAATGATATGTTAAAGAATTACAGGTACAAGAACGATGGACAAGTCGAGCATAATTGGCCCGAACTCTCTCCGAGAAGGACCAGCTGCGTGTCTAAAAGCGATGCGTCCGTTTGCTAACGCGCTAACTGTTCATAAGAGAAGTTCATCGCTGGCCTCTCGCCCACTTTTTCCTCGCTGAATATTAATTATTCTCTCCGAGGGTACACCTGCCCTCACCCCCGGGCCCGGACATACCTATACACTCTGTATACGTGTATCACGGCTCATGATTCTCGCCGCAGATTATCCTAACAGTTGTGTAACGAAGTCGGTAACGATCGGTCTCTCGAGGATACGAAACCAGTCCTATGTTTTAATACGACCTGCTACCCCTGAAAATGGAGAAAACAGCGAATAATACTCGCTTTTCAGCAGGATGCTCATCCTTCGTTTAAGGGGGCATTTCACTGTGAACACACAAAAAAAGCATATTTTCAATAATTTTTTTCTCAGGTACTATTGCATAAAATTGAATGAATGTTTTTTTCCCTTAAAGGTATGATTAAGGAAAGTAAATAAAAAATTTTTTTTTTGGTTAAAAATATTTCGTCATTTATTTACAAAATAATATGTATGTGTGTAAAAAAAAAATTATCCGCTGGCGCAGGTGATTTTGGCTCTCCTGGTAATCTGAAACAGAAAATCGAAAAAGTTTATTAAACTATGTCGTCACACCTATGGTTGGAACCTCCACTTATTTATTTGTTTAATAAACAAAATGGCAGCGTTTCTTGTGAAAGAGAGAAAAAAAAACACTTTTTTTGTACCGTAAATCAAGTGAAATTGTAAGCGAAAATCAAAATATCAATTACTTGGAGGTTCCGACGATAGGTGTGACGACATGGTTTAATAAACTTTTTCGAAGTTCAAGATTCGGGACAATAAAATCTTCACATAATAAACAAAGCATTATTATGCTACACGTCTTTCACCCAGTCATTCGAAACTTCAAATCAAACTAATTTACTATTCCTTTATGAAAAGTTCTGAATAAAGTTCAACTAGTCTAAATACATACAGTCAGTCCCATAAGTATTCGTACCCTCTATATCTATTCAAGACATTTGTCTAAAATTTAGATTTTGAATTAAATGACAGGGTCTGATGCTCCAAAATAAATGTTTTATTATAAATATATATACGTGCAAATTTAATTCATATATATATGTTTATAACGAAAAATTCATTTGGAATCGTCGAGGCTATCATTTAATTTCGTCAAATTTCTTCAATAGACATGGAGGGTACAAATACTTATTGAACTTACTCTATATCCCTAAATATCAACGTCTGCAATAAATAAAATAATATTCCGTATTATCCTAGCAACCAACCGAATATTACTTTTTCACGCTCCTATAGGAAACCATTTACCATCGAATAGACTTCCGCGATAGTTCCGACGCTTCCGATCATTCCCAGGGATCTCTGCGATCGCAACTATGCGCGTGGCAACGGGAACAGTTCTATCAGCTATCGTGTTCCCCCTTTTAATATACATTTTTTTTTTTACCCTAGTTGTATATATCTCGAAAAGCAGATGTCACGGGTGGAATCCTCTCCGACGCTTTCACGCTTCCAACTCTATCTCTATGATTCATATTTTTCGACGTGCAACCGGTTTTGTTATTCCCTGTCGCATATTTTTTTTTTTACTTGAACGCGGGTTCGAGCACGAAACGTCGTGCGCGTTTGGTGACGAGAAACGAGGCTGAAGGAGGAAGAAAGAGAGAGAAGGGATGCTCTAGGGTGAGACGATAGGATGGACAAAGAGGTGGTGAACGGAAGATGAAGAGGATAACGAGGAAGGAAGGGAGATACGAAGCTGGTCCACGCCGCCACGTCGAATGAGTTAACGGACAATGGCGGTCCACGTTAAAAAAATAAAGGAAAGAGGGACGGAGAGCGAGGGGAGGGGGCCCTCATTACGAGGGGCGCCCCCGGTGTATTTGTCGATAAGGGGGCCTATATGCAAATGGCCGTCCCTCGGCTGGCGACGGAAAGAAAAAGTTTCCCTCTCTGTTGCGCCCGTTTGCTCTGTTTCCCTTGGTGCACGAATAATGCCCTCTGACGGTGTACCAAAGTAGAAAAAGGGGGGTATAATGTATCGTAATCAGATGATCAATTATTAAGAGCGCGGCAAAAAAACAACGAGGGTTGACATACAACTGACAGGACAGGAACGTATCCGGATACGAGGGGGCCTTCGTACTTTTTCTCTCGCACGGGGCTTCTCCTAACCGTAATCGATACCCTCACCAATTCTAAAATTATTCAGCGACGTTTTGCATATGTTCTCTAACTGTTTAAGCAGTTCTCAAGATGGAGCAGAATTTTCGTTTGAATGGAACACTGATTCTGTTTCGTTAATTCAAGAAGGATAAAGAATGCAATTTTGAGACGATTTTCTGAGAGGTGTTTTCTTTGATCTGGGATCTGGACCTTGCAGAAACTTAAAGGTCGATTCAGACTATACGTCATGGACCGTCACGTTCCGGCAACGACACGTACCGGCACCGACACGACAAAACATTAAAACACGCGTTTTAATGGAACTATTCACACTATTCCCGTTGACGGAACGTTCAGGTCTGTTAAGTGTGAATAGTTCCATTAAAACGCGTGTTTTAATGTTTTGTCGTGTCGGTGCCGGTACGTGTCGTTGCCGAAATGTGTCGCATAGTCTGAATCAACCTTAAGAAATGAACTAGTAATTAGCTTGAAGTTGTGTATGAGCCGTTCGCTGCACAAATCGATTAACTTCACCAGTCACATAAAAATTGTAACATTACTGGCAGATTATTTTTTGGCTATTCTTTCTTATTAATTTTATATACTGTTGCGCCGGGGGGTTGAAGCACGAGAATTCATTTTAATTAAATATAAAGTTTATTAACAAACTATAACTTTTGAACAATTTAACGATAATATAACGATAATCTTGGAGACTTGTAACGAAACGTCTTCTCTCTTCGAGTTCTCGAATCGCTCTCTACTATTTTAAAAGTTTGCCGCTTCCTGGCAACCGGAAGCGCGGGAACTCGTTTCCGCAACTTCACATCGTCGCAACAATACCGTTAGATAAAAGCTACGTCTGTATTTATGCACTCTACAATGTTTATTTGAATTTATATTATAAAGGGAATTTATAAAAATAATGTACATTATTTCATCACGTGTAAAAGATTTGTGACCTATTGTGGAAAATCATGTGATATGTACAAAATTAATTGGAATGAAATCTTTGTTCATGATTCATTAAAACATGTTCACAATTTTTCAAATTAAAATTTAATGGCAATTGGCAATTTTCATTCAATGAAATGTGAAGGAATCTAAATCAACCTATAAAGTTCAGCAATGGAGACGAATAATAAACTGCTTTTGGAAGTTTACCAGACTGCTTCAAAAATATTAAGTACGGATTTCATGTTCGTGTGAATAAATAAATTGAATAACTTATCGTTACCCACGTTTAAATTCAGTCTACTGAAGTCTGAAGAATGTGCTTTAATACTCTTCCACATACATCTGTAAATATTATTTTAATGTACCTATGTGAAGAATATTATTCTGAAAAGCTGCATGAAAATTAATGTACCGGCGTAACTAGTCCTCTTCAGCTTCTGCTTCAGGAATATTCAACGTTATGAACAAACACTGCTGACAAGCAAACTCGTCCTGCGCATTGTTTAGACGCCCTGCATAATAAACGTCTCGGTCTTTTTCAGTCTCCGCTGCATAATAAATGTATCGCTTTCTTCGGCTTCTCCTGCATAAGCTAGCAAACTTTCCTAGGCATGTGCATCGAATACGTTAGGACAATAACCCGATATCGAGTTACCAATTCTTAATGGATGTGGATCTAGCCGCGATCATGCGTGTGATCGGAGGTAAAAGCTTGTCGTGGGTATTTAAAACGCGTATCCGTTATGCGCGTCGGCCGGGCTTTGAAATTATAATTTCCATATGAAAACAGATCGATACGAAGCGTTTGGAGAATTCATAATTTCATTCGAAGGACATTTTCGAAATGTCTGAGTGGAAGTAATTCGTTATGAAATGTATGGGAGATTATAAACATTCATTGCAATCTTTGCAAACTTAATTTTTACTGAAACATTTTCTGTGTATTTTTTGGATCTTTATAGTAATATACAAGAATTATCTGTAATATAAATACATAAAATTCATTTCAAATAATTGTTTCTGTTATGTAAGGATACAAATTTTAGTACTATACAATTTTTGACTAATATGGTCTGTGTTCCATTCAGGACAATTTTTGTAAGTTCCTATTCGTAGATGAATAACTGGTACACAGAACATAAAGGCAGTTGTGGCTATGAAACAAGGCCACGATAAATATAATTGTGAACTTTTCTTTCGTATTGCATGTTGAATATATTCTTAAAGTTATGCTCATAATTTATGAAATGCTCTGTGAAAAGTAATTTTTGGTTTCAATATGTTACAAGCTACTATAGGACTAGATTGTATTAATGCAATCGATAGGTTGATTTTAAATTAATTCGTTAGAGTAACGTTAGTGATGTGAATACTCACATGTTTGTAGGTACTTTTACAGGTAGTTTCTTGGATCACCATCTGGATTAAGACAGATTAACCTAGAACCGGATTAGCCGTGTGATTCTTAATAGATAATCATTTTCGAATTAACCTTTGGGTTGCAGGCTACAGCTCGTAGCTGTCTTCGTAAATTAAGTGAGATGCTCGAGTAGATTATACCTTCCCTGCAATTTTTCATCGCTGTTATTCTTATTCTATTAATCACAGTGATTTTTGCGAAATACGTGTTGAGAAAGGTCAGGGTAGATCATAAATCACCCCATAATCAGACATCAACAATATAGAAACCATCTTGTTTGATGTAGAACATCTCAACTACTAAATCATTCTAAACGACCTCTGTTATTATTTTCCTCGCTATTTAATTTTCTAATTTCTTTGTAAATGGGTACAGTTAATTATACTTCATAATACATTTATTACTGTCTTTTGAACAATTTTTAAATAATTTCAAGACTTAACTTTTTCATCAAACAGTACAGAAATAAAAATTTACATTGCTCCATGACATCTTTCAACCTCGCGACAACGTTGCTGTGTTAATTTATATAGCAATGGTTACTTCCATTTTACGCCATTTAAAATAATATAAAAACTAAACGTATACGCTAATCCATCTAAAAAAATTAACTGATTCATTTGTAGATGATTTTGAGTGGTTTACTGCCTCAAAATATTAATTACTTTCCCGCTATTAAGTATTAGCTTGATATATTTTTATTACGGTTTTCCCATTGATTTTCCCATATACTGCATCGAAGGTTTCTGCGTTTGTTAAATTTCATCGAGTGTATCGATACCAATTCGACAGCTGATACACAACGGTTATCGGTTTATCGTTAAAAGTGAAAAGGACAGCGATGCGTGTCAGATATCGTAGATGTACCTGACTCGTGGCACGTGCCACTGAAAACAGGATAATTTGCTGCATACTCGCAGGTAGCACGAACATATTTGGGGTTGCGGCAGGTATACACGCCTATATATCGAGTCGATACCGAGGGGTGGCTTTGCCAATCAATAGATATTCATCCCCATCGAACCATCGACACTATTGTCGATACACGATGCATTCAGCTGCACCGTGGGACACGCAGGTTGCGCTTTGATGCACCGTGCCACAAGTTAAAGAGATCGCTGACAAAGCGACGGACACAGGTTCCTTCCCGGTTCATTCTCAAATTTCTCACTTTTCCTCGACCAAATGCGTCGCTCAAAATAATTAGAACATTACTAAACGATTGGGTGATGATCCAATACTATAGTTGTTTTCAAACATTACGCAAGACATTTTCTTTAAATAAATGTAGAACCTGTATGGTCAATATTTATACACGAAGAACTTGTATTATTTAGACTTTTTTTCACTTGTCTCTGGACAGAGAAATGAATTGAATTTATCTGAAGAAGTATTGATAATAGCGTGATGAAATCATGTGGTATATTTTTATAATTTTGTTAAATCAAAATTCAGGAACAAAGGTACATTGTTAATTGGTTCAGTGGTACATTTCAACTCTTCTACGAAACAGGCATAGGCACGTTTATGTTATATGAAATATTGTAACATGGAGATAATCACTGTAAATGTCAGTATATAATACAATTAATTTTTCCAATGATGCAACATCGTAACACTATTATTATTAATAATACTACTATTATTAATAATATTTATACAAATAGACTCACTACATTATATTTAAAAAACAGTCTTAAAGAAATAAAAAAATTCTAACAAATCATACAGGTATGCTTCGAGGCTAATCCTCTACTTATAAAATAAAAAACCAGAACTTTTCGGTTCATCAATATGTACACACAAGACAATAATTATGTTACTTTGATCTACTAATGTGGAAGAGTATGGTAACAATAATAACGAACAACTCAGTAACCTTTCAACAATCACAGTCGTTCATTCGAATGGGAATGCTAATTGGTCGGAATTCCTTTTTCTCTATCGTAGCCGTTGAACATTTCAATCTCGCAACGAAGTTCGGTTCGACCCCCTTCACAGAAAATTAATTAATTAACGGTCGATCCATCGACGACTGAGAATGCGTGCCGTGCAAAATCGTCGCACGAACGTTTCCCCTCGCGATGGAGGAATAAAGAGGGAAACTGCCGGCAAGGGAGGCTGGTTTAAACCTCCGCGTGTCCCGCTGAGCGAAAATTTGCATACGCGTTCGGGACTTAATTAGGTTACGCCTAGAAAACGGGTTGAAGTTCACACACCTCATTAGAAATTCCAGAGGGCCGTTTCGTTTTGATGTATGCGCCTTTCTTCTTGTTTTTTCCCGCTCTCCGACCTTCGCCCCTCGTTCTTTCGCATCGTTTGCTCTTCTCCGTGATAATTGAATGCGGAACGTTCCAAGATTTATTTTCGTCTTGATTGTTCGCTCGTATCTTTTCTCATCCTTAAAATGAACCCTGGATGGCGATTCATTTGTATGAATTTTGATTGACGGGAACTAATCAGAATTTCTCTCATATAGTTCTTAAAAAAAGAAGACACACAGTAACTGGATCTCATTAACCACATTTTCATTGCATTCTCTCGATTCAAAATTCATGAAACTACTCTATATTCAAGAAAAATATCAACAAGCAAATTAAGGCTCATCTGCTATCATTAACCTTCCTTTTGCCACGCCAGAAAATGAACTTTAATTCCTATAGGTAATATTCAATACGTTATTCCAACCTGATAAACAAGACTGTAAATCTACTGGTTTTTAAGAAAATATCTCAATGATTTACATAACTATCGCGTAAGAATATATAACGAAATGAAACACGGGTAATGCGATACGAAGATGTAAGTCGTCGCTATTATTGTGAGAATTTGCATGGAGCCGGCACCCTGCTAATTATAAATTTCATGCGGTAACCGTGTAAGGGTACGTGTCTTTGGCATAGACGAAACGAAACCCGCGATTCTGACGTGCCACGAATCAGGACCTTATGTAAATGATATCCTGTGCACGAGCATCAGCTGTTCTTAACCTATTCCAAGACACGATCGCGCAGGAAACCAGATAGTTGGGCCTCCTCGTTCGAGAGAACGATCCCACGCTAGTCCCTGCGAGACTCGTTTCATTGATACATGCAGCAAGTTCTGAACAGGCAGCTTGGATCATCCTCCTGCTTAAATGGATGAATAAAAAAAGTATTATTTTACTGCATTGAGTGCTTGGAAGATATTTTCTTATTCAAATAGGCAGGATCGAAAGTATTATTTGTTGACAGTCAGTTATAAATCTAAGAGGACTGTATAATATTACTGCAACGCGACGAAGAAAATTATCATTTATACAGTTCCATATACATAAGTACATACGAGTCGTTCAGTCGTACAAATCGATTGAGTCCATAAAATGCGATGAAATATTTTACAAATAATAATAATAATAATAATGCGATGTAATAATGTTTGTCGATTAATGGTGTTAATCTTTATTATTCAGAAAAGTTATTATAAATATAAAAAGTTACGACTATAGCCAGTGCTCTGACAATTAAATTCAAGATCTTTTAAATAGGTTCATCGATTTGTGCAGTGAACGGCTCAATTGTGAATGATTCTTTCAAAAGTAATCGCAAAGAAATCCCTGTTCAATTCGGTTACCAGCTTCAAGCGACCTGGCGATTACTCACGGCGCAGGCGGCTGCTTTGCGACAGTCGCTCGCCTACGCGATTCTCACTCACGACTCCTTCCTGATTGCGTCGCGTCGTTAGGTGGGAGAACGACTTTAATTGCGAACGCGACCGACAATTTGTACGGGGAACGGCTTAACGAACTTTCCCTTTGTCACTCGCCTCTATCGATCCCGAATGAATACCTCCTCCACCTCGCCCGGAAGGGGGTGGCACGGTAGTAATAATTTTTTAAGAACTCTCGACTTCCTTCCCGCCCCGCACCAAGGTCCCCGTCCGTGCATTTCCGCGGTCGTGATTCGTACAAATTGCAATTTAACAGTGACGAGGAGAGAGAAAGAAACGAGCCCCGACGGTCGTTCTGCTTCTCGAGGATTTTTATCGAGAGACGTAATCCCACGGCGAAGGGGGGCAGGCGGAGGCGGCTCGGGGTCGTTTAATAACGTAATTAGCCCAAAGGATCGGAAATTTCTGCGGCGGATCGGGAATAAATTAATGCAATTATCCTTGATCGAGGGTGGTAGCGACTGGGCGAAAGGGGTTGGGAGGCACCAACTTCACCCCTCTCCCTTTCTCGGCGGTACTAGCGGCACGACAGGAACGTTTCGGTCGTTTTCCGTACTCTTTGTCGATTCTCCGTCTTTCGAGCTCGAGTCAACCATCGAAAGCGACCTGGGTCTTGTTCCGCGATGGAGGAACGCTTATTAACATCGATGGATTTGATCAATTAAGTAACTTGTTGTCTGTCCTCTCACTTGAATTTCGCAACTGCGATATGGTGCAAAATGTTATTAATTGATAGATGGATATACGGTGAAGATTTAGGCTTCTCAGTTTGTCATATATCTCGATCTCGACGTCATTCAACTTTAATATTTAGGTTCTGTAGCAAAAATTACGAAACTTTGGTTCTTCTCGCGGCTACTTTTTGCAGAGAGTTCAATACTTTTAATTGTACAATACAAAATGTATTTTTATTTCACTTTTAAAAATCAATTTTATTAGTAGTTAAAATGATCTACATTAAAATTCTCGTAAATGATACGTATACGTATATGTTGTTGATTTGAAAATGTATTTTTAATATTTTTTGCAGCTGCAGAAACATGTGCAGCTGCATTCAATAGTAGTTAGATAGAACGCCAATAATTTTGTAAACATTTTTTATTTGGTGATCCAAACCACATGTCCATCGCATAAAATGCTCCTATAGGTCGTTTTCTTTTCTTTCATTTTCACTAAAGGACAATAAATGCTCTCTGATGCTTTCATAGCTTAACGACCATAGCGCTTAAACATCTATTTTTATAAAGCTTCTCTAATCTCCACGACAACTTATTGCAACAATCCTTGATCGAGAATAGATCTGACTGAGCAAAACGTGTTGTAGACACGAATTTCATTCCTATTTCGACAACAACAATTCGATAGTTTTTTTTACGCATTATCAGTTTTCCAATCTCGAGTCAACCGCCATAAGCGACCCGGGTTTCGCTCCACGACGGCGGAGGAACGCTTATTAACATCTCATCGATTCGACTCGCCCAATTAACCGACTTACTTTCTTTCCTCTCCTTTCTTTTATTTTTTGTACGCGTTCGAAAGCTGCATCCTCGAGCTCGGCTTTAAATGAATACTCCATGAAGCCAAGGGCCCCGCGGGTGGTTTCTTTAGTATGCTAAATATCCCGCCGCTCGGCCTCCGGGGAAAAAATGTCAGTCCCTAAACGCCTGACCACCGATTAATAGTCGCTTTTTTCGATTTCCCCGGGAAAGGCGAGCGTTACGGTCAATTATTAACTTAACGACAACATCGATGTAACGTGTAACCCTTCGATCGCCTCGCGTGCACGATACTTCCATGCTAAGTGTTCAGCTTTGTAATTTTGGTATTATGCAAAATGCTTCCCCCCTTTTTCGTTTCGTCTCGCGTTGCCCGACGCTTTGCGTAGGCACGCTTTGAGAATGTAATCCGAGGGATCGACGTTGAGGCGACTCGTGTCGTGGCTGGAATTGCTTCTCGAGGAAATTTTACTCGGAATCCGTCTCACGGATGATCGAACTGTTGCGTTTGGTTCCATGGTATTTTCGATGTAATGGTTGGAGTTCGATTTTGCCCCCTTAGTTCGTGATGAAATTTGAAGACAGGTGTAGTGTTTGATTTTATTTGTGATCGAAGCTGTCGAGCGTATTATCGCGTACAAATTTCGAATAATAATTAGAAGTTACATAAATGTCCATTTGTTGTTATTCTGGTGAAAAATTCTACAATTAACGAATACATATCAAATAACCCATTCGCTTTACTTGTAGGAACAATTTAGTAAAATAAAATCTTTTATTGAAATCTTAATCAATGTCTTCATACACCAAACAGTATAACATTTCGTTATGTCTTTCACGCAAGCCTTCAATTAAAATACTGTCGCTATAATCAAAACGTAAGAACTACATTCTTGGTTCGAGATCTATTTACCAGTTTATACTTCGTAGCATAAAAAAATTGATCTAGCAAGTTAATGATTAAGAGCGGAATATAGGCTCGCAACAGGAAACATTTATACTATGAATTAAATGCGATTGTAAAAAGATATACGACTGCCATTACTAAAGATATTCCGTGACGTTGGTTTCAACGAGGCTTCCACCCTCGTCTTTGAACGTTGATCCATGTATAGAACTCTGGAGGCGGTTCTCTCGGTGGATCACCGGGTGGCGACGTGATCTCGCACGAATTAACGGGCCCGCATATGAAAAACGGCGCTCGCATGCACAATCGTGCGCGTCACGAAGAAAAGAAGAAAAATAACGAGAGCACAGGAGTAGGGGAACATTGTATAATTCGCGCGAGAAGGGGGTACGTCTTCCGTTCTTCTTTCGTGGACGTGGGTTTAGATTCTCAGGCACGGCCGTTTGTAATTATGCAAACGCGGTGACAAGGGCGCGGGAACGTGGTCGACCTGAACCATCCAATCCGGAGTAATGAAATTTGGGTAATCGTGCTTCTGATTGCTTCTGAATTCTGACAGGGCAATGTCGTTACTCTTCACTTTTAATAATCGAATAAAGAAAAATGCAGCCAGAATAGTCATTTTCTCGGGCCAATGTGCTGATGGGAGAATGAAATATTTGTCCATGAAACTAGTAAGTATATCAATGTAGTTTTATCATTGACTCTAGATGAGTAAAGTTGCTATATATTTGCTGCATCAATGGTACTAATTTTAGTGTGAAGTTATTAATGGCACCAGATGAAAGTACGGAAAATGGGATCGTAATCATTTTTCTGTAATATTATGACAAGTTAGCATGGATAAGGGTAAAATTATTCGGTATTAACATACAATTTGCTACAGAGGTTTCATAGATTTGGAGAAAAGATGATAAGAACGTTTCAAATCACTGTTATACACTCGCAATCATATGTCACCCCTTAGCATACATAGACCAAGAATGAGTTCGTACTATAAAATGAAGAAAATAAAAATCAAAACTATCAAATTGGTACAACAGATGTGCATTATAATCAAACATTAAAACAAGCACATGTAACATTACACATTATCCTCCATACACGCTATAGCAAACCAACGTTCAATTAGTATACTTCTACTTGCAGTCTTCACTTAAATTCCTATTAGGTTGTCCCGAAAGTTTCTTTCGCGAGTTGCACTCAAGTATTTTACGTGGTCGTGTTTATATAAATAGACAATCTAATTTCTTATACATTGATACTGTAACAGTAATGAAGCGAAATGAATCGTACACAATTCAGTAATGTAACATAAAACATAAAATATTGTGTATATACTAATTATTAATAAAACGAAAGACACTTTCGGGACAACCTAAATTACAAGGGAATTTTGGTCATTGAGTAACAATTCCATTCCACGGTTGCAAGGAAGAAGAACACGACGCGGAAATTGAAGGAATCTCGGGACAGATGTGCCAGCAAATCACGCCCCTGGAAGAGAAGGAGCCCTGAAGGTAGCCCGTGCAAGAAGGGGCCCATTACGCGAACCGGCCCCGGAACAAGAAAAAACGACACATTGTGATGGGATGTATGCGCAAAGGGTCGCACCGTGGGACTAGAACAAAGCCCTGCGATAAAAACTGGGCATGAATCCGAGGGCCCGGGCGCTTGAGAAGGAGGAGGAGGTGGAGGAGGGGTAACGGGGGCCAGTGGGGGCCCCGCGCTTTCAAACCTGCTCCAATACTTTCAGTCATCCGCGCGTATTCGAGCCGCGTTTCCGCTCGTTTCTTCGCTTCTCTCCGCGTCCTTTGTTCCACGCGATCCTCGACTACGATAACGATTCGCTGTTGCAATGATCGCGATTTTCCCGAGGTTCCTTCCATATGTCACGTCGCACAAGTATTTTTGAAGTGACACACACTGAAATACGTGATTTTTGAGTTGCCATTACGAAGGAGTTCGGGAGACACTCTATTAATCATTGAAAGTGCAGGATTTTAATTCTGTATTATAAGGGTCCACCTTCTATAGAAGTGATAGATTGTTCAGGTGTGACCTGAATTGTGAACGTGTTGATAAAAGATTACGCTTGGGCTATATTTCCTAGGGACTACTTTCCAGCGTTATTTGTTCGGTGAATGATCTTTTTTTTTACGTAACCAAGGCTGTTGGTAAATATAAATTGACTTGAAAGTGTAGAGAATTATAGAGGATAAGCTATAAAAGGTGGAACACGGTTTTCAGACTTGAATATTACTTTGTCACGTTCACTGCCGGACTAATACTCTTGAAGATGTCTGCTGTGATTAAATTTTGTTTACGGACTATTGGAAACTGTGTAATGAAACATTTATTGTGGTATTTAGTTTTGTAACTTCATCAAAGTTCAAGTATTTCATTTAAATTCATTTTCTGTGACACTTAACTTTCAGGATTAATTTTTGTAGTTTGTCAGTGAAAACCACTGTCACCCATATATGGATGACGTGGCGATCAACTTGTTCATTAAAAATTTTATGTAGTTAATTTTTAAAAATGATTGATGTCAAGTACGAAATTTTATACTGTTCATTGTACTATTCAAATTGAATATTGACGGACATTTTGCTATTACATTAACAAGTTTTTGAAATGACTATTCTTACGAAATAGCAATAGATGACACCTTCATTCATAGTATCTAGAACACTATTAAAAGGAAGTTCAAAGTCTTATAATTGGTTATACATATAAAATTCTAGAATTCAAGTAGCGAATGTGACAGTGCCAGCATAATCAATTCCATACTGTTATTTAAAGTCAACTATTCACATCTTGTACCTACGAAATTTTCGATATCATTTGTAAATAATTTTATCAGTTATATAAGGACGATCAGTATCTCAAATTTATTTTAATTTTTTAAGTTTTAAATCCGTCCTTAAAGTTGTATTCTCATTTCACGAATTATTTCGAGCAATGAACATTGACTTGCGTTATATTACAATTTCATGATCAATACAAGCTGGTACACTGAAAATTAGAAGATAAATTAACCGTTTACTGCACAAATCAATTAACTCCACTTTTTCAAATGAAATCTTATTCAAGTCTTTGCACTCAAGAGGTGACTCTCAGTCACTACTAGGTTTGACGCAGCAAATTGACCAACAATAATGTTGATTTTTGTTTAATTTCTTTGGAACTCGAAGTGTTGATAAAATGATTGTCTACGAGGTAAAGGCGACCTGATTAAGCTTAGCGTTCGTTTTAATAAAATGCTAAGAAAGCATCTCGAATTGTTAGTAGATACCAGAAAAAGAGGCCTCGAGTGCAAAGGGTTAAGTGTCCAAGCATTTGGTATAGTCATAACTTTTTATATTTATAACAACTTTCCTGAATAATAAAGATTACCACCATTAAACGACAAAATTTTGTTGGCCATTGAATAATAAATAATTTATTTAAGAGGCCATTTTGATCGCATTTCTCAACTTTATGTTTCATGGAGTTAATCGATCTGTGCAATGAACGGATAAAGTAGTACGCAGAGACGTTTGTTTACCCGTTCAAGAGCGCGTGGCAAGGGGGTGGTATACGAAATTCCTGAATCGAGTCGCAGGATCTCGCGTTTACAAAAGATTTTTTGCGCGCCTTAGACTTCCCACGTGGTCTATAGTAATTTACAAGGACACGAACCGGAAAGGAAGCAAGATTCGTGGGATCCCGAGAATCGAGAACCGGAATGATGCTATCCCCTCTCGTTAGATTTGCACGCGTCTGGCCCAATCGTTTCACCTTAGGCCTGGAGCAACCAGTTTTCGTGCGACCCGCGTCAGGTTAACCTGTTCCTTTGCTAATCGTCGCAAAATTAATGAATACCTCTCTCGCAACAGTGACAGTCTTCGTAGAAACGATTCGAGGCGTTCAAATAGAATTGGACCCGCGACGTGACACAGTGCGAGAACGTTCTGTCGCGAAGTTTCATTTTAACGATATCAGCCGACGTAATTGAGAAGTATTTAACGTGTTCCTAGTTCGTTGGGGGTGTTTCGCAAAGATGGCGGCCGTTGGCTCGAACGGTCGTGCTACCGGGGGATGTGGAGCATTAGGGCAGTTCGAAATACACACCCCTGTTTGTGGGACGCAAACCGACAGGGGGTGGTGGACTTTTCAAGATGGTCGTATCGACATGAAGTTTTTGTGTCTCCGAGTGGAAAGTTTTCTAACGTCGTGGATATATTTGTTGGAGATTTTTTCTTTGTACGTTGCATAAATGACAGAGAATATTCAGGGAAATTCGATGTGGGATTCGATGTAGATTCGAGGTAGAATTAGGGAATTGTTCTTTAACCTATTCACTACGAACTACGAAATGTCTCGTAGTTCAAATGTGTTGCAATTAGTCAAGGGATAAGTTTATAACGTTTTAAGTCACGAATTATTGCAAAGGAAGATCGTAAATTTTCTTTTTGAAACAACAAATTTAATATTACTTTTTATTATCAAAATAGTAACATAGATTACACATCTGTATTAAATCCTGGCGCCCAAAGCATTAAATTTGTCTGGCAGTGAATGGGTTAATCGTGTTATGTAATTTTATCAAATGTTCATCGATCCCTGAGATGTACATACAGTAGAATATGAAATCATCAAGTTGCAGTAAAAAATGTTCATTTGTATGAAAATTATGATCAAGAAATGAATATAAAAATGTGGTTGACTGTAGAAAAAGGCATCCACTCGTGAAGTTAATTCATATAAAAATAAAGCAAGAAAGTTCTATGATTTTAGTTAGTGTTGTTGTTGTGGAGCGTATGCATTATTCCTAATTGCATTCTTTTGATGCGCAAGTTGATCTCAAAATTGACCCCACGTATTTCTAAATCATTTTTAACGCAACTAAAATCTAATAAAGTAAATGATAATTTGATATGACATCAAATTAATTTTACGGTTATTAAACAAATTTCTAAATCACCTTAGCTAATATTACTCAGGTAACGTTATTAATTCTATACTTATATTTATTAAAAGCGAAATTATACCAGTAGTTCTTCACAACATTTTGCTTCTTCTGATAATATGAACTTGGGTAATTCAAGTATAAGTCATCCTGAGGTTAACACGTTCCGTGTCAAGCCGTTTTAGCCTGACTTGTTGATCAGGTCATTTGATGTTTTGACTAAAGATTGCTATATTATCACAAAATATTTCATTGCATCATAAATCCATAAATAGTTAGCTTGTTTAGAGCAGTTATCATATCGTGTACCACTTCATTCTATTAGAGGAAATATATTTTACAGAATTAAATTTGTCATGAAATATATGTTTTCAGCAAATTAAATAAATATGTTTGCCAGCGGTGGTACACGTGGCACAGAACGTGTTAACAGACATTCGGCGAACGGAAGGCGCGAAAACACCGTCGATATTGAATACGCGGGTTACGCGCGAGGAGCGAGTCTACCTGGTTAGTCGGGCTTTCATCCCTCGCGACGTAGGGAGCACGTCTCGAGAGAACGGAGAGGGGTGGAAAAAAGAACGAGATAGAGGGCATAGCCGCGTATGGATTTGCTCGGTGCCGTTTCAAGGGTGAGGTTAGACCAGGGCGGTTTGAAAATGATGAAAAAGCTTCTTGCGTCACTGTCAGCCTCTGTCGCCCATCCCTTTCGCCCTCTCCTTCCCTCGTCACCTACAGAAGAACCTGCACCCTCGCCCCTATCCATCTTAATATTATTATTTCATTCCGCGAGCCCGTTTTTTAGAGCCTCTCTCGGTTCTCCTCCTCTTCTTTCGCTCTTTCTCCCGATCTAATCGTACGAGTACGAGTTCAACCTCCGTTCCCTTCACGGTGGAAACCACCTACCGCCCCCTCACTCATCCCCAGAACCGATCCACCCCCGTCAGGAGACACCCTCCACCTTCCGCAGCACCATCACTTACGGATCAATAGGGTATGGAAGATAAACGCACCTAGAGGGGATTCAGAGGGGGCTGTCGGTCGGAAGGAGGAGAAAGAGGAAACGCAAATGGCATCCACGCTGACTCCTCTTCTCTTGTCAACAAGCTACAGGAATTGTCCTGTTATTGTTGTTGTTGTTGTTGTTGTTGTTGTTCTCGCCATCGCCGTGCTGGATTACGATTTTCGCGGTCGCCGGCTTTGTGCGTTGCGCTATTTATCGTCCGCGTTCTGTTTATCGGGAGACCTTGCGGTGTTGTCTGGAAACTCGTCAGGTTATTTTATTCTCTTCTACCGTAGTTATCTAGAGCAGAGCGTCCTGTTAAATTAAGGGTTGCTCATCAAAGCGTAGCTTAACATTTGTGTGGTGGACGCAGAGAATTTGTTGAAAGATTATTCTTTTGAATTGTTAAAATATTTTATTTGTACCAACCTGTTTGACGCTTAAGTAACGAAGAATGAATTGCTCAGGTGGTCGAACTCGTTAACACAACCTACTAAGGTTTCATTTGTACCAGTTTCATCTGTAATCGAATTAATTAGCCTTAGTGACGTTTTTTTCAACTGAATGCATAAATATTTCACGTGGTACTAAATTGAATAATGTATGGAACAGTTGCTTATAATTTATATATTATATAAAATTGTATTGTTTTCAAGACGAATTTCTAAATCATCTTAGCTGATATTACTCAGATAACATTATCAATTCTATATTTATATTTATTAAAAGCGAAATTACACAAACATTTTTCACAACATCTTGCTTCTTCTGGTAACATGAACTTAGGTAATTCAAATATAAGTCATCCTGAGGTTAGTAGACATTTCCCAAACGGAAGGCGCGAAAACAACGTCGGTATTGATTATGTATATAGTATACAGTCAGGCCCATAAGTATTCGTACTCTCTATGTCTACTCAAGAAATTTGTCTAAATTAATAGTTTCGATGTTTTGAAATAAATGATTCATAATAAATATGTACATGGATAAATTTTATCTTTTAATTTAGACTCCTCAATATACATAGAGGGTACGAATACTTATGGAACTAACTGTATATACTATACAAAAGTTTGAAAACGGTGATTTGATCTGCCACGGTAGGTTCAGTGTCAATTCCCTTTTGAATCCATTTTCCACAAATGACCGAGTGGCAAGGAATCCCAAAACGATCGAAATCCATCAGTTTACACCGTCTCGGCTGGATCCATCTTGAACATCCCTAAAAATCGAAGCAGACCTTCACCCCCCAGTAAACAGTATCGGCATTCCTTTGGCTTCGCCGAAGAAGACCAATCTTCGTATCAAGATGAGCCCCCCTGAAATATATTTGGAATCTCGCGGTGGCATCGCGACTATCTCGCATAGAAACGAGGGGGGGGGGGGGGGGCCGGGCGTCACCTTATTCAACGTCATTTCTTTTATCGATGAACGGGATGAAGCGTCGAGTTCGCTCCTCGAAGAAGGAAATCGTTAGGAGAGCGACATGCAAATTCGTTCGAAAGTTTCGCCCACCTCTGGGCTCCGGCACCCTCTGGGCAAGAAAAGCGGGACAAGGGCGGGGAGGGGCCCTCGGATGAGACGTAGGAGCGCCAAGGAGGCGAGGAAGAAGAAGATAAAGAAGAAGGTGGTCGCGAATGTTTTCTGTTCCTGGCTGCCGGCGATTTATGCGCTCGAAATCGCATCGCCCCTGGAAATGAAACGTCGCGAGGTAGACGGTGCCGGTAGGGGAAGAATGAGCCTGCACGCGGGGAAGAAGACGGTGATCTACGTGAGACGTTTTCGCACGACCTCCTTGTCCTAAGAAAAATTGAAGATGTGGCTCGAATCCCCGGGGATACTCGAAGCTTGCCACTCGAGTGGCTCGCTTTGGTACTGTAAGTGAAGATCAAAGAGAGAACTTCTTGCCGAGCTAAACAGTACAGGGCCCTTGAGCGTACCTTCCCGACTGAAAGTAATTACGGTAGTGGCGTCAGGTGATTTCAGGTGCGCCGGTCTCCTGTACCGGATTTTAAAGTTTCGATGGGAACTGTGGATTTCTTCTCGATGATTGTGGCGGTGGTTGGCCACTCTAAATTCTTGCGAACTATGTTTCAGGTTCGCCTTGCGGTACCTTCGTGTTTCAGATCTTTAGATCAGAGTTCCGCGAAGTACAAAGTGCGAATCACGAAGTGGAGGGGTGTTTTGTCACCCAAGGGGACGCGAGAGGATATTCTTAATGTAGATAGATGTGGATAGTTTCATTTTTAGGTGGCAGACTCTCGAGTGCTAAGACTGGGTCTTTTGCGACTCGTGCGAGTGTCTTAATCAATGTGGATTACGTTACTGTGTCCAAGGTTTATTTAGAGTTTTGTTAATTCTTTCCTTTAACACATTGGCTGCCAGACTGAACCCCGTGGAAATGTCTATAAAATTAAAATTTTTGCTCGAGACTATCGAAGATTAGATAATTTAACACTTGTCCTAGTATTTAATTCTTTTACCTCACCAAATTAACGGATCCTATCCAGATTTAGTTCCATTACCGCTTCACCTTCGAAATTAATATATTTAGTTCCTCGATGGAAAGTCCTGTCACCTATTTCTGAGTGACGTGGCGACCAACGTGTTAAAGGAGTCCGCAAATATCGTAATAGCATTTATTTGATTTTCTGAAAAAGGATCCTGCTTCCATATATTGAATTTACAGGCACTTGCATGTCTGCTCATATTACAGTTCATTCTATCAGTATAGTTTTCCTGATTACAACTATTATCTTATACTGTTAGGTTCCTGAAAATTGGGAACAAATAGTAAAACGGTATTACACAATTTCGAGGTATCTTAGATAAATGTGTATATATCCTTTGTTCCTCGGAAATTTTGTTTAGATAGTCATAATAAACTTGGGTCAGAAAAGACCCAACCCCAGTCATCGAAGAGTTATTTATAAGAATGCGTTTTGTTTGGTAACCTTGTATTTAGTTTCACGTCATTTTCATTGTATAGTACAGTGAATACAAGTTATTAATTAGTGCAAGAGATTTGAAAGTATACAATTTAATAAAAATTGTTCGTGCATATATTTTCATCATTTTTCTTCTTTGAAGGGATGGACCAAAAGAATGGCGTCCAAAAAGTTTGGATACCACTGCTGCGGAGAGAGTCGTTAGGCACTTTCGATAATAATCCTGTGTTATATATTGGAAAGTCTAGGACACGATTGGACTCTGGGAGTCTTCTCAAAGCTTGCCGGTCGAATGTTCCGCTGGCAGCGGAGATCAAAGAAGTAGAATCTCTTTGTCTTGCGTCGAGGATTTCCGGGGTACTTTGGAGAAGACGGAATATTAAAATCTGGGGAATTAAATTTTGAGAACGTCGCGAAATTTTCTCTTACGAAACACTCGCAAACCATCGTCTGTATATTTCGTTGGAATCTGGTATTTCAACACACGAATGCTTTGTTATTTATTCAAAAGTGAACCGCTCGTATGTCAAATTTGTTGAAATATCACTTAATTCTGCTTACACGCGTTAGTTGATTTTAAAAGTAACAATTAGAACAATGACAAATGAGATGAATAAGTTTTTTCGATTTACCCATTCAATGACAACTAAAAAATGTTTCATACTTTGCGTCATAAGTTTAGATTGATTATAATTCGTCACGGAATAAGTTTACAGACAATTAAGTTACGAATTATTAAAAAGGATAAACATATAGAATAATATTTTGTTCAAAAAACAACAAGATCAGGGTATAATATAAAAGAAATAACTTAAGTTACATAGGCTTGAATAAATCTTGACGCCCAGGACAGAATGAATAAGTGAATTGATAAATGGATTAAGATATCAGGTACTCAAGTGCATATTTATCATTTTTACCATGATTTTTATTGAACATGAGCGTCTTTGGACTCGTTAACCATTTGACTAGGACTGGGTACCTTACGACAACCCGTTCGAATCGAACTTCAGTCCATAAACATATACAAGGTATGAAAATAATCCCCGTATCGGCGAACGGAAACAAACAGCGTCGAGGGTGCTGTTTATCGACAACAAATTCTCGCGGTACCCAATTATTTTGATATCCCTACTCATAAATCTCGCGCGAGCGCGAGATAGCGCGACCTCGGTCTCCAAAATCGCGCGGTCGCCTCGTTTTTCAAGCTTCGTGAATTTTTATCGCGTCGCGACGCGTCCGGGGGGCCGCGTGCCATATTTCCCCGGCCACCCGATAGATTTTCGGGGCGGAGGGGGACCAGTGCGAGAAAATATCGTCGTAGCAAGATAAAAACATAAAACGAGAGGGAAAGAAAACAATGGCGTTCGGTTTCGGATCACCACAGCCGCCGCCATCCCTTCCGACTTCCTCGACTTCTTTTCTTCCTCCTCGGACATTTTCTTTTTCTTTCTATTTTTTTTTTATTCTTTTTCAATCGCCTGCACGCCGCTCGGCGCAGGGGCCCCGGATGGCAATATTCGAAGCGAATCGAGCCAAACCCGTTTAATATCAGCAGATCGAGGCACAAATGAATATTCATTAAACACATTTTTCCGATTTTAATTACATCCCCTAAGCGGATCTGGCCCGGGCTTATGCAGCGGTTCTCCCTGCCTTCTCTCCATCTTTTCCCTCTGTCTTTCTCCGGTTTCCTCCGCTCCATCTGGCCGTCTCTTTCCCGTTTCTCTGCTTTCTCATTCGCATCTTTTTTTTTTTTTATTTCCACGTTCAGTTCTGCCCACCCTCGGTGCCTTGCCCGCCAACGTATCATCTCCTGTCCCATTCTCTGTTCGCCGTTCTCTTTACATCGTAGCCGCTTTTTAATGAAATCCACCGCGGCGCGGGAGCAACGGACGCCCATTATTAATATCACCGGTCTTGTCTTTGAGCGCTATATAGAATTACTTTGTTATTAATTCCGATGTTCGGTAATTCCGCCACCGTCTGGGATGCTCGTGTTCCATTCGTCGCGCGAAATTGCTGTAACCGTTCGCGTCGAGCCGACGATACTCCTCGAAGGGAGGCGAAATACTTTCTTTTAGAATCTGGGGTTAGACGTGATCGTTGACGTGGAAACGCTGGATTGTTTCCTCTTTCAAGTTTTAATTTTTAACTTCGATGTCGCGTGAGTGACGCGAATATTTTATTTATTGTAGTGTTATGTGATATTATAGTTTATCGAAGTTTGTTCTAGTACTGTGGTCATTGTGACGACGCTAAGTCGTTACTGGAACATACGTATTATATTTTCGTGTATAGTACTACTTTAGGGAATTGATGAAGAGACATCGTTGTTTAATGAACCCTTTATTGAACCTGTTAAGGAGAGTCTAAACAAAGTATTTACATTCCGCATTACCTACAGTACCCAGCAGAGCATCTATTAATTTTTAATTATCAAAAGAAAAGAATTAAATTCAAAATGTGTAAGACGAAACGTTGAATAAAACTAGCCCGTACAACATCGACGATTAATCGTCAAATAAATAACCCATCGATTAAATTTAACACTAAACCTACCGACGTTTCATTTGTACCTATTTCGATTTCGATCGAACAAACAGCAAGTCTTAAAGACACTCTTTTAAACGAAATGCAAAAATATTTCACGTGGTACTAAATTAAATAATGTACGATACAATTGCATATAATTTATATATTGTATATAAGAACTGTACACAAAAACTTGAAAACGGTCATTTTGAGTAATGAACGCCAATCATCCACTTTCATCAAAGTTCGAGTGGAACGTCAATCCACCTCTATCGCACTCAACAGTTGATCTTGTTTCGACGATGACAAAGTTGACAATCTAAGTTGTTTTATTCTTCCTTCAACCTATGTCTGTTCGTCGAGGTTGGTCAACACCGGCGAGCCGCATCGTCCCTTGGGCCCTCAGCGCGTGCTCCTTATCACTTCAGAGGGTGCACGGATGCGTGCGCACGCACGTGCTCGACGAAACGACAACGTCTCAGGAAGCGCGACGCGTTCGAGTCGAAAGGGTCTCGTTAAACAATCGTCCAGGACCTTTCCTCAATCCTTCTTCTCTTCTCCAGACACCCCCGAAATTTTTCTTTGTGCCGCTGCTACCCCCGTTCGGCGTTGCCCTCGTGCAGAGCCGCGCACACATGACGCGATGGCGAATGGTGGAATCGTGGGACGCATGCGCGTCCTCGACATCACGTTCTTTTTTTCCTCTCCTTTCTGGGTAGCCCACACCCCACTCGCAAGACGAGGGGTGGCTTGACGGTCGGGGGTGCGGGTCTGCGAGGTAAGGGTGTTGCCACGGGCAACGCTAACGAGCTCCATGAGCGACGTTAGATAGAGCAACACACCCCCATGGTGCCCTCGGAATTCCCCTCCTTTCCTGCCGCTGCTACGACAAACCCCGTAGAAAGTTGGTTATGTATAAATACTCCCTCTTACGCGGCTACCGTCTACGCGATACGGAGGACGAGTGCGTGTAAAAGTGAAGAAAAAAAGATGAAAGCAAAAAACGGAATATACGTCTATCACAAACGCTGATTTTTTATTTTATTGTTAATCGAGGGGTAGAATTTGTTACTTTAAAAAGAACGCCGTGAAGTTTCTAATCAAGATTGATTGTACCTGTACTTTATTTCAATAAGACAGCGTACAAGTCGGAGTTTCAGAAACATTTGATGAATCTAGAATAGCACTAACTTATTGTTCCATGTTCTCTTTTATAGATAATTGTACATTTAAAAATTCCTCATATTTTTTCAAGCCAATTTTTAAGTACATTGTTTAGTAAACTAATGCTCGAAAGTTGATCAATTGAATATCGATACAAAATTGACTAGTTACGTATTGATCTATTTTGTACTGAACATTCGATAACTAACATTCGAGAGTTGACATTACCAAAGAATGCATACCATTTGGACATCGATCGAGTCAATTCATACCCATACAGAGCTAACCCCATAGAAAGTTGGTTATGTATAAATACTCCTTCTTGTGCGGCTACCATCTATACTATTCGAAGATGAGGACATGTAAAAATGAAGGAAAAAGAAATAACTGAAAACGGGACGCGATGTACGTCGATTCAGATTCCTGGTCTCTTTTTTATTTCATTATTCCGCGCGCACAGATGTAATTTAACCACTTTCGTTCGCCATTCGTTCTTCTTGCCGGAACAGCTCGCAGCTTTGTTTTTCGCTGCTTTGTGCCTTACCTCGAGGCCTTCTCTTTATTTCTTCGATCCAGGAAATTGATTGTACGTGAGAAAGTGGACGATATTTTCATTATACAATAGCAATAACACACCTGTGTGACTACAAATTAACATTTATATACATTTATCTATTCCGTTTGGATCCAAACATTTCCAAATAATTTACAGTTCACTTTGTATTTATAACGAATATATATGGCTCGAGATTACAGAAACTATAATGCACGTCATCTACGCCCCGATATTTTACGAAATTTGATTTTAGCTCCTACCACCTTAAATCTAATCCTAGATCGCATCAGAAATACTTTTATTCGTACAGAAAAGAATGTAGAAATTGTTGAAAGCAAAATAATACATAGACAACGTGGGAGTAACGAGCAGAAAGGGAATCGATGGTTTTTTTAACGAACCAACCAGAGACCAGAGTCTCCACGATGGGAGTGAAACATTTCTGGTTTCACCGACAGTGTCGACGATTTAAGAATCGTGTTTTAATGCGTTCCCGAGGGTCCGCGCGGGAAAGGTATGCCTGGGAAGAAAATTAATTCGAGCTAAAAGGGTTCTTTCTTTCAGGAAGATGTTCAGGGTGAGGATCATGCTGCTAGGGGTGAATCAGCGGGGGGTTTACCGGCCGCGGCGGGCTGTGGGAGGGTGATTGTCGGAGCGGGAAGGCAATTACGTAATCAAGTAATTAGTCCCTGACCCCGGTTAACAGGTTTCACCGTGCCATTCAACCGTCCTGATTTCCTACCGTGTCTCAACTTCCTTTACTTTCCATTCTTTCGCGTGGGACGTCAGCACCGCCAGCGATAAGTCTCCGTAATTTCGAATATCTTCACTGAAATATCATAAGACAAACACTCCAACTGTCTCTCGTAGTTCAACACATTTTTTGACAAATTGCTACTTTGAATTCATTTTATACAAGTTACAAGAATTTGATTATTTAATTATAGGTGACTTGTACTTCATATTTCCTCTGTTTCATTTTGCATTCTTATTAATATTTTTCAATTTTTGTTTTATTCATTTATATTTTATTTTATATATGCTGTCATATATTGTACATTTTTTGTCAAGTCTTCGTTAGGAATTTTGTGTTCATCTCTTGTATATTTTTAATTGGTCTGTATGCTTATGTTTATTTGCCATGCCAATCTCAATAAATACAATGCATATTTAGAAGAAGTATCAATGCTTTTACCGATTCACAAATAAACATATTAATGAAATTTTAGTTATTTCGAACTTCGTGAATTTTTGTATTCCGATTCGGTGTTTCCTTCAATAATTTTTTACGTACCATTGGCAGTCTATGACGTAGTTCAAAGATCGATAGTTCCATTCCTATTCGGCAAAAACGAGGGAAGAAAATTCGGCGAAAATGTTGTGTTTAATTGACCTGTCTATCGGTACGCGCTGGTAATTCCAAAGTTATTTCGCCGATGCGAGCGGAAGTGGCCGTCTGAACGTGCTTCTGCCGTTTCTCTTTTTCCAGAAAAAAAAAGTGTACGCGCGAACTCACTGTAGCCAAACAAGCAAATGAATGGTAGGGAATGAAAGTTCGCGTAAATTAAAAGACTCCCTTTAAGCAACGCTATTGCGAGGAAAATTGTTTGCGCTTGTGTTCGATACGGGAGCGAAGGAACGCGTTTACACAAACAAGTGTGCAAGTTTCTCTGTAGTCGCGTGGAAAATCATACGAATTTTCATTTATTTACATATTTGTTCGTTGCGTAGACGGAGAAACCCTTCCTGTACACAGAGGGTAATGAAATGCAAGCTTAAACTTTTCACAAAATGTGGATACAGCACAGACGGGTATTGAAGAAAATTATCCGATATTTAACAATGAAAAAAGAGGGTAAAGTTATTAGAAGTAAAAATTTCAAATCAGCTAGAAGGATTATGGAAACGTGGACTATGAAGCTTTCCGAAAGAGGTGCTAGGATTTAGTTTTTAATATAACACAAACGATATGAAATATCTTCGGTTTTAAATTTTAAATGAAAGTTCAGAGATTATAATTACACATGAAAGCTAACGTGTCCATTACTACTGTGTTAACAAATGTCTTTTGTTTTTTAAAAACAAAATCCTAAAGCTTCTCGTAAGCTAAATCATAAATCTCTACGTGAATCTAGACTTCGATTCGCTCGTTATTTATTAAGTGTTGAAATAATTAAAAAGAAAACGAGCAATTGGCAAAATTTGTTATACTAATCAACCTCTAGATCACAAATGCTGCCACATTTTAGTTCGCAGCGATCGAACGGTTGCCGCGACAGAGTAACTCGATTTTTTTGTTCAACGGGTGGAATCCATGTAGAAATATTTATTGGAGCGAAAAATGCGACAGGGTACCGGCAGACCGTTCTTTTTTCCCCCTTCGGGTTCGGAAAGTTTTGAGCAAATTTTTAAAAGCTCGATAAAAAGACTAGACGAGCCGGCGGGCGAACGGGCGAACGAGTTTCGCGCAAATTGGAGAGCTCCTTTTCGCAAACACAGTCACGGTTAAATCGTTATATTTGAACTGCGTGGAACACGTACGATTAAAAAGGGGAAAAAAAAAAGGAAAATTCAATCCTCTGGCTCTTTGTGGAGCCACGTACGATTTTTCCTAATGAGATACTCGTATTTCAAGAGGGGGGTGGAAGCGTTAAGCGCTTGCAACACGAATTTTTGTTTTGAAGACATCAAAGGAAGCCCGTTCGGTCTGTCTAAAAATATCGATCGTTATGATGTCGCGTACAATTATGCCGAGAATCCTTATTCGTATAAGCGAGAACAAGCGGCAATTACCAGTCGCGGTGTATTATCTATAATTCGTAAAAAAAGAAAGACGAACACTATAGAAAAATTATGGAAGGAATAATGCATATGTGCCATTATAACTCTTCATGGACGAATTAGTTTGGCTGAATTGAACGAAAATCCAAACTGGTATCGAGTCGTGTCCAGACTACGGATTTTATGCATTCATGACGTACTCGAATATGAAAAACGTGTGTTCAATTTATTCAAGGTAGGTATGTATACAGTTGAGCAAAATCATTAATACTATTATTTCAATTTTAAAAATATATTCGATATAGATTTGAGTTATGTTGTTCGTATCAGCATGTAGAAATGTAAGGAGTCAAATTCTGAGAGAATACTAAATTTTGACATACAATTAGTCCCATAAGTATTTGTACTTTCTATGTTTATTAAAAAAGTCCATCTAAATTAAATGATTGATTTTGTGTTTCCAGATAAATGCTCCATTGTAAGTACGTACAAGAATAAACTTTACACACGTATGTGTTTCTAATGAAAAATTTATTTCAAAATATCAAACCTATCATTCAATTCAAACAAATTTGTTTCAGTAGACATACAGGGTATGGCTACTTATGGGTCTGCCTGTATATTCTTCCTACTATTTTAGTTTCTTGATTGAAATACTACATATACAATTTCTTATTTATTTCTGGTACCAGAAACACCAGCATTCTGTTCTAGAAATAAAATTTCCATATATTATGAATATTACAGGTAAATATTCGAGTATAGTGCTTTCCTAACTGTGTATATCAATAAATATCTGAAAGTTTCAAATGATATATATCGTCTTTGCGCGACAATGAACGTTACAGACATCTCGTCTTCATCCCAAGAAATGAAAAAAAAAAATCCCGCGAGCACACGGGAGACAAGAGAGTGGCTTTGAGGGTGGGGGTTAACATCGAAGGCAAGAGGAGAGAACAGACCGAGGGAGGCTTACTTATTGCTATGTTTTAATATAACGATGCTATAACGATGCTTCGTCTGCTGTTACGTTTACTCCGACGTCGCCCACTCCTATTTGCTCCCATCACCCCCGTCCGTGGTTTTGCTTCAATAATCCGTTCGCGATACTCGCTATGTGTTGGTGCACCTACACGATACAACGACGTCATTTCTGATTTTCATTGAAACTGGTTTTCTATTTTAAGAGACCAATCGTCGAATTTTCTGTCGTTGGCATTTTCTACAAAATACTGCTACAGCAAGAATAAATATTGCTGGAATTATATGTTATTTTCGATCAAGAAGAAGGTAACAGGTATATTATTAGAAGAAATAAAAATTTCAGTGAGAATTTAATTTAATAAAGAGGGACTAAGCAATTGAGGCTCTATCGTAAACAGTTTAGTTATAATGATGTTTTAACGCGTTATGTTGTGCTAAGTATTAATGTCGTTTTGGGTTATTAATTTTAATGGACAATTAATTTTAGTTTCATTTTTCTACTCGATATTTTCGTTTAGAATTCCTGCAATCCTTCAGGATTTGATGAACCTGCTCTTCCTCCCACACAGATATTGTTTACGCATTTTAAACAATATTACCTGATCGCGGTCATTACTGTACAGTGTTTTCTTTTTGGTGGTACGTATGTTAACAAGAATTTTAATTTACCAAGTAATGAAGTTTAATTTTCCGAATGTAATTTTTAATTTTCGTTTAATTAAACGAAATCAAGAAAAATATATTCCCATAGTCAAAGTTCGAAATGAAAATATCAATAAAAATATTTCAGTTATCCAAATTATTCCTACCTGAATAACTTCACAATCCTGGTGTACATGAACTTCGTTATACTAAAAAATTAATCTCGTTCATAACGAAGATAATTAAATAACGGTTCCAGTAATGCCTCGCAGTGAAACTGCTGCGAAACTCGCGGAGCACATCGTCAATGCTAACGGAAGGCCTCGTATTATTTCCTTTTCCGAATATTCCGCAGGATGCAAATTATTTTTTAACTGGATCGATGTCCCCGGAAGGGCGTGTGTCTCCGATGAGCTGCATCTGGAAGGGAGCAGGATCGGCAGGACAAAGATATCCCGGCAGTCAAGAAGAAATGATCAACGAGGAGGAAGAGTCACAGGCGGCAGAGTGTTCTCTCTCGATTATTGTGCATGCCACAAAGCACGGTTCTTTTCTCCATTTCTTTCCATTTCTCTTTCTACTGCGGGCCCCTCTGAGTAACCTTCTATATCAGTTCCTCCACTCGCCGTCCTCATCTTGGCGGATAATACCGGCTCGGATATAATAATACTCCCGCACAAGGCACAATGCGATATTTTCTCTTGGAAAATTATCTCTGTGTTGCTTTCTCAAGCTTCTGCTCCTTTCCACCTACTGCGTTTTCCTTTCGTCGTTCCTCCGACTCCTTTCCGACGATCACTCTCGCTGCCGTCCCTTTGCTCGACGACTTCCACTCTTGATGTCGCTTTTAATAACACGACCCGCGGATCAAATTTCAATTTCATTAACAGCGAGGAGAATATGTATTTTTTTCATGCGAGCTGATCCTTGTTTACCGTGCTCTTTAAATACATCTTTCATTCATGTGGCTGTTGTAGCATACGACATGTGCACTTCGCTTATTTTTAGTGCTATTCGACTAACATATTTTCTATCGTGGATTATAAGATTTAGTAGGATCATTATGGTTTTCATAGTTACATTAGATACTTCCTGTGTCTTTCTTCTGTAGAAATTGATCGAATTTGAGGAAAAAATTTTATTTCTCCACCATTTAGTATCATGCCTACCTTATTTGATTTTCCATGTATGTTTTATTAATCAGGCAGGTGAAATTTAGCAAAACAGCGGTGAAACAAAATGAAACAAAATCTTCCCAATGCTCTCCTCCACAGAAATATTCCAGCCTAAGCTGTTCGAATTTCAGGGTACAATTCACAAAACGTCAGAGAAGACTGGATGCAGATAAAATAATCGAAAGTACTCGCAGATTTGAAGCGCGAGTCAAATGAAAAAAAAAAGTGTACGGTACACGTGTACCGTTCTCTCCGGGATACTTCTATTTTTACAGTCTACAGTAGCGAATGAAAGGAATTGGCGCGAAAGCGTAGAACAGAAACAATCTGGCGCGAAAGCGTAGAACAGAAACAATCTGGCGCGAAAGCGTAGAACAGAAACAATCTGGCGCGTTCGCGGATGATACATGTTTTCGTTTCGCGATCCCATCGAAGTGTGGCGCTTTTACATCCAATTCCTATAATGCCAGCCGCTTCCATACCCCTTCCCCTCTGTAGCCAGTCCTCCGTGCATCTTTCTCGCCGTCTCCAACCAAGAGGATGGACGCCGCAAGCGCGTCCAAACAAACCTAGACCGAGGGAATCGAAGAGCCCCGCGTTCCGAAGGATTTGAGAAAACGGGCTCAACGCTTGCTCGATTTTCCCTCGTCGCCTGGAAATCCACGGTCCCCCGAAAATAGACGCCGGGATCCCATGATAATGCAAAACCAGGTTCATTTTGGATACATCCGAAACGATTGAAACGAACGTCGTAATCCTTCCTTCACGGATAAACCTTCTTCCTCGAACGATGTTTGGAGATTTCGAGAAATCGAATATTTATTCTTACATTTTTTAAAGATGTAGTTTGGTATTACCCTGTAGTTCATGAATATTGATAGACTTTTAGTAGGTGGTCGACTTTCTCAGATATACGTGGACCTTTGAAAAATAACAATTGCATGTAATATATGGAAACTTTAAGTAAACCGAAGGTAAGGATCATGGAAAAATATAGAAATTAAATTGATGATCATGAGGTAGGAAATTGCGTCTTAAAAACCATAATAATGTGGAAGTTTGATATTATAGAAATAATTGAATTCGTACAATGTTCATAAGAGTAATCTTAATGCAATATTTATTTCGAAAATGGTATGCAATATATATACACGTGTTCTTTTGGTTCGTATCCAGAGAACGCTCATAACGTTTCATTTTGGGAGAAGGCACGAGTATAAATATCAAGGGAGCCGAGGTTTTCAGCTGACAAAGCGAGTAATTTCATCGTCCGACATGCTTCCTTTGAAAAAGATATGGCTACGCGAGAAATTATGAAATCGTGCAAGCAGAACGATACACGAGCCTGTACAATATTCTGAAATGATTTTCTTCCCGTATACTCCTGCTTGCATTCGTTATGATTTTATTGAACAAAGAGAAAATGAAATTGCAATGCAGTTTGCGTATGTCGAATTTTACTAATCGATGTATTGTAAGTAGAAAGAAAGATCAGTTTTGGTTTAATGCATTTCCTGTCCATTACCTATCAATACTAGTCCAGAATTTAAAAATGCGTAACCATGATTATTTCTTCGGTGAAAAATCAATCTATATGCAAATCCAAATTGACCCAGTGAAAAATTGATATACGATAATAGGTTTAACGTATCATCTGTCCAGCGCATGTGTACGCTTTGTTTTAAAATTAAAAAATGTTTAATAATGATACTTTTCTCAATGAAAAATCAATCTGAATGCAAATATAGGTTGACCGAGTGAAAAATTGATGAATGAAAATATTTCTTTCTTGGACTAGTTTTGCTGGGATCGATACTACTATTGTTGCCAAACGAATACAAAATGACTTGTTGACATACATGTAAAATTGAGGGTTATAAGAATAGTTTTCTTTGCAAGCAGAAATAAATGATGTTACAAATCAAGCCATCTCGGCATAATCGGGGAACATACAAAAAAAATATATATATATATGTATGTCAAATTAAGTAACCTCCTCCTTTTCGAAGTCGGTTAAAAATTGAAACTTCACACGCATTATTGAAACTAGATGTTTAAAACTGGCTTCCCTGATATCAAGTAGAGTAATTGGCCAGTTAACTTGAAATCTTGTACAGATATTTTATATATATATTTCTTTAATGTCTGAACTAAGATATATTACATAGTTTTCTTTTACAAATAAGAGGAGACTTAGAAATGTCGTGAAAATCAATATTTGTCATTATGCGTCCTCTTCTTGTGGATCAAAAATAATATCGAATTATTGCAGAAAATTAATATTAAACTCTCACAGAACATAATAGAATTTTAGACCAATAAGATGGACGTTATCACGAAAACCATGGACCAATTTAAATGTAAAAACAAGGCTTACATTGAACCCTATCATTTTACAAATATTAAGTATAGTTTTAGATTGCCTCTAAGGATTAGAAAATATGTAAGGTAAATTATGAATTAAAATACTTTAGTTGTGCACACACAAAAATTACAAGGATCTCTTACTTTTGACATGAAAACAGAAGTATACCCTGTTTATTGCAGTGGTGTCTTACGAGTTGCAGAGATCCGAAGGAGGAAAGAGTCACACACAGTTCCTGTCGCAAAATAATCCCCTATACCAGCTTATTGATCAGATCACAAGTCGTTGGAGCACGCCACCCCATTTCGTCTGCCCCTCTCTCTCACTCACTCCCAACCGTTCCCACCCCCCGCACAGAAACCGGGCATTTTTATTCGTGCAGTTTCATCCCCGTCCTTCCTTCCCATCTCGCCTCACCTCCCCCGCGCCGCCTTCTCAACGACACTGGGGTGGCAAAGTCGTGAGAGCGCCATTTTTTATTTCACCTACGTCGAGGAACGGCCGCATGGAGATTCATTAATAACAAGCTGCGGTGGTTCCTACGAGGATTAGAGAGAGAAAGAGGGAATCGAGGGGAAAGTGGGGGAAGGGGAGGGGTGGGACTCGTTTGTTAGGTGGGATCAATCCACGGACGAATATCGGGGGAAAAGGAAAATTGCACGAGTCGAAATATTCGATGGATTAGAGGACACGTGCCGTCGCGGTAAGTCTGAAGAAAATTGGTAGGAAATTTTAATAAAGCGCCTGTCTCGGTTGCAATTACAATTCAGAGGTTGTCTCGTCGCTGCCCCGTTCGTAGACACCCCGGTTTCTAAGTGGCTACGAATGAAAGACACTTGGATGCATCATTTTTACATGGAGTTTTTCGATTGTAATAGTTTTATAGTATACACGTATAATATTGGAACGGATACACGATATGTGTGTGCGGGGGGATGGAATTGAGGACAATGTCTGACCCAATTTGACTCGCAATTCCTTCCAGGATTAATTATTCTTTTTCTTTACGATACATTTGGGTTTACAATCTTGGTTTCAACAGCCAACGTTTACATTTAATTATTTTTATATGAAATGCGTTGTAATAGGAACGAAAGTGAGCAGAATGATGAAAAATCAAAACACAGGCTAACGTATTTATTCCATACCTTAAAGATCGTTCTACAAGAGTCTCGATATAATGCTTGGAATGTTTGTATTCATTTTCAAAAACTGGAATGAATGTCCATTAATGAAAGAAGGTTCATTTGTATCTGTCTTATGAACGTTGAGGGGTGGTTTCACCCACTAAATATGGAAATTGATAAAACTAACAAAGTTATTCGTAAAATATTAATCGATGTTCTACACGCACTCAAAGTGTCAAAACAATGGCACCAAACAGAACGAGACACCAAAAAGCATCCCCTCGTCAGACATTTTTCGCTGGATGGCGAGTCTCGAGGAACCAGCTTTTTCCTCGACGCTTCAACGACTGTGTTTAAGACAAAGAGTTAATATGAACGCAGTGAAATACGATGTTTTATTATGCGTCAACATATTACTCTTTCCTTCTCCTTTCGACCGTTTACTCCTCCCGCTCTGCCAACACTTTTATATGGCCGATCCTAGGGGTTGGTCTCCGCTGAGAAGCGCCTTAGGGTGGATTGCTGCTGTTGCAACGAAGAAAGAGGATTTTTGGTATTTCGCGGGAGGAGGGAGACGGAACGACGGATAGACGAGGACAGATTACAGCTGGTGGGGGTCGGTTAAATAAGGAACAGAAATAAATAGGAAGGGAAGAAAAGAGCTCGTTAGGGGGTCTCCGTGAGTTTCTGAGTACCCAACTACCCGGCCAAACCCACCACTCTTCTTTCTCATCCTCTCTCCTTCCCTTCCCTTCCCTTCTGCTAGTTCTGTCTTCATTTCTTCGTTCGTCCCTCGTTCCTCATGTCCCATTTCGTTCCATGAGCGTTTCGAACCACTCTCTCGCGTCACCGATTCGACGATATTTTCAACAATGCTATTAGTTTCCTTCGATATTTATACGTAAGTTAAATATTTACAAGTTCATTTTTACAAGTGAACCACGTGCTAAAGGCTAATTTGTATTTAATATGCTTGTATTGCAAATGAATTTTTACTTCCCTTGTACACGTCGCATTGAACTATACGAGAGCAGTAAGTATACTGGATTTTTTTTTATATTCATATGAAATACTTGAGATAATATTTTTATAGATGTAGAGAAAATATTTATTCGCAAGAAATGGTCATCGGAATAAGATGGTCGGTACATCGCTAATTATTAAATAAATTCTAATTTCATAGCTAATTGTAAGACCCAGTTATAAAAGTAGCAAGACAATCATAGTTTATGTGTGTTTCACTTTAACGTTTCAACCGTTGAGTTTTCACCTTTTCCAGTACTGTACTACATTTTTTTATAATTAGTACCAGTAATATAGTTTAAAGTTTGATCCTATGTGAAACACAGAAAAAGATAGTAGAATAAACTAAACTAAAGTACACATATACAATCGTTGTCAATTAGAATGCAACGTATAAAACAACGTTTAAAATTGTTAATTGCAACATTATGTTCTGCTTAAGCTATTTGTTAGAGAAAAATGATACAAATTAAAAATGAATCCTCAGGGATTGTAGTTATGCTTGGCCTCAGCTGTAGTACTGGTTTGGGGAACCCGAGGTACCCGACCTCCTTGTAGATCCATTAGGCCTTACAATAAGAATATAACATATGAAAGAGGAAAAACGTACGGAAATATATTTTGTAAAGAATCGTACATTTTGGAGGAAAAAATGAAATTATATTGCATAATTTGGACACCGTTAAAAATTATACCAATCAATCTAAATTAAAAATAAATCGAACAGAAGAACCAGATGATTATATATCAATTATACGAATAAACACTACAAGAACATAAATTACAAGAACAAAATACGAGAGAAATATAAATAAGATGTCTTGAAGTACCTAGTGGAACAATTTTAGCAAACTTGGACAAAACAACGATTTCCAAGTAAAACAGAATGATTAAAAGTTTGACACGCGTTTAATAGGACGTTAATCGTTTCCAAGGGGGATGGTAAATTTTAACGGGATTAATTTTTCCCAATATACTTGGTGTTTCGGGTGGTAGGTTGGTCAACCCTTTCACCACGGAAGGAAGGAAGGAAGGAAGGAAGATCCGTCTCCCTGGCAAAGGGTCGACTAGGTTTTGTCGGGCGGTAGGGGGGTGGGTCTTTCGTCGGTGAGTTTAACGGGGTTTTGCTGGTCGCTGGATCGAGGGTTTAGGTTAGGTGGAAAGAGGTGGTTTAGCGAGTTACGAGCAATTGCCCACCGCCATTCTGCGCCATTGCTTCGTTCTTTAACCGACCAGCCACTTTCTCACCCCCTAAGACCGGCTTCCTATACCAACGGTAGGAGGGTAGAACTTGATAGGAACCGGCGAAAATTGCGTGATTAACTGAAACCGTCTCCCCTCCCCCTACTGTTCATCAGTACGCTCGTACAACCACGAGGATCGGGATGCCTTCGGGTTATTTGGCCACGGACAATCCTGAAGGACCACGACGTCCTGTTTCGTCCTGCTCTTCGATACATCCGGCCGTCGCCGTCGGTGGGGTACCTCGGAACGAAGGTTCTCCAATCGTTGTCGCTGGTCCGAACGACCTGTTCTGCGGTCTTATTGTCGTCGATGCGGTTGACCGGATACTCGAGGGTATATTAAGGGTTACCACGACTCAAACTACATGTCGCGTTTCGAGGCCGATGAACAATTCCACGATATCTAATATACCTCGAACGGAAGTAGTCAATTACTTGAGTTTTTATTTGGTCCACTAGAGCTGGAAATTATATTTATTATTTTGTTTTATTTATTGGTATTCATAAAGTATATTTATAATTTTATTAAATTAAGAAATAGTGACATATGCACATATAAATTGAATATACACGTACATTGGGTTTCGGATCTTTAGAGTATTGTTCTTTAGAGAATTAAATTCTGCTAGTATACTCGAAAAACGGTTGGTTTATTTTGAAAGTAACATATACAAGTGCATGAAGTTAATATTAGATAATCTGTAATACTCAAATACACGTATATCAAATTCCTTGAGTTGTCTGTGAGTACTGCGTCCATTCTTAAAGCAGCCCCATTAAGAAAAATGCTCCTTGTCGGAGACAATTCAAGTTTTCTCTTTGTATGTCAAGATTACAGCTAATGTATGTAGTTTATTATTTATTCCCTTGCCAGTCTCTAAGGACATCCTCTCCTCAATGTCCACATCATACTCTTCACAGATCTAAAACTGGCATGGGATACTTCGAAACAAAAATTTCAAAGAATCTAATATAGGAGACTTAGAATTATTTTAGATATAGTTGCGTTCCTTTATTCCCTCCATTAAAAAAAATAAAGAATCCAAAAGGAAGTCTATGTTATTCCTGACTAATTGATCATTTTTAATTCCCGAGCCAAATAGTGAAACAAATTTGTACCTAGCCCAGTACAAAAAAGGTTAAAAAAAGGTTCTTTGCGTACTTAGTTTTAAGATTGTACAGAGAGACCGAAGGATTCTATCACCCTCTGAGTCTCCACTTGAAACAACCTCCACGTGGCGCGACCTGGTAATCGGTATTACTCGCGACGAAAGATTATTCGAACAATTCTTGGTCGCGAGTAATGGCGAGCTAATGGCTACAAACTTGTAATAAGGTATTTAGATACAAAAAGTGGTTGCGTGGAATGGCGCGTTAGAAGTGTAACTTCTTGGACACAATAGTGAAATTTTATTAATTCTTCCCAGATATACGGAAGAACTTACGAAGGAACTTGCGACACATTCCTTATACAGTCTCCTAATGAACTGCTCGTCCACGAATTGGTGAAGTGCCACGTGACCTTCCGGCGCCAGAAGGTTCACCACTTCTGGTATATTTAGTTTGAACTCGAACGAGAGAATGATCTACTAAAACCCTCGATGAAAATAAGACCAAATAAGAGGGGGAAAATAATGTTACCGAGCTTCTTGCCCGCGTGTCTCCATTTTCAAGGTGAAAACCATCGGTATTCCCGTTTTCCCGCGTGTTTCTCACCCGAGCACCCTTTCCACCGTCTCCTCTCGAGACACGGCCTAATAGTCCTGTCGCTATCTCGCATTGTAATCAGAGGGTGGCAGCATGGCTTCCTGCCGTTGGCCCAAAACATTCGCACGGCATCAATATTTGATCATGGCGGGCGGGGGCACGTGTAAGTATGTGCGCTCACGCATCGAGGGCGGGGCGAAGGTACACAGGGAAACGTTACAAGGATTACAGACATACCGTTCCGTTGACCCTGCCGAATTTTCATAATTCCCATTTCCCATAGAAGTTTCACCTGTGCGATGCAAAAGTTCTACAAGATTTGGAATATTTAAGGTAACGTATACAATCTTGCGTTTCAGACCGAGTCGATTTGGCCCTCTACGTTTAGGCTTCTGAAGAGAATTTTATTATACTATAGAGTTATCGATAAACTCTTGCGATGGTATGTAAACTGAAGGATAAATTTTAATGAGTATATATTTTCATCTGTATTTAAAGAGAATTCTACGATAGAATTATCGATAAATTCTTGTAGAGGGATGTAAATTGAATGATAAATTTTAATGAATATAAATTTTCATGTGGATCTACCCTGGTGTGAGAAAGTGTTGATCGTTGCTTGTAAATTATGCCTAGACTGCAGGTGATTATGCAAATTCCTATTTTTATGTGCGCAGATGATGAACAGCAACGTAAATTGAAATACAGTGGGTGTAGAATGTATTTGTACATTGATCAATTTCTCCAAAAAATTTGTGTGGAATTGTAGTCTCTTAACTTCTCTTTTTATAATTAATGATATTTTACATATTCTCGGAAGTCTCTAAGATAGATATAGTCCAAACAACATTTACTAGTTAATATAATTTGTGAAATTAACAAAAAAGTACGAAAAGTAGGTAAAAGTACAGAAGCAATAAGTGTTTGTACGATTCTTATGACGAACCATTTACAGTAGAGTTTATAACATAAACACATTAATTTATTGCTTCGTACAAATTAGAAAACATCAAATTTCCAGTAAAGTACTTTTAAAAAAGGCTCTAATAGAGGAATGGAAAACGATGTACACTTCTTATTAACTTCTAGCTAATAATTTAGTTAATTTAATGCCTAGAAGAGTTACAATAAGTATAAAATCAAAAGGAAATCCCACGAAGGAAGTATTATATACTTGTAAATTAATGTAAATTTCTTCTTTTTTAACCAAACTTTTAAAAATTAAACACTTGTGCGAATACTTATTGCTTCAACATTTCTATCGATTAATTGCTTTTTCTTGTTAATTTCCCAACTTACATAATTAGCTATTTTTTTTTGTAATCTATCTATTCTAGAGATTTCCAAGAATATGTAGAATGTCCTTGCTTATAAAAAATAAGTTAATAAATTACAATTTTACATAGTTTTTTTGGAAATTGATCGGTGTACGAATACTTTCTACATCCACTGTATGTTGTATCTTCTAAATGTCGTAAAGTGTATTTAATTTTTCATACTTTATGTATTTATTCATTTATATACATCGTTGTATGTATTACTGTATGTTGTATCTTTTAAATGTCGTAAAGTGTATTTAATTTTTCATACTTTATATATTTATTCATTTATATACATCGTTGTATGTATTTGTATATTTGAACTTGGCATAAATGGAAATATTCGTACTACAACTAAGACTACAACTTATCCAACTTAATGAATAATTTCCTTTTTCGTGAGCACTTTAGAGGTGAAAATATTTGAGTAACTTGAACAAAGCATAATATCTATTATAACAAATATGAACAAACCTTTACACGATAGTATCTGTATGTCCTCCATGCCTTATTCAAAATTATTCTCTATGCAAGAATTTCGCTCGTGCTCAAATATTAATGTCCCGTCGAGCAGGTACTATTATAATTACAACGTGCACTCCTCGTATTGTGCACTGAGAATTTTAGTTTCAATTTTAATTTTAATTGTAATGTTAATTAGACTCGGCCAGAACCAGAAATAATAGTCGTACACAGAATGGTCGCACGAAACGTAGGTAATCGAAGGCAATATTCGTCGCAGGCAACGCGTGGCGTGTCGACGATCTGATTTCAGCCCTTTCCCTTCTGGCTAGTGGCGGTATAATGTAATCGGAGTCGCGCAAGCACATTAGCTCCCTTGGAGCTATCCCGGGCGTACCTTGATATCCTACCGTGTTATGGACCGTCCTAATTGTCCCTTAGGAGCCAATGTTTGCACAGGCGAAACTTTTTTCCCTTCTTCTCGGCGTGTACACAAAATTATTTCTCGATCCGTCAACGAGGAGGCGAGCGTAAATATCGAGTTTCGTCGGGACTCGAGTTCAGCGTGGAATTACCGCGGGAACACCGATTGGAAAACGCCGAAACGCTGAACAAAAAAAGAAATAAATGAAAAAGAGAAAGGGCCGCTTGTAATTTTCACCGTTTATAGTCGAAACGTAAACAATATTGTTTCTATCGGCGCGGCTTTTCCTCCGGAAATAATACCGGGTATTCGCTAATTCAAGTTTTTCGATACCTTCGATCGACGAATACCGCGAAGAGAAATTTCGCGTTTCGCTCGTTGATTGAAATAAAAACTTTTCCCTCTGTATCGTTCCCGTTTCAACGTCTAACAGTATACGCGACTGGTTTTTCAGCGATGCGTTGTTTCCGAGTTACAAAAACAGGTATTGAATTAACGCGGCGTAATTGTTTTCTGTGGTGCGCTGCAGCGGGGGAGTTTTATTTAAATAATGTGGAAATTAAAACACATTTGTCGAGCTCCCGGTCACGGTACGATATTCCATTGTGAAGAATTATTGCGCATAATAATATATGTTTTCGACTTCAATGGTCATCGTCGTGTATGGGAAATAATTTTAATCATTCACGAATCATTGATATTAGTTATTCTATTGTTATTTTAAAAGAGGTATTGTGCATCCATGTTTTCAATTTCACTGGTTATATTCTGATATGAGAAATAATATTCAATAATCACATTCAAAGAAATTTTTATAAACGAATTATTAATATTAGTAATTGTAATATATTATTAAACCAGAAATGTTACTGTGCGGTTATGTTGTCAACTCCAATGATCGTATTCAAATGTGAGAATAATCCGTCAAAAAATCTTTTTGTAGACGTCAGTGCACAAAACCTGTACATACAGTGCTTGCAAGATAAACAGAGAAAAATTGTTTATCGTCAAATCTTCAGATATCAATTAGGTGGGTTTCATTGGTACAGCATCCCTTTACTTTTATCATAACTTTCCGACCCCATATCCCATTCCATGATTAAATAATTAGCGCTGCTCCATCTTATTCTAAAATACATTTTAGAAATAAAATATCCATCGAGAATCCAAAAGCAGCCATTTTTGAGCATTGTTCTCCCTTTCCTTGTTATAACGACGTCGCCACGGACCACAAGGGTGGTCTAACGTCCGTATAATTAGAGGAATATTAAGACAGAAATATTCTCAGAAACAACTGGTTAATCATATATTACAGTCCGATGATCACGGACGGTTGCATTAGATCTTAAACTTAATTCGATGCTCCATTTCGATAATTGGACCTAGCTCGAGTTGTTTACATTCGGAGCGAGTCGCTCGTCCTCCTCAGGATGACGTTAATTAGGCTACCCTGATCCCTGCTCGAGGGTCGTTTAGATATCACCCCAGCGATTATATCGCGTCTCTAGAAAGACAGCGTTTAGCAGGCCTGCCCGCTGCGACTTCTCTTGTCGATAATTGAGGTCGACCGTGCCCATTTGTCTCTGCATTAAATCGAGGCGATCGACCGTGTCTTCTGTTTTCGTTCTGCTTATCTGCTTCCCATGGACTCTCGCCTGCTTTTGTTTACAGACTTCAAAGACGTAAACATGTTGTTTGATATCCTAGATTACTAATTAATTTTAATAAAGCATATATTCTCCTGCCTGATATATGTATAATAGTTATGAGTATACTGCAGATCTTTATGCAAAATAAAATCTTCGCGAATGTGCCTACAAAAATTGAACCTAAATAGGAATGTATTTTATTCTGCAGATACTATAACATGAACTTTACTTTCAATCTTTTTTATAATCTTGCATATTGTTTGCATTTTGTAGTTTCTTGCACGTTCAAATTTCCTATAAATCCATGAAGATCCGCAGTCTAGTTATGAGTATCTAATATTCACGACATCTTGTACATAAGGTACAATATATGAGCCGTTTACTACACAAATCGATCAACTCCACCAGTCACATAAAAATAGTAACATTACCGACGATTATTTTTTGCCTATTCATTCTTATTTATTTTATATACCGTTAGATGAAAGCTACATCTGTATTTATGCATTATACAATATTTATTTGAATTTATATTATAAAGCGAATATTAGAAAACAATGTACATTATTTCATTGCATTTCTCAAGTTTTTCTTTTATAGAGTTAATCGATTTGTGCAATTAATGGCTCGTATGTTTTACATAACTTCATACAGTGATTTCGTTCACAAAATTTCAAATTATTTTTATTTGAATCTTCTAAAGTATATAGTAAAAAAGAAAACACCGAAGAGACTTGTAAGGGGATGAAACGTTATCCAACTAAATTTCATTTAAATCTCGTCGCATCCACCCGTACATTTTTCTTCATTCGCCAATGAAAAATGTTTTTCCTCCAAAAGAAATGCGTTAAAATTTACAAAAAAAAAATGAGTATACTGTGAAAAATCAACGACAACGATTGCTCGTGACAAACACGATACACGGCTGAGCCTAATTATTCGAGGGGAAACAGATTTCCCGACTTTTTGACTGCCGTTAAGTTTGATCGACCGGTCAAAGGAATCGGCGATGCAGTCAGAGGAGCGTTCGACAAAGTCGTTAGCAGTTGGTATATAAAGAAACGGGGGAGGTGGCGAGCGGAAAGGGGGTGGTCCAAGGGGCATAACTGAGTCTTCTGCCGTGAGATGAACCATGAACAGAGCTCAATCTCCCGGAATCCTGAAGAACGGACACCGAACCACTTCAGGGCTGGCTTTAGAGCAAACCGTCTGGAAGATCGTCTTCCAAAAGGACCAGACACAGAGGCTGTGGCCCCTGTGGACGAGCGCCCGTATACACGCGTGCATCGCGTTTATACACACGTGCTCCACACGGAACTTCCGCACACACGACCTGGACCGTTGATGGAGCGTGAGAACGTCCTTTGCCGGGCCCCGATTCTTCAAGCTTAATTGGTTCGCGAGTCAATTTGAGAGCCGAAAAAGGAAGAGCAGGTAGCATAGACGCGAGGCTGCTTCCGCTCGTGGGGATTTGGAGTAATTTATCGTTAGATGATGGAAGCGTCGAACTCCAGTCAAGGTTAATTCGCCAAACAATGGCCCGAAGAAACGCGTAAGAATTGAAAGTTCGTAGACATTTCGTGGTAATTTATACGAGAAAAGAGATGAAACTAAATTTGTTTCAAATATTCTAGTTAATGAATTTACCATTAAGAAGCACTTATTCATTGATAAATAGAAAAGTAATACGGTAATGGTTGTAGGAATTGATACGAATACTGATCATATGATCCTTAACATTAACCCTTTGTACTCCTATGTCGAGTGTGACTCGACATCAGTTTTTGTCTCAGAAACTCCTTTATCGTATCCCATTTTCATGTCCCAGTCAATAGGGATGGACTGCCTCGTTTCATTTTCGTACATCCCAAAGGAAAACACAAGGATTGTGTAGTTTGCTCAAATAGAAAAACACCTGGAGGAAGAAAGGAAACCAACAGAAAATCAGGATTCCATCCTGGAAATTTTTTCAAGAAATATCATACACTTGAAAATTACAAAATACAACAATAGTGTAAATAAAACTGGTACTTAAGCGACTTTGTTTGTTTCTTTCTTTATATAAATTTCCTTTTAGTCAAAGTAAATTTCAAAGAAAACACTTAAAAGCGTTGGGAGTTGTTGGTCACGAAATTGTAATATAATTGAGAATGCAAAGGATTAAAACCTCGAAACCCATTTGCGTAACAATGCTAACGAATATAAACTGCACACAACTATTCATTCGCGTCCTCCTATTAATGTTAATTTTAATTCCTACAATCATTACGAATTTAAATTCTCCATATGGAAGTCAGAGTTCCACTCTCGGTTCAGTTCCAGTCGAAGTAAAGACCAATTGACGTGTCTTTGATACTCCAGGCGGGCTTTGACGGTAATCGTTTGGTAACAGTGCGTCACTTTTTGCGGCCGCGTTCTGTCGGTTCATTCTGTCGAGAAAACCGAGGTCAGAAATGGGAAAAAAAGAGGCGCAATCTAACAGACGATTGGCCGAGAATGGGCCCGGTGTCGGTTGAACGATTTTGCCTGCGGGCGACATGTGGACAGGCAGCAGGTGATTCCGATGTAACGTGTAAACCTCTGGGCGCGTGTACGTGAGTGCAGTCGCGCGTGTGCACTGCACCCACGTGTCGTTCCTCAAACCCTGTACACCGTGTTCCACGATATCGTCGAGTGCAACGAATTGCACCGGAATATATTGAGTCCTCAAACGAGGAGATTACTCGTCCTGCTGACGAGCTTCATGTGTAAATTGAATTTATAAAAATAGCTTCTTTTAGATTAAAAGAATACATATCTTCTCTTCGTTTCACTTTGAGTAGTGAAATTATCGCGTCGTTTCGTTGGATATTGTGCGTTCTTTGTTTATGGAAATTCAAGTAGGTCATCTACATGTAAAGGAATTTAATGTAAGAAGTTAGGGATTCATAAAAAATAATGTAAATGTCATATGAAAAAAAGACTTATATGTAAGACTAGTGATATATAACAAGTAAGAGAGAAAGTGCGTTAATATAAAACAGATTACGTGCTCTTCTAATGAAAAAAGAAATGTAAATGTGATATGAAAAAAGACACATGTGCAAGACTGGTGATTTATTAAAAGCAAGACTGGACCAACAGGTGCAATAATCGATATAAAACAGATTACGTACCCTTACAAAAGAAAGAAAGAAAGTAAGTACGGTTTGCATTTCGTTCGAAGCATGATGGCTCCCGATATACGGCTGGCAGAGACCTGACGGTAAACATAAAATTCAAGTCGATAAGTGGTCCGATCGATTTTCGATTAATCAGCACGCGTGCAGCCACACGAGAGCGAATTGATTCTCTCTCTCTCCTCCCTCTCTGCTCCTCGCTCTGTTGTCTCGCGACAAGACTGGTACACAATCAAGACGAGCGGATACTGTTTACGAAGCGTCGCTTCAGCGACGACGGGCTAATGGCTTGAAGACATTAAGTTAATTGCTCGGCACATCGTACCTATGTACTCGCATTTGCGTGCGCGGACGAGCCCATCTTTCTTTTCCCTATCTACCTTCCTTCCGCGTGTACCCCTGTCCCCCTTGTCGCCCCTTTCTTCAGCCGTCACGTAATGTTCACCGTAATGGAAGCATCGTAAAGGACATAAGTGCTCCTACCGTGGACTTTTTGCGGGAAAGAGCCTCGTCTTCCTCGTCAATATTCGATCCATTAAAGTGGAAGTTTTCAGACAGGTTGTCGCACTCCTCTCGACCGATTCGAATCGGCTGCCGGCGCCCCGAGATACGGAAAATATTTTTCTAGCCAAAGTATCCACGGGCGGCCTTTTACCCTGGCAAGTTGGCGAACCTTTGTGACAAAGCACATTCTCTGGCTTCGTGGTTCAACGCGACGTTGGTGTTCTGCTTTTCTTTTTTAGAGACGGTAAAATAAGCTATTCTCAGAAACTCGTGTTTTTGCGAGAAATAATGACAGGAAATTTCAATTTGGTACTACGAATGCTTAAACTATGGATATGGAGAATTGTAGGTGTAAGAGAAATTGATGAAGAAGGATTGATGATAGTGGTTACCTAGTGGTAAACTTCAAAGAAAACTCGTAGCAGGAGAGAAAAGAAAATAAACTTAACACATTCGCGACTGACGGATATTTTACGTTTCTAATCCCGAGTACCGACGAAACCTATTCTGCAGCTGGACATCGCAAATTTCGTATCGTTCAGGCGAAGATAAAAATGACAAAATACGTTTTGAAATATGAATGTTGTAAATACAGTCTTATAAGTATTCGTATCTTCTATGTCTATCGAAGTAGATTGCTTAAATTAAATGATAGATTTGATGTTTTCAAATAAATGTTTCATTATAAATATGTAAATAGATAAACTTTATACTTGTATATTTATAATAAAAATTTATTTGGAAACATCAAACTTGACATGTAATTTATACAAATTTTTTGATTAGATATAGAGAGCACGAATACTTACGGGATTGACTTATAAAAAAGTTTTCATAATTCTTTCACAACCAGGAATAGAATTTGAAGTGACGTGAATTCACGTCAGCGGTCGCGAATGTATTGTATTAGACCGTATTGTGTGTACTAGACTTATTTAAGAAAATTAATGGTACTTTTGATCCTGCTAATAGCCTAATAGCCAAGCCAGTTGATTTTTCAGGCAGCAGGACAATCGCTATTATGCAACCAAAATATCGTTTGGGGAAGGGGGGCGACGTTACTTTTCTTTCTATTTCTGTCTGCTCCTGAATCGAGACGGAACGAAATTACGATTCCGTGCGCGGAGGACTCGTTTAATGGATACTTCAATTAAAATTGGTCCAATCGGGGGACGGGTTAATTAAAACGGTATTTACAAGGGGCATGAAATTTAATAGAAAAATTTTCATTCGCTCGACCAGCCCGTGGAAAGTTGTAATACCGATTACGTAGCCTGAGAAGCAGGAAAGAAGCAACGTGGCATTTATTAATTCGGCGATGGCCGCGACGGTGCGGGTTAATCGTTATAGAAGCAACTGCTGATGAATTCACGAGCTGCCCTTATACATATGGATGGCCTCGCGAAGAGCTACGCGGGCACCGCTGTATAACTTAACCTAGAATAATCGTAGAATTATTTCCCACGGAGACCATCCCGCTATCCTCGGGATTTTCTACTTTCGAACAATTTTCTTAACGACGGGAGGAAAACGCCGGCGAATCGAGTCGCTCCGTAATGCATATTAAATGCGAAGGCTTTCGCTATCGACGTCTCGTTAACGAAAATATACAAATGCCTGTGCACAAATCGCGTATTATCTTCTAAACCTCTACTCTACTATCCTTATTTACTCCTTGAGAAAATCACTCTTTCCTGCTCATATGTATATTCATGAATTAATTAAATAGAATCTAACTTAGCATGAATTTTTTTATTCTTTGAGAAAGAGATTAATCTTTGGTTGTTCATATGTGTATTCATATATTCATAAACTCAAATCTAACCCTCTATTGGATATATTTCATATCACCTTTTGTAGAAGAATCCGACACTGTTTTTGAAGATGAAAATGAAGATTGTCTCGCACCATTGAATAATTTTCAGTCAAACTTATAACTACAGAATACAAAAATATTAAGTTCTCCTTCCCTACATACCTCTTCCCAAAAAGAGAAAAGGAAACAATGCTCGTCGAAGATAAGAAGAAAGGTATCGCCTTCCCTTTCCATCATTAAACGATTATAGGCAAATAAATACTGTAACTCCTCGATGTAATGATATTACAGCACAGGTTGATGTATTCTTGTATACAGGGTGTCCCAAAAATGTTGTAACACCTTGAAAGGGGTGGTTCGGGAGGTGATTTGAAACAACTTTTTCCTTTGCAAAAATGTCGGATGGGGCTTCGTTAAGTAGATATTAATAAAAAAAACCCGACCAATCAGAGCGCGCGGATACCGTTGGAGCGGCCGCGGTAGCGAAGGCTACGCGCTGAGCGGCCGCGGTAGCGAAGGCTACGCGCTGAGCGGCCGCGTCACTATCCTCCGATGCACGTCGAGTCACTAGTTCGCGTACGAGAGCGGCTACCTAGCGCGTAGCCATCGCTATTGCGGCCGCTCCAACAGTATACGCGCGCTCTGATTGGTCAGTGTTTTCCGTTAATATCTCCTCAACGAAGCCTCAGACAACAATTTCGCTAAGGAAAAAGTTGTTTCAAATCACCCCCTGAACCACGCTTTTCAAGGACCTCCAACATTTTTGGGACACCCTGTATATCTCGTTATGAAAAAAAACAACACAGCACACTGTGTCCTCGAGACTGGAAAGAGGGGTGACGCCTTCGTCGTTGATTTTTCCTGCCCGTCGAACCGTCTACGTGTATTTACATAAAAGGGCGAGTCGTTGGAATTTTTAAATCAAATTCCTTATCGGACAAGCGCGAGGTCGTGCAAAGGAAAGGTCGACGGGGAGGGGGGGGGGGAATGTAGCCGGTATAGGATGCGGGGATGACGGTGCGAAAAAGGTGAGTCTCTATCCTCGAACAGGAAGAGGTAACGAGCTCGTTCCTTCTCCACCAATTCCCTTGAAATACTTCGTAATCCCTCCCTCTCGAGTGTCTTCCCTGCTCCCACCACTTCCTTGTTTCCTTTTCTTTCCCATGTCGCGCTTTCTCGCAGCTTTTCAAGTCGACATCCGCGCGGGAAATGAGAAAACGATAAGAAAATGTACCATTCGAAGCTGCTGCGGCCGAAGAAGTATGACTGTTGATACTTGGAAAATAGTGCAGAAGGAAAAGAAAACTGTGGTAAAGGGTGTCGATAGTCACCGAAACTCGTGTTCAATATTTTCTTTTACTTCTCAGTTGTGATAGTATACTTCAGGATACGTTCATGAGTGTTACTTTCTTGTATTACCGCGCTGATGGAGCAACATTTATTTCCTGTTTAAAATGTATATTGATAAGTATGTAACTGTTTTCTTACTTGTAAATTTCGTACGCAACGTTTTATATTTCTTTAGTTGACAAACGTCAGATTTATTGAGGGTATATTTTTTGTTATTACTTGATTTGGCTTAATCTCTTTGTTAAATAATGAACTTAATAGACAGAGAAAGAATTTTATGGTACCAACTCTATTTTTATTTAATTAAGTTTCTATTTCCTAATACCGATGTTACTTTTAATGCCTATTTTGTGGTTTTCTACTCATGAACGAGCATAACATTTTAGTCGCAAATATACAAATACGCGATAAAACGTCTTCGGTATAGCGTAAATGGCGAAAGAGTATGAGATTGAAATGGAGAGACAGAAAGGCAAAAGGAGGGGTGACCGAGAACATAAATCTTCGAAGCTTCCTTATCAAAGGTGCTCCACTGGGAAATGGCGGCAATCTCGGACCTTTTCGTTCTTGAAATGAAGGAAAGTCGATCTCAAAGCCGATATGCCTATTGCACTGATTCGCCCAATCCTATAGGGTATAGATGAATATATTTAAATTGGCTCCATGATAATATCAAGCATCAGTTTTTGCAAGAATGTTACAACGACATATTTCAAACCACTTGTGCATTGCTTTGTATCGTTTCAGGTCTGACTTTCTAAAAAATTACCACTCGTTTATCGTTAAAAAGTAAAATCCTGGAGCCTCTTTTAAAGAAAGTGGCTGGCTATAAAAAAATTATGGAAAAATCTTTTTATTCTATACACTACATATTTATAACATTGATATTTCTAAACATATTTTGTAATTTTTATCTTCACCCTGACGATACAAATTTGCGATGTCAAGCTTCAGAATTTGATTATTTTCGTCAGTACTCGGTATTAGAAACGTAAAATATCTTCCGGTCGTGAATGTGTTAATACTACCGCTACTACTGAAAATAATTATCTCGTTAAGCGTGGCAATAGTTCGTCTTGGACGTCCAGCGTCGTTAAGCTGGCATTAGAAGTGTTGGTGTCAATGAATTTTTTTTTTAATATGTCATAACAACAAATTTCAATCCATTTGTGCATTGCTCTGTATCGTTTCAGGTCTGACATTCGAATAAATTACCACTCGTTTTTCATTAAAAAGTAAACTCCTAGAGCTCTTTTTAAAGAACGTTTGACTAATATTAATACTACCACTACTACTGATAATGATTATCTCATTACGAGTCCCAATGGTTTGTCTTGAGACGTTGTCCAGCGTCAGTTGCGTTAAGGTTGCGTTAGAAGTGTTGGGGTCGGTGAATTATTTTTTATAGAATCGTCGATACGACAACAGGAAGTTTCTCAGTAGGCGTAACAGACGCCGTTGTATAATGTATTCGCATGCATATAGTGTTGCTCGTTATCGTGGTAGTCGGTCGTTCCTTGAAGGGGTGTCAGGTGAGAGAGGCCCTCGAGCGTAGGGAAATAGGAGTGCTATCGGGGTGAGAAAGGCGGGACGTGGGGGTGGACGAAGAAGAGAGGGACGAAGTGAGAACCCGAGGAGAGAAAGGGAGGAGAGGCTCTCGGCTTTCGCGAGTATTATCTTGTCAGCGTGGATAACGACACCTCGGCGTCGTTCTACAGCCCTCATCAATTATAAATCCCGGCTACCTCTTACTACCAATCGCGATATCCCTTTCTCGAGGCCCGCAATCGCAGATCGAGACGTCTCATTATCTTGCTAGTCGGCCATTGCGGTTTCGTCACACACCCCTTGCCGAAATACAGAAAAAATCTAATGGCCGTGTATCGCTTCACCGAGGGCCTTCATCTTCCTCCATTCCAGACTTATTATAGCTTTATTTTTATCGTATGGTCAGTGGAAATCCTTTCTCTCACTTCGATGATGACAACTCTTAGGAAGGATAACGAGGTCTTTTCAGTAATTTGTATTGTATGTACAATGATTACAAAATAATGAACGCTACGATTGGCGGAGAATTGACTGTGGGAATCAATGTGACGAATGGAAAATTTAAAGCTTGCAATTTCAACATAGACGATATAATGTTGTAATACTATGCATGGTTGGTAACTTAGAAGAATGTCTCTAAGGGGTAAATGGTTTTGATATCCATAGTGGGTTCAAATAATTATATACTACCTATGATACGTATGGATAGACTCTGTGGTAGTATGGATAAAATCATTCAATCGAAGTATACCCCTCAGGGATATTCTTGCTTTTCTGAATTTTACCAATTCATTTGGTAATATCAAAACTATTATTCAGTTTAGTCAAACATCTTCAACAGATATAGAGGGTACGAATATTTATGGGATTGACTGTATATACATACATATTTAATATATTTATTAGATAGTTTGAGGTACACGAGAGTCAAAGTATCAGCCTTACATCGTCTTACATGTTAATTGTGTTTTATGACTAATTTATACTTGTTTAACTTATGATTAATTTGTGACTTCGTTCTACAGTGTTATATGCTAAGCTTGCTGGCTTTCAGGAACACAGTTATAACTCTAATCGTTCTAATCTTTGGTCCTATAAGGAACGTATCAACTTCCATTGGAGGCGTCCAACCTAACCTTCGTAGCTTGGAGATCATGCTGTTCCTATCGTTGCTGTACTTAGGGCAATCCATTCTATACATTCGTTCTTAACCTCCATACTATTCCCAAATAACTAATATTGATGAAAATTGAAATGCTACCACATCGTCCTCAAGACCTGGAAAGAGTATTTTTGATATTTCTTCGTTCGCTACGATGATTCCACGCGTTCGACCCTCGGTGATCAGCAAACAATGAAATATGCTTACACAAAAATTGTCGAAAAAGTTGAACAATTCGCAGTTTTTCCTGTTCCGCGTCTTCCACGGTGCTAACGAGGCGGTAAAAGCCGCGGGATCGCTTGAAAACGCAAAGCTCTTGGTGATCAGGGGGGCTAACGATCCCGTCATTAAGAAAGTTAAAATGAATGGGCTTCGTCGGCGTCTCAAACGCAACGATTTTCCGGCATCACGAGGAATTCCTCGACCCCTTTGCCCTTCTTTCCTTTGGTGGACGATGCACCAGGTTCACCCCTGATGGATAAAAGGTGTTCCACGTAATGAAGGGTTCCAGTCGGCCTAATAAAAAGCCGCTGCCATTAGGACTGCCCTTTTCTGTTCCTGCTGTTAGATATATTTTCACTGTCAGGCCTCCTCGCGACGAAGCTAACAGGAAACGATCCTTTTTCGGAGATGTCATCGTAGTTATCGAGCCAGCTATCTCGATCCTGCTCCTAATGGCGTAGATAATAACGTTTTCCGGTGGTAGTTGAGAAGCTTTTGTTCCGAAATATTCGCCTTCGCAGTCGCTAACTCTTCAGATTCGCCGTGCTGATTTCTGCGAAGGTGTGAAACTGCAGCTTTCACGGCACGAAACCGAACGCCTACTTCTTGTGAACGCCACAGCCATCCCACACGCCCTTTCTGTAACCGAGAACAGCATTTCTAATGGAAAAATAAAGAAGTATCAGCTTGCAACTGAAAATGACGAGTCCCTCAAAATATTTAAATGTATCAATTTATATGTATTTAAATTTAAATATATCATGACTTTCTGGACAACCTATAAATTGGATAAATAAATAAAGATTCTGATAGAATACTAATGTAAATTAATAGAGTTTTATTGAATATTGTATTATCAGAATTGTATAATCAGAGTGTTGATTATGTCTATTTAGAAGGTATACAAGTGCAAGTGTACATTAATTTAAATTACTTTAATAATTAAGCTGTTGGTAGCGATAAAATGGTGATACATAGCGAGACCGATGTGACAGAGTTGTCTGTTAAGTTGCCTAACCCTAGGAGCAAGCATTATGTAAATTAGGGTCGGTTAACCCTTTGAAGGCGATCCATGAACTCGCCATTCATCGGAGAATGTCTGGTTGCACAGTTTTAGGTGCAAATACAGTACTCCAATCCACCTTTCAATGTCTTGTATCGTTTACGCTTTAACTTTGTTTCCAATTGAATATTTAAGCTGTCTATTTTGTAATTTAACTATATTATAATTTCTTAAACCAGAGTAGATACAGATACTAATTAGCGATTACCAAAATCTACCTTTCGATTTACATCCCAAACTTTAGAGTTAATACAAATTTAATCCTAAAATGTTCTTACGGAACAAAACATAGGAAATTAATTCTTCTGACACATCAATACTCATTAGCCCTAAATTAAATTTACATATTGCTATCAAAGCAGTAATTAATTCGCTACCACACGACGAAAGACGAAAATATCTTTTAATTGTCTGGGAAAAGTTGGAGACGATTAAATATTTTACGATTCGTTACTTTTAGCGTTTAGGGCAACTTTTACCCCGATCAAGAGGCAGGGGTGAACGAGACGTAGCAGTACCAATCGCGGCCACGTGGGTCGCTGGTTGTGAAAAAAAAGTTACCCCTGAAGAAAGAATTCTGCCGCATCGATGCGATGGAGGGTTCGAAAGGGTGAGCTGCTTTATCGACCCCTAACTTTCTCTCCACTGGTGTCATTTACAATTCCACCACTAGATTGGTCTGACGTGGTCGAGAAATTTTAAAACCACCCTTGCTTCTATTTTCACATCCCCTTTTTATCCGTGTCTCCGCTGCTCGAACTTAAAAATGAAAACACTAACGTACAATGAGAAACTAAAAATAAATAGGACCCGATTACGGTCGTTATAAACTTCTAAACTTTCACAGCTTCCCATCGATGCGATAAATTAAATTTTACGGGAGTTTGTTAACTACCTTCCTCTTTGTTTGCCCACTGTGGCAACCGCAGGGGTGTTAAAGGATTTTAATGGACCATGAAATAAACCTTTCCGACACTCCTACGCACCCAAGCTATTTAGTTACACTCAGGACCCAACGAGTATTAGCTTCTCTATTACGTTTGAAATTATATCAAGTGTAGGAACATTTTTCAAACAAAAGTTATACTATTGAAAATTATCTTGAAGCTTTACTTCTATTGATAAGATGGATATTATTATTAACAGCACAATATTATTCAAGATCAGTTGCATTGAAGTGGAGCAATGTTGGCATACCAAACAGTATAATAAATATTTTGTTTTCATATAAAAAATAAAGATGAGTTTCATTTGTTAAATGCTTTTGCATGTGTAAAGATATCATTACCATCATGTGGTAGTGCCTTCTCTATCGTGCAATTTTTTTTGGATTTTGTCCATTTTCAATTTATTTGGAAATAATTAAGTTCTCTATGGTTTCAAGACTTCATTGCTTAGGTCTTGCATTTGAAAGTGTTAGAGGTTTATATTCTGGTCTTAAACAACTTTAATTACCGAATTTATACAGTACGTATTGGATAATATATTTACCTAACGTAAACATTTTGTAACAAATATCACATTTTTCTATATATTTTTGTCTGTTAACAGTTGCTGAAAAAACTCTACTTCAATATAACTGATCATGGATAATATCATACTGCTGAAATTATATTATACGTATAAAATAAAAATAAAAATACTGAGTTTCACTTTAAAATTGAAAACTTCGAATGAAATGATATTCAAAATAAAATAGATTCTACTCGATTACATAACAGAAATACAATTATAAAATATACCGTGTGTATAAAATAGAAAACTTAATACCGAGCTCCGGTTGCTTGGATAACCGTGTCTACAATATATTTCATCAAAAAATTTGGATTTCCAACCAACCTAAATCCATAATACTTAATAAGCAAACTATACCATAGTTTCACTTCGAATCAGCAGTTTTCGCAGATACGCACCTCAAACTTTCGGCGTGGTCCAAGAATGTGTTGAATTTCAGTATCGACGCTTCGAATGCCAACCTCCTTCGGAACGCAATATTATTGGATTAATAACTTTTGTTTTCGTTGCTGTACACGGCTCGCTCCCCGCGTTTACGATTACTATAGAATACTCGTGTACACGTTTCTTCGTCGAGCTTCTCTGTCAGCTCTACGCGAACGTATCGCGGCAAAGCGGAAATATCTCGAGCGTGTAATAAAGCACCGAGAAAAATGTCGAAACTCGAAACCGAGACGAAGCACGAGGTGCATAATGTACGAGTATCATACGTCACAATCAACTGCACGCGGCGCCAAACGCTTATTTCTCCGATGGCGCTGCCACGCTATGAAATTACACCAAGTTGACTTACGTTCGCGAACGACACCCCGACGTAGTCTAAACTCGGTTTCGTCGGGCAAAAATAATTTTCTCGTATATTTAATGCTGTATTTACGTCCATCGCAGCCTGCCCCGCGCAGATCTCTGTTCTCTGGTAACAGGGAAGCCCAAAGGGTTCCACAGATTCGGGAAATCGAGGGGTTAACGAGAGGCGTTCGGGAGGGTACACGATGGACCACCAGAAAATGGAAATAGACATCCAAGTTGTCATTAATATTTCGTAGAGGTTTACTGTTAGAAAGTCTCTAGGATTTGATGATTTAATAATATTCGAATGATAAGTAGAAGTTAGTTTTATTGGTCTGCGAGCAGTGGAGAAAGGGTCATATTTATTTCAATTTTTCAGTGCCCTCTTCACGGAAATAAATTCATGGGAAAAATTCAAAATATACAAAATATTTAGAGAGGTTTATATATATATAGGTATTACTGTGATTTGTTATGGAAAATTTATATGAATGTTTAGGCGAAGGAAAACAAGGTACAACGATTAATTGAAAAAGAAGAATAATTAGGAAAAATTAGAAAGGAATTTATACGAAGAGAGTGAAATGGATGAAAAAACATCAAAATAGGACCTTGCATTAAAAACTGTTTATTTATTTTTTATATTATTTCTTATTTATTACCTACGTGAACACTTTAATTGTATTCAATTAATTCATCACAGTATTAAATAGCCGCATGATTTGGTAATATTCGCGATTCTTTAACGGGTTTTGAGTGTTCTTAATTATTGAAAGAAGTGGTCTTGAAGTAATAATACCTTGAAGCGAGTAATTCTCAAACTACGAAGTGGTACTTTCATGTATCAGAATGGGCGATAAATTCTTGGAGCATTCAATGTTTCAGTAAGTTTGAAACTATTAATTGAATCTTGCTTGAATGATCAGAGTTAATGGCTCCCTCCTCCCAACAAAGTTCAAACGAAGTGGCACGACAGTTATTCAAATTACACAGGGAAGGAATTAACAGTTAACTTCGGTGGAGTTTAGCTCCTCGAATTGTAATTGGAATAGAACTGTGTAATTAATAAAATGTCAACGGCGAAAGAAGTTTCGAGGGATTTTATACACAGGCAAGTACTCTTTTGTTAGAAATTGAAAATCGATAACGAGTTTGTTCGTGTCCCAAGTACAAAGTAACATCGAATAGTGATTTTAGAATAGATAGAGTAGAAAATAAAATTTTCAAGTATTATTAGTTGAAAAAATGCTGTGGAACTAATTTTGGCGTGTGGTATACTTTATGATAATGTTTTCAAAAGTTTCTACCGTAAATTTCAGAATTTACCTTAATGACAAGGAAGTATTTTTAATGGTACTAGATACTAAATACTTACCATAAATCTGACGAAGTGACAGAAACTGATAGATAACAAAATTAATTTTATTGAGATCTCTTAATATCTTTCATTTATTATCTGTTACTTTCCATACAGTTTTTGTTAAAAATAATAACAAATGGTAAATTTTATTCGATGTTTAGTTCGCAATACGAAAATTTCACCTCAGAGCTAAGTAACATTTTAAGTAACATTAATAAGAGGTTGAAGTTAAACAGTATAGAGTCGTTCGAATTGAATGAAAACTTCCAAGAAAATCCAAAACGATATCACTTGTCGAGACAGCTGAGAATCGCGGAGTTGGAACAATGAAAATTTTGCATAAAAGAAAGCGGTCGGGCGAATAAAGCGCTCGATAATCGGCGAGGCAACATTATCTGACGGATCCATCGAAAATATGATACCATATGCTAATAACTCACGCATGGCTCGTCGTAAAAAAGAAACTGAGAAAGCTGGTAGCAGCGGTTAGGCTAACCACACAGACCGTATTATGCTCGCAAGGACGAATAAAGCTAGGATTCCGCATTGTGGTGGGCTGAGTCGCGTTTTCACCGAGTCGAGGAGAGAGAAAGCGAGAGCGTAAGGTCAGGTAGAAGCTTTTAAACGTTCGAAAAACGAGACGGAAGCCAGGTAGGGTTGCCTCTGGATGGGCGCGAGAAGGGCGGGTCGACGTAACCGGTTACAAACGCGATATGTACCTGCGATTTTGCTGTCCGATCGGATCAGTAGCCGGTTCGTTTCACCGGATATTCGACGTACAAAAGCAAACTCTGGCGGCCGGCGAACCTCGAGCAACAAGCCACGAGCCGCAGAGTCGTGACGGGGTGAGATCGGTTTTCTTATTTATTTTGGCATCTGTGTACGTTCAAGCTGCTAAATGATATCGGGAGTTCATTCCTCGGAGAGAAAATGAAATTATATATTAAGTATAGAAATTATTTTGTCATGTATTATTATTTTGTCGAACCAGTAGCTCAGGTTTTAATTCCAATAACCAATAACGGCACCGTTATAATTTGTTTACTTACAAATTAGATTGCAATATCGAGTAATTGAACTGTGCAATGACTTCTTATTTATTTCTTCAAGAAGATCATACAATAAACAAAAGCAGAAGTATTCGTTCCAAAATTCTCTTCTACTAATACACTGTCGACTACTGGTACAATTACAGCATACTTTATTTAAGTCTTATGGAATAATCATTCATTAAAATCGCATATCCTTTATCATCTTATAAGACTGAAACTTACCAAATCTGTGACATGTGATTACGTTGAATCTTCTACAAAGCCTCTAAATTATTTCAGTGATTGGCACCTGCCAAAATAAAAAATTTCACTTACCTGACCATTTCATGATTCACTCTTCGACTGCTAGTGACATTAGAGGAAAGGTACAAAACAAAAGTGAACAGTATTGAGAACATTGACAAACTAACACTTTATTTCGATAAATAATACCATAAATGGCACCCGTACTTCTAAAACTAAAACAAAATAGTATAATAAATGAAATTAGTATAGTTAGGTATTTTCAAGGATACCGCCTGATCAGTTAACCTAATAGAGAAATCGAAACGTGTACGCGTAACGCGGTTTTTAAAAACCGATTTTTATTACAGCCCACCGTGAAAATAGTGTTGTTGTTGCTCTTGCGGGCGGAGGTTGGATTAAAAAATTCGATTCGTCGATAAAGCAAGCAACGAACAAACAAGGTCAGTGGAATATGAATGGCCGCTGACTTTGAGATACGAGTTTGCCGATTGATCGACATCAGCCCCAAAACCCATCAATTGGTCGAATTCGTCCCCCTCTGACGGACGGGGTGGACGCATTTCGATTTCCACCCCCTGCGTGCGAGGGTGCGTTTGTCATCAAACGGCTCGGCCATGCTTGAAATTTCGTGCGATACAGCCACGGAATATCGATATTCCCCGCCAGTATTGCTGAATTCCTCAAGGACGACATCAAAGGCCGCTATCCGTGGTATTACATTCACGGAAGGATGTATCGCGCAATTTTTCTAGAAAGACCGACATTCTGCATTTTCTTCACGCTTCCATGTCTATCTCGGCTAAACAATTCTTTTCTCATCGCTAATTTTGTCATTTACAAACAGACACCTCAATTGACAAGTAGAGACATAGAATGCCAGTTTTGGGGAATTTTATAGGGTGTACACGCATGTTATTAAAAAGGGTTGCAAAATAGGAATGTCTATATTAGATAACGTTAGAAATAGACATCTTAGGTGTATTGAGAGGCAAATGATTACTACAAAATATTAATTTTTGAACACTTCATAAGATACAATACATTTTATTTAGAAGGGTTGCAGTGCAGAAATATCCACGGGACGTTATAAATTTTGTGCACTGTGCACTTCAAGAATAAGCTCTAGTACAGTTAACTCTTTGAGTTCCAGAGAAAATTTTCGTACATATCCGAGAAATGTCAGACACGTTTAAGCAAGGATGCATGATTGTAAATAAAAATGTATATTTCGGTCTATTTTATTTAAAGTTTCATGACATTTTTCCACAATACTAAAAACATATTAGACTCTTTTCCCTATTTGCAAGTTTATGAAAGAGGGACATATCGCTCCTTGGCACTCAAAGGGTTAAATATATGAAGTCTTCTTCGTTTACCGCACAACAGGATCTTAACAGTTCCAAATACACCTGTATCTCGACCATCCGATCTACATCCCTCCACCCTTCGATCCACCCTCGCCAAACAACGCAATCACAGCTAATTTCGCCATTAACCCCCACGTCCATCAGCACACAGAGATCTCCGTTTCCATTTCGATCTCTTCGATCGGGCCGGACTTAAGAGTTTTAAACCAAAAGTGTCAACCGTTTCCCCGTCACAAGGTGGGAAAAGAGACTTTCGTGAAATTGGCCCCGACGTCACCGAGAGAATGTAATACTGAAGCTCGGCTAGGTCTCCGCGAGGTGAGGTCTTCTCCACGCGCGCGGGAATCTACGCCACTCCTGCACCGCGCGTCGTGATTCTGGTTTCGAGAGAATCCAACCCCCTCTCCCGCTCCGTGTCCCACCACCCTGAAGAAATAAATCTTCGGCCCGGGGCTCTACATCACCGGTTGGCAAGCAATTTGGGCCCCGACGATAACTCATATATGCATCGATAGTACCTCCTCCCTCTCTATCGCGTAGCTACGTCGGTGGCGCGGCGTCGGTGTGAGCCAGGCTGCGCTTGTATACGCGTAATATATTATGTATGTACGTATATAAGCTGAGAAAACTGGCGAAGATGCACGATGATTCGGTGGTCGAGGTACGATCTTCGGCGCATGGGGAACGAAGACGAGAGCAACGCGGGGATAAGGTTCGACGAGGACGCGGAGCTTGGTAAATGGCGATAGCGGAGAAAATAAGCGGGTGGGAAGGAAAGATCACTGCCAATTTTTGCGAGGGGGCTCGATTTTCAATTGTATCGAATCGATTCCGAGAATATTGATGATAATCTGCCGCCTGAAGTCGAGCGTACCCCTGTAGCGTGGTTGGCTGTTCTTTTCCTTGAAGCGTTGCTTAAAAATAGGTAGTTGCCAAAAATATTATTATGTTGTTTCTTTTGTAATTAGGTTGTGCACAGGAGAAAAGTAATCAAAGGGAAGCTATTTCTTTAAGAATATTTTCCATACTTTTTGAAAATTTCATTAACTGTTTCAGACCCGATTTTTTCTGATACTAATGTAATTTAATTTTTAAGCTAAACTTAAATTAAAATTAGTATGGAAAAATTTTCTAAAATCCTAATATTGTAGTTTTCCAGGAAAACTGGTCATTCTTCATGTGCATAAATAAGGACATCCGCCCTAAACGATAGTGTCGATAATGTATGAGTCTTATTAAATTTTGTGTTCTCAATTGTGGACGCCAGGTCTGAAATGGTTAAAATTATATTTGAAAGACAATCACGACAACAGCAGTATTATTTGTTGGAGCTTTAATATTCTGGACGGTTGCTTAAAAATGTTTTTATTTTATGATGTACTACATGTGATAATACGCATAGATACTTTGATACTGTTTTATTTAATTATGTACTTCGATTCAGTTAAACCGTTTAACAAATAAACACGTATTATTTAACAGTATTTTAAAAACATACTAAAGAAGTGAAAATTCCAACAGAAACTATAAATTTTCTTTTCTATCATTCTGAAATGAAAAGTACTATACCTTTTTGCTCAAAATTCATAGTACCTACTATAATACAGAATGAAAAAGAGGACCTCTTTTGATTTATTCATTAGTTCAAAATTTCGTGTAGTTGAGTTCTTGTAGACTCGTGAGATGAGCCAATAAACAACGAATGATTAATAATAATTTTCATAGAACGCGGAGGAGACGTATAATCCCATTTCCGTAGAAGCAGCAAGGAATATCGGAGTTATCCTTCGTTGAACGCACTCGACATTCACAACCGCGTTTCCGGATATGATTTGTACGTTACGTAAGCACGTCGTTCGGTTTCTTATGTAATCCCAACGGTACATGGGTAGTTTCGTGCATCTTTGCATATAATTAGAAGAGCATTGAATCGACCCCCATCGGGCGTCTTTTCACCATGAAAAAGCAGGATGGGACCACGGGGGTTGGTCTGCTCGCATCCGAGTCAGAGGTACTACGCTCTCTCTTTTTTTTCGGGCTTCACAAAAAGAGGTCTCTCCTTCGCTCGATGGAATAAAAAAGGGTTGACGGCTCCTTTCTCGATCGGCAGGTACATGCCTGTGACGTGTTCCAGGGTATATGCATATTACCTGACAATGGCCCATCCGGAAGAGGGCAACCGAATTAGGCCAGTGCTGTACGACATCTGGCTCTAAACTATCCGATCAGAGGAACAAACTCGTAGATATAAAATATTTTGATTAAGAAATAATTGCTTTTTAATTTTGTAAGAGTTGTTAGGAGTGCGTATAAGTGTCTCCATTATGTGCACATTTCTTGTCAATCGTCAGTATGTTTTACTTTTCTTTTTTATCAGTTTATCTTATGTGCATTTTTGAAGAAAAAAAGTCACCAAGTAATCGACTAATAATGTTCCAGTTATTAGTGTATCAATGCTTTAGTATTTGACAGAGGAAAGACAAATGTGATAACTGTTATTTTTACATTTGTTTATGAAGTTAAAACGAATGTGTTTGGAGTTTTGCAAAAAATCATTGTAATCTGTCGCTGTTATGTTTAAAATTATAACGAGAGTGTGTCAAAGTCAATAATCTTAAAGCATGCAGTTTTTTTTTTTAAATAAAACAAATAAAATGAATGTAAATGTCGATTATAAGATAGTGTAAAAAACAAGGTGCACTTACCTTAGACTATCAAATTTTCAGACTGTTCAATTAACAACACAAAAATCTCTCGCAACTATTATCTTTTGACACAACCATGAAATGCAACCCAAATCAAAATTGAAAGGAAATGAGCGATGGGCCAACTTTATTTCAGACCAAAGTGTTTTCGATCAATTTCAATGAAAATTTCCATTGTTAACATGTGTCTATTTTGAAAATAACAGAAGTCACTTTTTCCAAAAAGTCAAGTTAATGATAACAACAATTACAATTTACGACTCGAATATCTCGAATTAAAAACAAACTGGCTCATGCCCACATTTAAAAAAAAATCAACGTTGCAAATTTTCCAACAGGAAAGGGATTTGGGCAGCAAGACTACGCCCCTGGGAAGGCAACCCTTTCCTTCTTGGGGCCCGTGTGCTTCCTTGAAAATCATCGGCATAAATTATGCATGCAGGTAGTCAGCATTGTGCGGACGCTCACCTCAGCGGGGCCCGATGATAAATTATTGCACATTGAGAATTTCGGGGCTAACGAGGGTACGAAATTTGAATATCCTTCCTCGCGCTTTTCATTCTCACGCTCTTCCGTCTCTTTCCCTGCTTGCTTTTCCTCGCAGGCCCCCCTGGTCTTACGTCCTCTTCCTCTCTCGCGCTCACGTGCATCCATTCTAGCCTACCTGAGGTTACGGGGGTACAATGACTCTCTGATTTGATTTATCGAACGATTTCTCTCCTATGCGCGAACTTGCGTTTATCAAACGATTACTCTCTTTCTACCCCTATGAATATCTGCGGGGCATGATGAAACTGTTCATCCACGACACTGCTGCGAAAGTGAGATAAAATTCGCCAAACTAAAATGGTTTCGTTTCCGGAACGTATGCGATTCAACCTCCTGTAAATTGTTTCGTTTGGAGTGCTTCTATGTTTTGAAACATGATGTACTTTCCTTAAGTTGTGTGTATTCACACTTTATCGGAAGGGTAGATGTAATGATTATTCTCAAATACATGAATATTCGTACTTCAACTGTCGACAAACCTTTTTAACTCTTTGCACTCGAGGCCTTTTGAAATTAGTGTTGCAAACCGTTTGCGCTCTTTGTTTTACCTACTTCATTATCTTTGTTTTACCTAGATCCAAGGCCGCATGCAACTAGTTTCAGAGTGATTGGAAACTGATCAGTTGAGTCCATGTGCGATCGCCTTTAATGAATTCTGTTGCCACGAATGCTAAGCTTAAATTGACTTCGAAGATGTTGTCCAATTCGTGATTGTTAAGTAATTTGAGATTTGAAAATATTGTCACCTTTATCTCACCGACAACCATTTTATTGACACTTCCAAAGAAATTAAACCTAAACAGACATTGTTGTTGGTTGATTTATTCCGTCAAACTTAGTGGTGACCGTGAGTCACCGCTCGAGTTACCGCATCGCGCTAAGATGTGACGGAGAGTAACCTCTCGACCGCACAGGATTAATATTTATAACGTTTGAGGAACAAGCTATCTGTTATGCAGGACTGCTCAGAAGCAGTTAGGGGATGTTTACTGACTCATTGTTGTAGAATAGAGTATAGAATGGGGATGTTTGGTTACTCGAAAGTGCGATATAAATGTTTAGTGCGATATGATGTTTCTAGGAGGGGGAACATCCTTTCAAATTAATTACGAATTTTCTTAATGTATTGGAACAAAAGTTAATTCAAAGTTCTCAATTTTTAATAGTTTACTCTGTGGCGAAGGAGAATATTGTAACAAATATATTTCTTTTCTCATCCACCAATTGTAAATCAACTGAAGTTGACTGAGAGACATCCCTCGAGCTCAAAGGGTTAAATGTTTTCAAACATGTACAACATGATGCACGTAAGTTTGAATCTAAAAATCCTATAAGAAAGTTTTTAGTTTCTTCTCCGTTTCCTTGATTATTTGATCGAACTCCAGGTACGCCAGTCACCTGTTCTCCCACATTATCAAGCATCCTGTGTTCACAGGGATCTCGATCGAGGCACCCAAACAAGAATAAGATGAAATCGACGCCTCTTAACGCGATTACAACGCGATAGTTAGCCTCCTGAGGTGGAATCCATAGGTCACGAAAAAATACGCGATCACAGCGCGGTATTTGCTAAATTCGTGTTACAGGGGTCACCGAACCGGACCGCCCATCGATGTAAACTACACCCTTATAAACAATCAAGGGTCGTCTCGGTGGTGGGGTGTGCGCGCATGATGGCCGCCAAATCGGACCCAGTGCCCCTGTCACGATTGGTAAAAAAAACGAAATAACGAGCTTCCTCGTTCGACCCCACCAATCGGTATTTTCTTCGCTATGGGGCACTGTGCGCAGGGGGGAAATAGAAAGAGAAAGTCAAGGGAAGGAGAGACCGCGGAAAAAGAGAGAAAATCGCGTCCATCCGTCGTGGTACGAGAGAGAAAGAAACAGGAAGAACCCCACGCGAGCGATTTGCATACACGCCCAGCCGGCTGCGCGATGTGAGTCAGTTTCATCGACGAGGGGTTAAGTCGAGTCGTCTCTCCGCTTTAATGAAGTGCCGTTTCAACGACGATTTCTTTTTTTCTGTTCATTTTGTTCTGCTGTACTTGGCTTGCAAAGTAATCTTTGTTATCGGTGGAAAACAAGCTGTTTTCTTTTTCGATACGAAACGAGGATGTTTCGGAGTTGTCTCGTGCAGTGTCGAGTGGTGCCCGATGCTTTAAATATAGATGAGATGTAATTACACTACTGGAAGTCATTGGATGATTATTGTGTTGGGTAATCTGGATAATGCAAGGGATGTGTACTGGTTATAGTAACGTCTTCTTGCTGGATGCTTGATTGTAGCAGAATGTTTCTCGTAATTTGGTGTGCAATCGAGGGAAGGATGATTCTTTAGCTAAAAATGAGTCGAAAGCGTGGAATAACATTTTTCTAGACAGGGATTCGTTCTCGTGATAAATGGATTTGAAAGTACGCGAGGCAAACGCGCTCTTGTTTGGAGAAGTTCAAATGGCGACTTCTAGGGTCAACACTTTTTCTTCTGGAACACTTTTTCTATTAGAAAATGTTTTGAGTATTTAAAGTTTGGCTTAGAAATTGTACTATGCAATATGCTTTTTACTACTTTTCAGTTCTGTTCAATATCGATTATTTTTAAAATGAATCCTTCTAGAACAAAATTTTACTCCACATTTTTAATTTATTATTTTATGAAGAATAACTTCATTGTTGATTGTACAATGGATTATAGTACACAGTGTATATGTTGGAACCCCTAAAGCATCGAGTACGCCACTATCGATCGTTCGACGTTCAAGAAAGGTATCGCACTCTTAGGTATAAATATTAATTTTAGAAGAACGTTATACCACTGCCTTCTGGCTTTATCCAGAACTGTGAGCACGAGTTTATGCTTTATTTATATTCATTTCGAAACTCAATGGCTAGCAGGCTTGTTGAGGATTCGAAGAAATCGTTCGAGCAGAGAATTAATTAATTTATTTAAGCTGTGAATGTGGCAAGAAGCTTTGGTTATTTTATTTCTGAGAAAATATAGATTCTAAAGACTCTATTGCATTGATGATTAAATTTAGGTGAAAGGTTATCCCTAAAATTATTGTATCAATTTGAGAAATTTTTCATTCAATCACAGTACATACTGTACGAAAAAAAATATATTTGCTATTTGTCAAACCACGGTATTCCAAATTTTATTCATCCATTCAATCCATACTGGTTACATTCAAGTTCCCATAATTTCGAACCTAGCACAACAGACCGTATTACAGGAGACAACATTCAAAGACAACATTTACAGTTAACTAACTCACGCAAAGGTCAAGACGTTGTTAAATAAATTACTCATTAGGTCAACACTTCGCAAAGAACTAAAACAAGCTTTCCAGTGTCTTCGCGAAATTAGGTCACTGTTCTTCAAGATTGTACGTGGATTCATCCTTCGCGAATTATTGATCGGTGAAAACAACCATATTCCTCACAAATTAATCGGAGAAACTCGGACACGCGTATTCTTTGCTTGCTTCTTTGTTTGACGGGAAAAAGAAAACATTGATTACGTCTCAAATGGTTACCGTTTATAAAAATGGGAAAAACTTGAAATCGGGGATTTTATCAACGAAAACAATCACTTCACCATTCGTATTAGTCGTCTATTTTAAGACTCACTCGAACTATAGTGAATTAGAAACACTGTGGAAGTTCCTGTTTCGTTGAGGATCTTCCACGCGAGAGCACGGGAGGCACGAAAGCACTTAGCGACGTTTTATTAATTACTGGTACGAGTTAAACGAAGGAGAATCTAGCCTGGATGGAGGCGAGAAGCGGCAGCCATCTTGACGCCTGCGTGGAGAGGCGCCGCGACGCTCTCCTGGGGCGTCGTGTCACGGGGGCGGAAAGGCGGTGTGCTCTGCGTCGAGAGGGTGATTCTTGGGAAAAGCTGCAACTCGAAAAACACTCGCAAACGCCGATAAATTTTGGATCTTCGATTATTAGAAATATCATTTTTCCCCTTTTTATTATTTTTGGTTCTCCATTGATTCTTCTAAAATAATCTTTCTTGTTTATTACAAATTAGTAAAGGTATAACAAAATCCTTCCGATACAATTTACTTGCTCTTAGGAATCTTAACCGATCACTGTGCTAAAAAGCGTATTTTATTTTGCCCATACAGGAAAGAGAAACGATAAATAAATTAATTGACCGAGTTTCTAAATTGATTACAAAATGAAATCAGATCTACGATCTCTACAAAACTGTTTGTCAGATAGAGTAACCAATCATTCACCAACGATTAAATGAATTTATATGAATTTTTACAGGTACGAGTTAAAAAAAAAAGTTATCAAGAATCGAGAACAATACAAAACGTCAATTACGTGTTGTTTATGAAATTACTCTCCCTCAGAATGCAACTGCAGTCGCGAAGTATGTGCACGGAGAAGGAAAACGCGTTGACTTTATGTAACTCGATAACAAGATGACGGAATCAGGAAAACAAGAATATTTTTCTCTAGAATTTGATTGGCGTGTGTAGAGTCTCCCACATTCTCCCGAATATATTCCCGCGTACATGTAAATATTATATTATACAATCCGTCCATGCACGCTTTTATTCATCCTACGTAGATATATGTTATGTATGTATATATAGGCAGATGGGACGCAGACGCCGGCGTCGCAACGTTCGACGGTACAGTTCCCGTCGGACGGTCCTTCGAGATGGCAGGATTCGGTCCCGGATCCACTCTCAGTCCTTCCTACGCCTTCGTCCTGACACATCGGTCCTTCCCTTCTTTTCTTCGCGAACCATGGGCATCCCACTGGCTCAAGGCTCGCGGATACAATTCCGCGGCTGCTCGAACTCGCGTACAAATCACTGAATATCTCGTATTAAATTGCACGAAAATCATTCTCAAGCTTCGAAGCATACTCTCCTCTCGCAAAGTGATGTGAAACTTCCGCTTCTGAAAATGATTCTCCTCCGGTAGCTTCTCAGACTAGTGAGTTGGAAACGTCTCCTCTGTCGCTGGCGATGCTCGAAAATAGTTTAAAAATAGTTTCACCTCGAGGATGGCAATTTCGAGCGGAGTCTGCTTTTCCATGTCGTTTACGTATATCGAGAGTCGTGCTATGCCAACAGTTCAGTGTTCAAATATTTACGTGTCGGGAGCTAACCCGATCCGCGAACCGACGTTTTGTTTTCGTCCACGTTCGCGACGACCGGAGACGGGCAAAATTTTTATTTATATAATTAGGCGACCGATAGGCACACGGTGCGGTGAGACGAGAGATGAAAGATACTAACGAATTCGAATTTGAATTTTTGTGAGACGAGCACCTTCGAATTTTATTGAATATCCTCGTCGATGTTTCCATGTATAAAATATTTATATAATTTCATGTGTCGTGAAAAACAAGAATTGACAATGGGAAGAATAGTAAATTCAAAATTGTTAACTGCCTGTCGGTTGTAGAATCTTCTTTTGTTATTCACAACACTTGAAATTATGTAAGTATATAGCACATGTGCACGATAAGGAAATTCAACGGACGTTTAAATAACAAGCTTTGTTATTAATTCGTAATTTCGACCTAGATAAGAGTTTTGCTCGTTTCTGAGAACGACCAAGGCACGAAGTGTCTCCGAGGGTAGCCGACAGCTGATTGTTTCCCTCTGGCGGTACGTTAACCGTCCCTCGTCTCGAATTAATTACGTCACCGCCAACCACCTCTCCGCGACCAACCCTCCCGGCGCTCTTAATCATCATCCCTTCCTCTCCGTTCCTTCTCATTCATTTTCACTTTCTCCTACGCCCGTACCACGCTCCGCCCCCCACTTTCGCTATTATTTACCCCGATCTTCCCCCCTGTGTACTTGAAAATTAACGCGGCCTCTCGTTTCCTGACAGATAGAGCCGCACTGGAACGGATCGATCGATCCCTCGCGTGTCACGTTGCCTTCCGCGAAGAAGATTCGACGCGACGATTGACCGAACCGGAAGATCCAGACGATTTCGCGCGACGATCACCGAGGGTGAGTGTGTCACAATTATTTTCTTACTGTTACATCTAGAAAAATTGATGAAAATATTTGTTCGATATGTATGTCACGATTAACAAACTGAAAATAGATATTCCAATACGTGGTTTTGAAGGGGGTAGTTTTTATAAATTTTTTTCCAGGATACGAGGTCTATATAAATCCTCCCTTTTCACGTTGATATATTGATATTTAATTGGTGTTTTGACACAGTTGTATTACAAAGTGTCAAATATTTACTTAAATAGATGTCCCAATGTGTGATTATTTATCACAAGTTCACAATGTGTGATTATTTATCACAAGATTGTTAACATGAGTTCGATGGTTGGCAATCGTCAAGAGTAGAAAGAACTTTTTTTTTTACAGATATACAAAACTTTCTTTTCAAACAAAAGTTTCTTATTAACATACTCCACTATGGACCATGGAAAAATTGTTGATATTATTATCAACATATCAGTGCCAATAGAAAGTCGTATATTCAATATTTACGTATAATTTGAACTCGACTGATAAATTGATCAGAAATGATGTCAATCACTTCGCAATATCACTTTTAAAGTTTATTTTCAGGTCATCTACTTACTCTTAATCCGTCTTAAACCTTCATAACTTCTTTCATATTTCGATTTAACTATAATATTAATCATGATACATGCTACCCAGTATACATTTACAGTATATGCAAAAGAAGAAGTAATCGATTTTCTTGATTCGAAAAAAAAAAATGAAAAACCTTCTCAAGGAGTTGCAAATTCAACCAGATTGCCGGGAAACGATATTAAAGTCGATGTTGGCAGTTGCTCTCCGCTGCTTCTGGAGTATTGGAGCATTCGCGATGTTCACGAGACGCCAGCTAAACGGTTATACTTTTGCGCGAGTAATAAATACGATTTTCTTGTGGGCGGGACGAAGAACGAGGCGCAGAAATTGATAAACGCATTATGGCTGAGTTGAAGCGGAAACGGAATCTTTAATTTAGAAACTGGAATATTCCGAGGGGAATATCCCAGAGGACGTTTACAGCTGTGATGCAAAGTAGATCATTCACTTTAGTCGTTACTTGAATTGTTTATCATCGAATTCTTCATCAATGATTTTTAGAAATCAATGTCTTAAAATGAGTTTGTTGGACCACCAACAACATATTATTGAGAGACTTAAGTTGAAGCTTCTATATTTCGATTAACGATCCACAATCCTCTTCAGAAATTATAAAATCAATATAACGATCGATACTAACAGATACGATTTTTATGAATCGATAGTTCGTTATTTATTCTATTAATTTCTATTATTTCACCATATATAATATACAATCATTTTCCGTTTTATTACGATGTGAAAGATTTTGAATTATGAAGTAAAACCTACATAGATCTTTTAAATTAGTATATTAAACAATACATACATGTTATACTCTAGAAAATCCAAGAAACATATTAATTTCATCATGCACAACCGAGATGAATGTCATATTTCTTCACATAATTTCTTATTAATTTTTACAAATAATGAATACTGATCAGTGAATTCCCACATAAATAAACATATTCGAAACCACGATAATTCCTGACAAAACTGCGCGCACGAATAAACGGTGGTCTATAATTAAATTGAAAATTTCTATTAGCGACTGTCAATCGTTGACTTTTTGTAATTACTCACATATGTACCAACGATTTTACACAAGACAAAAATTCGCTCCGTTCTTTGATCTTCCTCTTTAGTTTCTCACTATCGATGTCACTGTCGGTCTTCCTGCATCGAGATTTCGTGTTAAACTGACACGTTTCCGGTGACAGGAATCCGCGAGGCCGTTTTGTCGGCTGTTGGGGACAGAAGGTGGGGAGAAAGACACCGGTTGCACTCATCAAACCCCCTCTCTCACTACCCCCTTTAACCCTTTCGCCCCTCCACTTTCCATTGTATATTCTGCATGTGTAATTACGATGGTCGAACAACATCGTACGTAAGTTCTACACACGAGTTGTAAATTTTGAAGAAACCAAGGGTAGCTAGGACTTCAAGACGTGATAAAAATATATTGTTGATTTTCAATCTTTATTAGAATCTTGTGAAAATTGTAACATACTTCATATCTTATAATTATGTATTAATCGATGTTATATTTTATAATTTTTAATTACGAAGTAATTTATATTTGAATACATTCTTCATTTAGCATTCACTTCCTTAATTATAAAAAAATGTTCAATAAAAGTCAACTATATTGTCTTACTTTGGAGAAGTACGTATGAAACATCGAGAAGTGAATTCTTAAATCCAATTAATTAATGAACGAAGCATTGGAAGACGATTAAGATGAAATCCACGGTTCCTTAGTTCTGAGCCACGTATTTTTTCTTCTTCGGCGTTGGGCACCCTTTTTATCTCTCAACCCTTTTTCCTTCCCGGAAGGCGGGCGGAATTCACCCTGCGGGGCACCCCGTTGTCGTTCCCATTGTACGCCAGGTCGAATAATGAATTATATTTTTCTTTTCCATCGAAGCATAGATTATAATATTTTTTACTATCTATAAAAAGCAACCGGGAGACCCGTCGGTTGGTACACCCTGTTCTTTCTCTCTCCCCTCCAAGCGTCGCTTGGTATCTCGCCCCATAACGCATAAAGAAGAGAGAACGACGACAGGGAAGGGTTAAAAACGGGAAGGTACGGGCACATAAATAATCAGAGCGACTCTTCCTCTACCTGGGCAGGCTTTGCATACATGCTAACTAACTAACCAGTCTGCCAGCTCGACAGACAGCCAGTAGAGACGGGGCGCGACATATGCAGTGGGTTGACCCTATCTGTGTTTAATGACCCGCTGATATGCCGCTCTTTCCCTGACGCTTCCTCTTTTTTTTTCATCCTTTGTACCTTCTTTTGTTCGCCATGTTTTATGCGTGTTACGCAGAGCTTCCCTATTCGGGTGTTTGGTATACTTCACACATTGTACTTTGTGCGAAAGGGGTGGTTGGGGATCCTGTAATCGGGAAAAATTATTTTGAAATTTTTAGCAAAATATAATATTGTACTAGGAGGAAATGGTTAACAAGCTTGTTAAATTAAAGAGCAGAAATTCAATATCCTTTCAAGTGGAGTATTTGTGAGCTACATTGGTGGATTATTTTCATTCATTACCGTGTATATAATAGAGTACTCGATCCATTTCTGTTGCAAATTGTTGGCTACTTCATTTTCATCGCTCTAAACAATTTTCATATCTCGATTAACAAGCAACGCTGAACTCGTGATGGTCTTTTTACAACAGAATAAAGGTCAATTCAGACTATACGACACGGACCGTCACGTTCCGACAACGACACATACCGGCACTGACATGACAAAACATTAAAACACGCGTTTTGATGAAACTATTCACACTATTCCCGTTGACGGAACGTTCAGGTCGGTGTCTGTTAAGTATAAATAGTTTTTTTTAATGTCTGAATCGACCTTAAGTCGAAAACTCTTTATTAAATTCATTCTTGTGTCACGAAATAAAGTAGTTGTGATATATTCATACATTCTATAATCAATTCTAATATATTTGCAATATTTACGTGGTATATTAAACTTCATTAAATAATTGTATGATGTAGCATCTCTTGCACTCATTTATCATACCATATAATGTTTGCTCAAACCATTGTCACTCACAGAACTTTCTCAGAAATGAAGTTCCATATGAAAATTTTCATTTCGCAAAGTGTCACCTCCTTCTGGGTTACATCACGAATTACCACTCACTCTTGACGTTACGTAACCTCCATTTCAACGCTCAATTTACTAGAAATTTAAAGTCACGAAGTCAAGCGACTTACATCTTGTCTTATATTACGTAATATATTCTTACAGATGCCTTCTTTGAAATATTATTTTATTCGAAAGTTCTTTTTATAAACTTAATACCTTGAAGAGGATTCCAAAAAAATTTGTTTCATGCATTCCTTCCCAGGGGAACAAAACTACCTTTAGATCTCAATCATTCTTCTGGTCGTGCAATATTATCATAACTTCGAGCAATTTTGCATAATCCCAGCATTGTTCATGCACGGAACAGGTCGTGTGGGAGGCATCGGAACTCTATAAATCAAGCGATTCCGCGTAATTAAACCGAAGCTGCGTGTCAGAGGCTTGGGGGGGATAAAAGATGAAATCCTTTTTCTTTTCCTTTTTGGTAAACGGCACTTTGGCTTGTATCCCGTTTCACACATGGTGCCGCGAACCCCTTTTGCCGGCATTTCGGTCTCCGTCTGTGGCAGGTCGGAGCAATGTTTTAGATCTTATCCCCGAAATTATACGTCTGTCTGGCTGTCTGCTCCTACTCCCAACCCTCAGGACGTTGGCACGCGGTATCAAACGCTAATCGCATGCCACGTCCCTCTTCCTACGGCTCCTTCCTCTTTATTCCTTCTTCCTTTTCTTCCTGTCTGGCCTGCTTTACGTCCTTCTACCTTCCGTTCTCTATCCCGCAGGATAACGGAACGACACCTCTACCCACGTCTTTCGCTGGCAAGAGCAAGTCTGAACGTCTAGGCTCTTCTTCGAGGGATTCCGAACATCGGGAATTCGTTTTAGCGTTCTTTCCTTCGGCGTCGCGCGAAAAGTATTTCGGTTCGGGTGCCCGCGAGCCCTGGACCGTGAATATTAATTTCGCGCCAGGTCGTGGTTCAGTTTTAACCCTCAACCGCGAGATAATATTGTCGAAACACTTTAATTAATTTCTGCAATTTTTCTAATTCGAGAAAATGAGCTTGAGATTCAAATTTTGTAAATGAATTTCTATTTTGAGATTTTTATATTTTAAAGGGTGATGGTTTTGGCATCCTAAAGAACATATTTATTTTTTGACTCTTTGGTTTTACAAGTTTTTTCAGAATTTACAGATGTTACAGTTAAATTTCATTAATGGACTTATAAAATAAATTTAGGTCCTGATATCCTGGAGATGACTTTGAAAGATAAAGTTAAAACATAAAATAAGCAACAATATTGATGTATTGATTTTATTCTTCATTTTTTATTCTAAATTCCAAGCTCACTTTTTGGATTAGAAAACGTACACTAAATTAGATTCCGATTGGGAACTGTTTCGCAATTGTAAATGGATATGACTAACGGGATACTGTGATATTTTATAAAAACTACCATTTATTATTATTACACAACATTCATTATAAATACATTAGTTGATATTACTTATTTTTAAACATTCTATATATTCAAGGTCCCTTTATTTACAAACATAGTAGTTCAATATGAGTAATATTTTATGCTGGATATTTTAGAGTTACCATTCAACTGTATGAACTTCAGGTATTTGTGCCAATTGGATCCCAAAGTGTTATTTGGATTAACGACGAGAAAATAAGACGCGCAAGCGCGACCATCGCGCAGGACCAAGCTCACCCCTAACATCTCGTTCTACGTTATTATGCAACAAGTTGCTCTGCTCACCCTCTTCCTCTTTCTCTCTCTGGTCTCCAGTCACTCGCAGTTATTAAGCGCGTCGTTTTCATTGGGCAACATTCCAGTCAAATGCTGGATATTATATGCTTTCTTTAAAGACGATAGCTGATTATTCGCGTTACTCTCCGGCGAAGAGTCTCCTAAAAGACGCTAAATCCTTCAAAATGGAAAAATAAATTCTTTATCGAGACAAATGTCTCAGTGGTTGTATTTACAACAGAAGAATTATGATTTATTCTTAAAACGATAATTTGCGTAAGAATGTATGTTAATCCTATCAAGTTATGATTGTCAGGTTCTATCTAATATTTTTTATCTACTATTTTAATCTCTCTGCACTTTAAAATAAAGTGGAGCGTCTAGCTGACACCTTGCCAATGCTATTTTATTTAACAAACTCCAAGGAACTCTTTTAATTTCGATACATCCATGCTAAACGATTCCACGCACGCGCGCATGACTGCCACGCATGAACGAACGTCCGTTAACAGAGCGATGTTGCGTTAGGTATTGAAAGCAAACGACGAAACGTAGGAACTATGCGGGAAAAACGCTCGGAGAGAAAGAATAAAATCCAAGATAGGCGGGATATTCAAATAAGCATTCTCGTTATAGCAACTCGAATACGTTACTTCCAGAATCATTCCTCGCATCGCCTTTTCTCTCCCAGTTTTCCTTAGTCCTTTTCAGTACGACGAAGCTATCATATTTATATGCTCGGTATCATCACGTTTCTTTCATCACCGTACTAGCTTTTCAAAAATATCTTTGCACGAGACATTTTTAAATAAATATTTGCCTATGGAATGGTGGTGTGAATATGAACATCATAACTCAAGTTTTTAGGTATCGGAACTTTGTTTTTGACTCGCTGTGAGGCTTTGTTCAGTAGCTTTAATTTACAATAATAGTGAAAAGAAACTCTTTATGTATGCGTATTCTCTGAGCCTAAATAAATCAGCATACATTTTTTAAATTCATTATTTATATCATAAATACAATTTTATTAACCTGTATTGCATAGCTTGAAATTTTTTAATCTTTCAAATTTAGTAAGTGCACTTTTTTCTGAACGGTATCCATTACATTGATGAATCATTACACATTTCTAATCACGCAACACTCGAAGTAGTCCTGACTCCACGATAACAAAAAATCTATGTATTGAACCTAAACATCGTGTGAAAACGATGTTGAAAATAACACCCGCCGTATTGTTGTAAACAATAATACCACGGGAGAACCGTTCCACCCCGAAGTGCGACTATTTTCGCGCAACTCGAAATCGTACGGTCGATTAATAAAAAGCAAAAGGGTGGATGCTGATTTATAGGAGGACTCGTCGTTGGGTTTAACCCTTTCGACAAAGCTCAGAGCGCATCCTCGATGACTCGAGGGTAATCGTATGCGTTTTACGGGGCCTTTTAGACCCGTGGCGTCTCTTCCGTGTACGATGTTACCTTATTTTGCCATGGTTGAGCAGCATAACGTCGCAATAAATCGCGATTATCGATGTCCTTCTTCCCGATTCTTTTATTCGATTTCACTGCATATGCAGATACGAACGAGTTATATGGGCCGTGAAAAAGCGGGAAAGGGCACGGCTGCTCTCTGTTCTAATGACAATAAAAGGAAAAAAAATGCGTGTCCCTGAAAAGTCACATTTTGGAGGTCGGGTCGCGTTTTGTCAGATTGGTTATCGCACTCGAAAACGGTGCGGTATTGGGGTATCCTGTATCTACCTGGTTGTTGAAGTGGTGCAAATATTTGACGCCCTATGAGCGCTCCCTTCTATAGTGCGTATGATACACGCATATATCCCATGAGTTTGTTTCAAAGTGGGCGACTGTGTCAATGTTAAGCATCACGTATCTTGTTACATTCTTCTGAACTGAGTTTGAGTTTATATCAGGAGATGGTAGATATTTGGATTCAACGGTATTGATAATCTTACACTTATTTGTGCATCGATATATAGTTTCCATGATGATTTCAATCAAAATGCTTAGAGTAGACTGTGAATATACAGTCAGACCCATAAATATTCGTACCCACTATATGTCTATTGAAGAAATTTCTTTAAATTAAATGGCAGGTTTAATATTTCTGAGTGTATATTTGTGTAAATATATGCAGGTATAAGCTTATTCATTAAAAATATTTATTTGGTAATATCCCAACTATTATTTAATTTAGTCAAACTTCTTCAACAGACATAAAGGGTACGAATATTTATGGGATTTAACCGCATATTTCTGCAATAATAACACCGTATTCTTAGACACCCTAAAAGGAAAGATTTCCCCCAAATAGGGCCTCATTTTCCAAATTCCAAACAATCAATTCATACAACAATCTTTTCGTCCTAGTTTCCAACGAAAAAGGAGACCATTCCTCAAGATATTTTCCAAGCACCCATAATTAAAACCCACAATTACAATGTTTCCAAACCCCCTCGTCCTGAAAACTTTAACAAGAGACTCATCGAACCGATAATTATTCGCACCACCCGTAACCTATGTACGATACACGAATGGGCGCTCTCGTGTGCGCCTATGTAGCGTCGCGACGCGCTCGTATAACCGGATACATCTAGCCATCCAGTTTCTTCGTATCTTCTTACACGCGTAAGCCTCTCCCGCGCGAACGTATATATTACATACGTTGTTCAATTTCACGACGTCTCGCTTCAATTCAGCCGACGGATTTTCCACCATTACTCCGGCGTATTTCTCCTCTTTCTGCTGGTTCTCCACCTACACCATCGCGCGCAATCCATCCCCCGCCGACCTCCCTCGGCTGCGTTCCTTTCGCCCTCTGTCGGCTTCAGGGACGGGCGCGCCACTTTGTGCGCGAAGACAAATTGGAAATATCTTCTCGCGAAATATAGCCGCGACACCGGGTTCGACTCACCCGGAATATATGGGGCGACAACGGTATATCCGGCCGTACTGGCTCGTTATTAAATATCCGTCCTCCGTGCATGGGCGCACTGGGTACCAGAGACGTCTACCGCCAGCCCTCGAGCCGGTTACCAAATGGCTCGTGGTAATGCCACGGTCGCACGATAACGAACCTCCAAACCGTCGTACCACTTTCCGCGTCCAATTGATTTTAAGCGTGACTCGGTAGCTGGGGATTAATCTACGTTGCTGGGTTTCAACCGTTTGGCGATGGAATGTTGGAAAGTCGGACGAAATGGGATCGTTCTTGACCCATGGGACGATTTTTTATTCAGCGATGAGGCTCTTTAGTAGATTTTTATTTGGATACTATGGGTTTTAAGTATTTTTTTACATCGTTACTAATTTCATTACTTCTCTATCTACAGTTTTAGTGGTTTCGGTTATTCCATGGACAATGCAACTATTAAGAATTATTAAACACCGAGTATCACTCACGGTGACACGTTGAAAGACTGCATCATCAAGGGGATCATTATGGAATAATACAAGGAAGGCTTAGAGATCGCTTAGGTTCCGATTTGACGGATTAAAGGGCAGCGGAGGATTGTTCGATCGTTTTAACGGAAAGGGCTTTGTCGAACCTTCGAAACAGCATCCATTAATAACGCGTCCAATATAATGCCGCATTAAAGAACAGTAGCCGTGTAAAAGGTCCCGAGGGGCCGCCCCGGAATCATCGTGGAAATGTTTGTATCCGCAGGCAGGTAGTTGGGGTCGTGGGTCAACGTGTATTCGCTCCGAAAAGGGTGTTTTTTTCTCTCTTTTTTTTAGGGTACTGCACGAAGACTTCTGGGGAAAACGAAAGTGGCTCGATTGAAAAGCGATTTTCGGAAACGGATCAGGTGTTACTGTCAGGAAAAGTCGACTTTCCTCGAACAGGATCTGTAATCAAAGCGACATACAGTGGATGTAGAATGTATTCGTACACCGATCAATTTCTCAAAAAACTTTTGCGTCAAATTGTAGTTTCTTAGCTTCTTTTTTTATAATCAATGATATTTTACATATTCTAGGAAATCTCTACAACAGATATAGTCCAAACAACAATTACTAGTTAATATAATTTGTGAAATTAACGAAAAAATGCGAAAAGTGGGTAAAAGTATAGAAGCAACAAGTATTTGTACGATTCTTATGACGAACCATTTACAGTAGAGTTGTAACATAAACACATTAATCTATTGCTTCGTACGAATTAGAAAACATGAAATTACTAGGAAAGTACTTTTAAACAGTTGTGCGAATACTTATTGCTTCAATATTTCTATCGATTAATTGTTTTTTTCTTGTTAATTTCGCAACTTAGATAAATAGCTATTTTTTTTTGTAATCTATTTATTCTAGAGATTTCCGAGAATATGTAGAATGTCATTGTTTATCACAAATAAGTTAATAAATTACAATTTTACATAGTATTTTTGGAAATTGATCAATGTACGAATACTTTCTATATCCACTATAGCCTCTTATCCAGAAAGAAGTTTCAAATGACGAACAGTTTATTTATTACTGGGTAAATAAAAATGAACATTGGGTACGTTTCTTGAACATTCCAGAACAAATTATATATTTATAGCCTCACAATTTTAATCTCCAACATCTTGATCCATAACTTTGAGCTCCCTTCAGAATTTGTATTTTACGTCAGACTACCACATGTTAGGGAAAAAATAATGCTGTTCCTGTAAAAAGCAAACCGCTATCATTTAATTTCTTCTATTAATTAGCACTAAACCTACCAAGACCGGTCAAATGACCGTTTCCAAACTTTTGTATACAGTTCTCATACACAACATGTAAATGAAACACGATTGTTCCACGCATTATTCAATTCAGTACCACGTGAAATATCTTTTCGTTCACTTGAAAAAAGTGTGTTTAAAATTAGATATTTGTTTGATTCCAGTAGAAATATGTACTAATGAAACCTCGGTAGATTTAGCGTTGAACACAATAAACCAAAAATTATATTTTTTATATAAAAGAAGAAACTGGACAGTTCAATTGATCAAACGTCGCAAATAAATTGCTATACATCCACAAATGAAACGTAGCCCATCTCTGTCCCTCAACAACAAAGCATCACTTTTTGCCATTCAACGTTATTCATGGACCGTGCGAGGTATCGACAGTTCCGTGGCTCAGTTACTTCCCGTGTACAGTAACAAGGAAGAGTCTCGGGCTAGATTGCGAGCGTTGCATAATCTACGCGACAATGTCTCCTCGAAGGAAACGACGAGCCATGAATATAGTTGAATATACCTCGGATGCAGCGCAGCTCACGTGATGGGAAGATTCACGTTGGCGTCGTCTACGCTACTTTAAATGTCGACTCGCAGGTATTTTTATATTCCGCACGCTCAGGTAGAAAGCGACGCGTACCTACCCCCGGTTGGGAAAAAAAGGTTGCGTAACCCCTCGTTGCTAGACAAGCACAATCAGCCAGGGACAAGAGAGGCTCGTACCAACCGAAAGAAGAGGATGAGAGAGAGAGCTACCTACTGAACTGTCGGCACAATGACACCAAATAGGCGGTTGATTGCACAATACTCCCGATGTTTATCGACCCATCATCGATACATGCCTCTTCTGCCCGTCAGACAGGGACAATCCTCACGAGTGCGCGCGCGACTGGAGTCAACAACCGAATGTTACACCCAATTTAAGACGGCCAATGCGGAAACGTTTGATGCGCATTAGAAAGCGAGAGGGCAGAACTGCCCTTTCGAGGATTTCAGTCGAATGTCAGCGAGCGACGATTTCGATTGCTCGATGACATTTCGGTCGACGAGAATCGCGCTTGAAGAGACGCGCGCGCGCGATCACTTGGGTGATGTGGAAACTTGGCAGGGAAATTGAGAGGGAATTTTGCTAAAGAGATTCAAATATATGTATTCTTTTTTTGGTTGTTTTATTGGAAGTTTTAGGGATCAAATGTGTATTGCTAGGTTGTCAGATTGAAATTTTTTAATTTGACGAAGTTGATGGAAATTGGAAGGTGTTTGGGTACAGATTCACCGCACAAGTCGATCGACTCCATCAGTCACATGAAAATTGTAACATTATATTCGATTAGTTTTTGGCTATTCTTTCATATTAATTTGATATACCGTTAGATGAAGGCTACATCTGTATTAATGCATTCTACAATGTTTATTTGAATTTATATTATAAAGGGAATTTTAAACGATTTAATGCATCTACATTATTTCATCGCATTTCTTAACTTTCTATTTTATCGAGTTAATCGATTTGTAAAATGAATGCTTTATTTGCTAATTGTAATTATATTACATATAAACTCAAACAGTGCTTAAGAATAACTTTTGAGAGTAAGAATGAGAACGAATAAGAATAATGTTTATAAAGTTAGGGACTTCAAAGCACTTCAGTTTATATACAACTTCAATATACTACTATTTTTTTCACGACAAAAATGAATATTTTCTTAAAACAAATCTAAATAAATACATAACGTTAGAAGGAGCTATTATCCATAATGTTTAAATACAAAATTCAAAAGGGACTGTTCTTCTCTGACGTTCCACAGTAGAAAATCGACGAAAGGCTTTTCTCCCTACTAATTTGCGTAGCTTGGAAAAGATTTCCTTCCCCTTTTCTAATAAATTTAATTAAACTCCTTCACGACTCGTCTTTTAACGAGAGTATAATTGCAAAGTGAAATGGACCTTCGTTACAGTGGAATCCCACGTCGCCGGACAAAGGAAGTGGTAATTTAAAATTTTAAGCTTCCTGATGCTCGCGATGTTCAACAATTTAAGCCTCCGGGTAGACAGCCGTATTATGGTATTCCGTTGTATGCACTGAACTGTGTGACATAAAATCCAGAAAGCTGAGCCGGTCCAGTTAAATCTCTTCACGGTAAACCTAAAAACTGACGGCGATGAGGAGAGGATGGCATGTGGTCGTTAAATTAAAAAGTTCTCCGAATTTATTGCTTGTAAGCTAATTCTAGTAAGGCTGAACCTTATTGGTCGTACACTCTAGGGGTGACTGAGCTCTTCATGTATGAAAGCTATCATGCTAAAGAGATGCTTTGAACGCTTCTGTGCAGATTTTAATTGAATATATTTAATTCACTTGCGTTAATTATAGGATTTCCTAACTTTCCAAGTTATGTCGAAACATTAAGGAATTTGGGAAAATAAGGTCTCTGTGATGTTTCTTTGATTTATAAAATATTTTTTTTTTAGGAATTCTTCTAGTATGATGGTCTCCATACAAACAGCTATATTTCAATTCGATCTTCTTTGTCTGTAATTTGTTATTCTTGCAAGTGGTTAAATCTTTAAAATACGATGACATAGATCACAAAATTCAGATTGTTCTGTGAAGTTGATTATAAATAACCTAGGTGGCCTGGAGGAGCCCTTCTTAGCCTCAACCCTCGACAAATAAGGTACCTTATCGGAAACACGAGAGAAAGAATTCCTGTCGAGTACACTGCGGGAGTTTTCAAGTGTAATCGTACGGAGAACCTTAGAATAAGGAAAAATTTCTTCAAAAACACAACTTCAAATATTCTAATAAAGCCAATAACTACAGTACCATAAATATTCGCACCCTCTGTGTCTATTAAAGAAAGCCTAAATAAAACTATAGGTTTGATTTTTTCAAATAAATATTTCGTTACAAAAGTATACATGTGTAATGTTTATTCATGTACGTATTTATAATGAAACATTTATTTGGAAACATCAAATCTATCATTTAATTGAGACGAATTGACTATACATAAAAAATAAATAAACAACAAAATTTCGAACCTCGGCCAAGTCTCTTCAGTTGCAATTAACAAACAGTATAATCTCCCATAACGAGGCAACGTAAACAATTCCTATCTCGAAATATGGGACACAATTCCCACGGTAGAGGGTTAAACTCGTCTCGTAACTCATTCAAGAATTAATCCCACCGTTCGTGCGATGCAAATGAAACGATACCGAGAAGCGTCGGAGGAAATCAGCGGATCCTCGCACGAGCCTCGAGTCTGTTATCGCGCGGAGACTCGCGGAAGTGGTCGACACAATGGTCCGAATTAAAATCAGCGTGAAAGATGTCGAGCAATGAGCCGTACTTGGCAAACGTCGGATAACCGAGAAAGAAAGAGTGCGCCACGAGGTGAAGGAGGTAGGGGTGGAGAGCGAAGAGGAGGGGGACCTCAGAAAGGGGGTTTTGGGGTTGGTCGAGGGTGGTGTGAGTATGTGGGGGTTGAAAGGCGTTGCCTGGCAACCACCCCCGGCTCTTCGTAATGGCCGCCACACACGTCGCACACGCACATCCTCTCTTCCTTCTCCAATGTTCGCCATCCTCCTCCCCCGTCCGACGCCTTCCTCTTCTTTCTGGCAAGACACCGTTCCCCGCATAATACATATCCTGCACCCTACACCCGGCCGCGTGCGGGGTAAATTCTTAAATTTTGCCCGAATTGAAAATTTCCATATCTTATTCCCGCGGCGCGAGACTGCCTGCTGGCTGCTGGCTGCAACCAGCAGTCGTCGTCGTAGACGTCGTCTCAGGGCGTTGCGCGACAGCTGCAATCGAATCGAAAAATTTCCCAAAGCTGCCGCCGTCTTATCCAGCGTTCGTCTATTGTTAGGACGCACGGTAATCGAGGAAGAGGAGTGCATCGACGATTTTCCGGGGTTTTCAGCGGGTAACGCGTTGCTTGGGCCGCGTTACGATCAGACGAATTGCGTGCTCGATGGTGGACTATGATTCTGGACTGAAAATGTCGGTATCCGCGATTTTATCTGTTCCGTGATTGGAATAATTTCGTTACGTGGGTTGGGTGAATTATTTTCTGTGAGATACTTTGGAAAGGGCAACCTATGATTCAAGTTTCGTGGTTAGTTATATGGAATGAATCTTAATATTAAATCGTATGCATTTTTTTAAATATTTATCCAGAGATTGGAATATAGAGTATTGGAGAAGAGTATTCGTGTGAGTTATGAGGATCCTATGGATAATCAGATATCTATAAAGTTAATAAATTGTTCCGAAACTTAATGGTGCATTTCTGACGAAGAAACCAAATGAAACGTTGAGTCAATGAACACGCGGTTTTATTCTAGTCTACAAAGAAAAAAGAAAAATAAAGAACAGTCTCATCGACTAATAACAGCCCGTTTGAAATTAACCATAAATTCCTTGGAAACACATGCACAATGAATACAATTTCCTTTGAATATATTTCTAAGAGAAGATCTGGAACAATGCATAGAACTGAATTTAATTTCAAGCAATGATAGCTTAAGAAATAAATTTCCAGAAAAAAGCAGTCGAACGTGATAAATAATTCAGTTCGCCACGAGTGATCCCATACAATAAACTTCTTCTCTAAAAAGACCACGGTTCTCCAACTAAACAAATAAATTTCAAGACTAATCGAGCACTCACCGATTAAATACGCAGAACGTCCTCGCGCAATTTGCATTAAAATTAAGCGTCGCAGGGATCGGACGGTCGGAAGCGCGATCCTTAGGGAAGGTAAATGGATCGCTCTGTGACGAAGGACACTATCCGTGAAGTTCCGCAAGCAGAGTAAAGGCGGGAAGCACAACACCCGGAAGCAGGAAGCAGAGGGTCGCGAGTCCTTTAATCGGATGTCGGGGCACGTGTTTCGCGGTGGCACTGCTCGCAGCTGCCAGGACATTTATGCAAATCGCGCCTCGGAGCCGGCTGAGCTTTCGGCTTTATGCACTCCGTTTTAGTTGGCGAATTTGCATCCGTTGAATCGACTCTGCCCTCTCTCTCCTCCTCCTTCCACCTCCTGCCCGTCCACCCTTTCTATTTTTACCTTTTACTCGCGATATATACCTGCGAGGACGCGAGCGACTGTATGTATACCGGGCCGCCACGTAACGCACGACAATATCGGCCAATTTGCATACGAGACGCGTCGCTATAGGCTCTTTCAATGTTTTTTTCGGTGTACCAATCGGGCCGAGACAAATATTTTCTCTTCCCACAGGCTCCTACACCGCTGCGCCGGAATATTCTCTTGGCTTATTCTGGCTCGTGGCGTACGAACAATAGACATCAGTCATCGACTCGTTGCTGAAATCGAACGACGTTTGACAAACAAATGGTGGAAATAAGTTTTATTTTTCTATTTAATTTGTGCAAGTGTAAACGTTTATAAGTCCTTCATTGGACATTCTTTAAAATAAATCTAAAATTATTTATCAAATGGTAGATAAGTAATGGTGACTGAAGTGGTGGGATGAAATATTAGAATAATTAGAAGAGTTAGGTTTCATCTGTCCTTAATTAAATCAACTTTTGGTACATACAGGAAAAAGGAAGACTGTATATAAAAGAAATTGGTATTCTTTTGCTGGTGACGAACAGACGTATAAAGAAATTAGAAAATAAACAAACAATCACGTAATAAAAGTGTCCAAATATTTTATCTAATCAATGCTGCATAAGGAGGATGAGAACCTTTTTTAAAAAAAATGCACGATACATTACAATAGATTCAAAATTTGTGTTTGGATAACGTCATTGTAAAACGATATTCCTAATTAGTCGAAACATATTTACATTTTTTTTTTCTTTCATATATCTGAACGTAACATAAAAATGTACACTTGGATAAAAACAAGTACGATTTAATCAAGCAACTATTAATAATTGATCAAGTAACATAAGTAACCTTCGTTTCTTTTATACCAAGTATCATAGTTTATTAAAAACTCTGCTTCATATAGATCTCTGAATAGTTCCTATACTTTCCACAAATTTATAATTAGATAATTAACCAGGTCCTTTCCTTACGTATCATTTTTCCCTATGCACCCTCTCTTTCAACTGGAGGAAGACAAAAGGCATCTATACATCTCAAAGACTTTAGATATAATACTGAACGATACGGACGAGTTCTATAAATTTGCGAAAGCATTGGACAGAGACAATTTACTGGTCCAAGACTGAGGATGTCATTTACATAGACAACTAGTCGCTAATAGCCTAGACGTTGATGCGGCCTTAAACAAATAATAAAAGAAAAACTCTCCCTTTTCCAAAGGGCACCACGTCGAAGCGTACAAAGGCTAGCCTGTGAAAGGGTTAAAGTTCGAAATCACGCAAGACCAGAGACCGAAGTGACAGAGACTTGGCAGAAGAATAACCCCCGTGGGGCATCCTGTAGCCCAGGCGAAAAAGAGAGTAACCAATCCGCGTATGCCTGGAGTGGAATAATATTGTCATGCAAATACGGCTACCCTTGTACACGTATGCTATTACGTGCACGCACACGGTTGTCTTCTAACGTGCATGACACACGTGAGGCACACGATATGCACGGGAACGGCTGCTACGCGGTGATTTGCATATACCTATGGAGTACGGGAACTGGAATAGAGAGACGTCGGTAGAAAGAGAACGACAGAGACGAAAAAGGGAGCTTTCGCTCCACATCTACCTGATCATTCGTTCGGGACCTCGGAGGGTTCGACGTTGCCAAGAGTGTGCGAGTGCGTGCCACTCGGGAAGGAGGAAGCGAGAGGAGAAAATGAGGCGGTGGGGGCAAGAATTGGGGACCATAGATCGTCAGGGATACGTACATATTTGCAAATATATTTATCCTGGTTCGACAGAGCCGGAAAAGTTAAAAGGGCAAACGCTGTACGCTCGATACTCCGTCCGAACTCGTTGAACCGCGGCCAATTTAATGATTTCGTCCTACTACCGTGTTCCCGCTCTCGTGAAAGAGATTAGAGCAGGGAGAACGTAACCTCGTACGTGGATGCTCGTCGAAGGAAGGAAATTATGGTGTTTCCGGGGTTGGAAGTATCATAGTTCGCGCGAGGTTTTAGTATTTGAATCATTGGAGGAACGTGGCCCTTACTCCGGATCCACACTGCGCGAACACTGGTTCGCGTACATCGTTCATGAACATGGTAGCTAACTCTGTTATTCACCGGTTTTCGCCGTAGTGTGGACGGGAAATAGCAGAGTTTGCTAACAAATGACCCTCCTAATAGGCGTAAAGTCGTAAAAGTAGCCCCGCTGGGTTAGGCGAAAACTGTGTTCGCGAACCAAATTCAGCGATCCACGAGGTGGTGGATCCGGCGAACACGTTCGGGAAAAACATCGCCTTTTTCCTCGTTCTTGTCCCTTTTCGAACCCTCGGAGCTTGGGCATTGCTATTCTTTCAACTGTGGGCCTGGTTTTTATGACCACCCGCAGGTACATACTCCAAAGTGGTAATATGCGTGACCGAAGTTAACATTATTTTCTTATTACTCATCCAAGTTTGTATATTTTTTGTTGTATCTTGATGAAAGTATATGCAACATATTGGCGAGATTTTCCTGATAAAAATGGCACCAAACACGATGCAATTCAGACAACTTCAAGTTTCGTTTACAATACGGGAATTGCAACGAAATGCAATATTTTTATAATATTAATACTTGATTTTGTGAGCCAGTAACCGATTAGAAAGTCTGTTCGAAAATAGGAAACAGATTGTAAAATTCTTGCCAGGAGATAATTAGGGCCTATGAAAAAACTAGGTAACTTTTGTAGCTATGTGAACCTGATACCCAGGAGTACGAACATCATAGATGTTCGCCGGCATGTTAGCGACAGTAAGAACACCCTTGCGTATGTTTTTATGGTATGTTCTTGTTTCGTGTTCGCGCAGTGTGGACCCGGGATTAGAATTTCATGTTCCAAAGTAAAGTAGAGTAGAGTTCCATAGTAATGTTTTTAAAGTAAATAGAACAGAGTTCCAAATTTCATAATGGATCGTTGTTTTGGGAGTATACTTAGTTAAATTGTATAAGAGAAGTGTATTCCTGGTAAAGAAATTGAATATATTACTTATGGTTTGGCGTAAACAGTGCAGACTCATCTGACACAAGGCGTCGTTCATTCCTTACCCAACATATACTACCTAAGTCCTATTATTCAAAGTTTGGGTACGGCCAATCAGGCGACCCAGGTAAGCACGATCCCAAAACGAAGGAAGGGGTTGATTCCGTTTGTCGCGGGGTCCAGAACCGATTCAGGGGTTAGTTTGCTCTGGTACATCACGTAGACAACATGAGATCCATATTCAGTGGTGAAATACGGTACAAGTGCTTCCACTCTTTATTCTATTAGGTCATCCCATAAGTTCGTACTTCAGATTGAATCAATATTTAATAAAAAATCTACAGAAATTTTCAAGTGACGTTATAACGATTATGTCAAAAAGGTGGGAAAATATTGTCAAGCGAGAAAGATTACATTTTTTTATTTTTTACCACTTAAGGGTGTTTCACATATTAATTTGAGTAACAGAAAGTCGAGAAGAAGAACCAGTGGCATGAACTTGTGGGACGACATAATATATAATACATTATCAAGTGGCGTGCTCATACTCCATCAGTGCTTCCAGTCTCCGAGCATTAGAGTTATCGAGAATGCGCCGATAGGAAGAGAAGCAAATCCACGAATCTCTCAAAGTCGGATCAAAGAAAGAAATTCTCTCGAATCGGGGGATCCAGGAAATATTTTTAAGGTGAATAGAAGTCGCGATGACTCCCCAAGTTCGCACGTATTCGAGACAGCTCATTCCCTATCTACTCAAGAAATCAAATCTCCTAGAGCGAAGGAAAAGTGACAAGCTCCGCGATCGAAGGAGGTGGCGGCGGAATGCGTGGAATTTCTGGTAACCCGTCAGCCGTCGATTTCCAAGCCTGGGTCCGCCGAAGCCAGGCACGTACAGACCAGCTCCGCAACTTCTGACAGATACAAATCTTCCCGACGTTATTTGCAGCGCCGCGGCGTTAGCCCCGCTCGTGTGCACTCGACAAATCTCGATATGGAAAATCCGCGAAACGTATAAATGTAGCTGTCAGTCGCAGCTTGCACCCCTAACACCTTTATCCTTCGGGTCGGTTGCCTCTCTCCAATGGCGGAGGGCTGCCTCTAAGTGTTTGTCGTGTACACACGCGTATCCCAGCGAGTGGAGAGACCCTTCGTTTGCGAAATATAACCTACGGATTCGACGGTTACGCGTTAAATGGACACCCCCGGGTTCCTACTCGAGTGCTTTAAATTTACAACGTTGGTGGATATGTCGGTATGGAGGAAGTGTTACTTACGTGGAGTATACCGATTTTGTACGGAGTTTGCCGGGTATTGCGACGTAACAGATCTGTAGACAAAGACAATAGAAGACAACAGAAAATAGATATGGGTCTAGAAAGTAATCGTTTTCAATATATTTGAGTTTCGATCTTCTGAAATTAGATGATAAAATTCGAAAGAAGTGGGTTTGTTCAACAGTATCCGTTGGTAAAGTGTGAGAGAAAACTGTTTTATTGGAGTTTCGAACGCTTGATACTCGAGAAAATTCGAATACATACTATGATTATTCAGACTTTTCATTCTTGTTCATAGAATTGGCCAGTTAAGACTTCACCTATACTTTTCATACACTCTGTGCATTATTCTGCTTTTATGCTAATAACCACATGCAATTGAATGCAAACAAGCGGCATTGTTTTCTCAGCGCAGACGATTATTCATGAATATCACATGATGACTTTCCAAGCAATTTTAGTTCTCTTTGGTTCATCGAAGTGTTCGACTTTAATACCACAGAGAAAGTATGTGCCATGAGGGATGTTTCAATAACGTTTTCCTTTTCAAGGAAGAATATAACGAAAAATGTTACAAGTTCGCAGCCATTAGCTCGGTATTACTCGCGACGAAGGATTGTTCGTCGCGAATAATACCGATTATCAGGTCTCACCACGTGGAGGTTGCTGCGAGTGGAGACCCGGAGATAGAAGGAATCAAAGTTCCTTCTATCTCCCTGTACATAGAGTATACATACATAGATGCATATTCTACATAGAGTCGACGAGCTTAATACTAAGTACGAAACGATGAAAGTCAAAGGAAAACAAAATTCCCTTCGATTTCTAAAGTCTAAGTCTGACTCTGCCAAATAATTATTTCAACTAAATGGAAGCTAAATTGAGATCGTGACGCGACGCGACCATGAAACTGGACTTACTGAGTCAGTCCCGTTTCCTCTTGTTGGATCTGGACTCGAAAGGAAGACGACCGACGCCTCCGAACCAGTCCTACACACCCTGCACCCATCTGGGAGCCACGATAGGACCCGACTTGCACCCGTTTCACTGCGCTTTGGACTTACTGCACTGCGCCGGGAGCCTGGGACTACACCAGACAGGATACAGGGAGTAGAGGACCGATCCGGAGGAGCCGATTGTCTTCCTCTTGAATACAGATCCACCAGGAGAACGGCAACCGACCTTTCTGTCCAGTTACACAGTTGGTCACTTCACTTATCACATGAAGTAATAGTGACCGAAGTGGAGAACGAAGTTGCGAGTCCAATATGGATCTACGAACAAACAAAAGATTTGAACAAATAATTAATAATTATTTGACAGAGGACAGACTCTCGTACACGCATGCCTTAAAACTAAATAAGATACATGTCTTAAGACTAACTAGACTAAACTAACGTACCCACAAGCAATACCAAGCTACGATAACTAAGGGAAACTACGCAAGCAAAAATAGGAGGAACGCGACACGCGGACGCGCGATCGCGAGATCCATATCGACCGAAGGATCGTTGAAGAATGAGCTCTCACTTCTTGTATACCTGTGTCGGTCGAGGGTCGCGGCTCGCTTGTGCCTTTCGAAGTAGAGAAGGGGATGGGCGAACAACAACCGCGTGACGCTCGCTTTGAAGGCTCGTTGAATCGATCGAGAAAATAATTCGTGAAACAATAATATCACAGCAAAATTATATTCCCCATCATTGTTTAAGTAATAAGTATCGTTAATAATTAATTTAACTATTGTCAGAAATTAATATTTAGTTGGTGCAATCAGCAGATATTAAAATATTGACAATTTCCTCACGATTAATGTCTCGAATTGATACTTATTCTGAACTGTAATTGTTATTAATGTTTAATCGAACACTGAATGATACTGTATGTATCACAACTGTTTGTTTATGCCGGAAACATTAATTTATGTTAATAATTACTTTGTAATTATTCCTCTTGCCTACAGGACAATGAACTTGCAAAGTCATCGTGTAATAATTATTATCCACCAAGCAACCCATCGATTATTCGTGAAAATTACTTCAGCGTAACCCTAACACTATTTCCGCGCATCCAGTTTTCCCATAGGAGGGGTGCACTTCGATTCAACGTAGCGCCATGCATCCCGCGTCTATCCTGCCGCGGCTGGAGAAGAATTTTCGAGAAAAAGCTCGCGACTTTCCAAGAGTGGCATCGAGATATGAAAATTCCTGACATCCTATATTCGGGCCTCGGTTGGTCGGTCGCTCTCCTCTTTTTCCGTGAGCCCCCCCTGGGGCCTTCATTCTGATAGGGTTGCCACTGGCTTTTCCATATCCGCATACATCGACGCACACCAACAACACATACGCGCGGGCACACACACGCAACACACACATACACACGCTAACACGTACACGTAGATACTGTAGCCACCCTTATCACATATTTTTGCATATCATGCCACTGTTCTCGGAGGCACACCTTCCCGCGAAAGGTCGTAAGGTAGAAACAAAATCGTTGGAGAACGAGAGAATGAGGAGGCCAAAAAGAATGACGCGAAGATTTTGTTCGCGAGAAAGATCGTTATAGTTTCATGATTAGAAAAGAAAAAGGTATTTCGTTGGTGACGCGAAAAGCGCATACCGGGCGTTGTTTTGGGAATTTATTGGATCGTGGATAATCTATGGGTGCAGGATGGTTCGAAAGGAAATAGCTTGTTACTTTCTTTGGTGATTCATACGTGTATGAGAGAAACATTGGATTCATGTTTTCAGTTATTGAGCATTCAATCGTTGCTAGTCGTTTTACTATTGAAGAAAAATTCCTTTTTCTCGAATTATTAAGGTCGTTGATATTTGTGTGAATGAAACTGTAGGGGGTGTTTTAGAATTATAGTTATACTATATTGTAGGTATTATTTACGTGTACAGAAAAGATTTCAGAAACGTATGTCAAATAGCTAAGTGTTTAGAAAGTACTTAATTTCTTTCGTTATTTATTTTTTAATAAATAATCATTTTTATAATCAATATCTTAAAGAAAAATGTATAGTTACATTAAATGAATGGTTAGAATGCAGCCTAATAGTGATTATTTTAAGAAACATTGATCTATGTTTGAAAGTATACCGAAACAACTTTCTTTGTATCGTTTAGGATAGCTCCGGCAGCATGGTACGGTTATACATAATTTTCTATTCATACGACAGAGAGACGTGCATCAGCAGCAGTGTGACAGAAGTTTCTTTGTACTTTTAAATACTCGTGGAAGTACTTGTTCGTCGACGATACGAAAGTTTGCGCGACCGAGTAAGTTTCCTTGCTTCGACATCGTCGACCATTCCAAAGTTATAACCGTGCGAGCCTATGTTTTTACACGCTTTGCGTAAAGAATGAAACTCTCACGAGGATGCACATCTTTCCGAATCTTGTAAGCACTTCAATCTTTCCGGAGGAAACATTACGTTTAATTCTTTACTTCTACCCTCACAGTACAAGCGTTTCTCTTTCCTTTGAAATGTCTAAAAATCTTCAGACCCAGGCATCGTAGATTGATATGCGAAAATTTTCGAAAGTCCAATTTTCTGATTATCTATAGCATTATTCACGAAGACGTGTATATCTTTCAAAGATACTTTTCATTAATAAAAACTCATTTATTCTTCATTCATAAAAATTTATAAACGTGTCTCGTAGAATTAGTGTCTCGTACAACCATTTATGTACAATGTTTGTTTAGTTGAACAATTTCTTTTCGTTTAACATGACATACCACTTCATTTCATGATACAGATTATAACTAATATTTAATAAATAATTCATGAAATGTTATTCATTTATCATTCGTGTTCTCAAGTTTCGAATTTTAGGTTTTAACATTTTTTAAATTATCCAATATAATGTCACTATTATGTTATACTTAGGTTACTGAATATTTCTATCTACAAAGGGAATTCTTTCTAAGGATTCCTCTATCCAATGGTGGCTAAAACATCTAACGATCTCACAAAGCCTTTGCATGCCGTCTATGAGACAGTGGCCATTGCGAGAGGTGCGAAAGGGTGTGAGTGTGGAATTGTCAATTTCATAGTCGAACGAGAAACTCGTATCCCGCTCAAGGGGCATATTTGCCTGCGGTGCGAGCTACATTCGCCATGGCCATATTTATATTATTATTAAACATTGCAATGCGCAGCTCATGCATACATTCTCGTATTCCAAACCCACCTTCCCCCGCGGAGCTTCCTTCTTTCGCGAGATATTCCATTTCTTCGCCACTATTTCTATTCCAACACGTTCCGCCGCGGTTATGAAAAATATTGTTCTGTTCCAGAACTGTTTGATTAACGAAATATTGTTATTGCTGGCTCTGGTGTCACTGTTTTATTTTGGTACTTTGATTGTCAGGCAACCGTGCGATTTTATTGCAAGTAAATGGTTTACCTCGTGAGTTGTAAAGAAAAATCCGTCTGTTGAACGACTTTGTGGTAAATATTGATGTGCGAAATTTTCATTTATTATTATTGACATATTTAGTAAGAGAAATGATCTTACAAACACTTCAGGTCAATAAATACGTTATTAAAAATATACATACAGCTTTTGAATTATTTTATTATTTTCTTTCTGTGTGTGCCTCAATAAAACAGTCTTTCTTAGATTTTTATAAGAGTCATGGAGACATCTTGCCGTCGTGTGTACATTTTAAAATAGAGTTTTTCTTCTACTCTTTGATATTATTACACCGTTCGCTGGTAATTCGAATTGATACGCAAATTTTCCTCTTGAGAATTTGATATTTATCGAACTATTACATTACGTAGCCAACGATGCCAGACGATACTCAGAAGTGGGCCACGAGGAAAGGGTTGAGAAACCCTGATGTATACGCTACGGTATTCAAGAGCGCAGGCTACGCCACTGTGCTATTCACTTGAGACATTTCGCGGCGTTGGGTTTTCTTCTCATGCTCCTGGCCCGCGGAAAGGACGAAGGAAGGGGTGTTCCTGGATGGATAAGGGGTGGTGGATGGGCTGACGGTGGTTTCCGGAATCCGAGCGGGGGCGGGGATGGTTTTTTCTTTTCGTTTCTACCAGCGAAATGGGAGGGCCGGAGGGCGAGCGAGAGAAGAGTGTCTTATACCGCGGGTGCAGCGGCCTCTTATATGAAATACTTATACCGGGGGATATTCAGCAAGCTTATATTCGACTCGCATGCAAATCTCTTCCATACTTGATTTCTCGTGGATGCGACGCTCCGGGGGATGATGGCTCGTTTTACGCGGCAGCCACTTTCCTTCTCTCCTCCGTTCTTTTTCCCGTCGTTAAGTTCGACCAGCGTCGTATCGTTGCTCCCTTAGAAAAGATAGGGTTGTCCCTTGAATATGCTTCGAGCGGATCGCGCGCGAGGACGACGAGATTTTATTGTACCGTCGTCGAGACACGCTTCGAATAATGTTCACCCCTTCACGGTTGGTCGTCGTGCTTCACCCAGGCTTGATTTTTAATCATTTATTTGTCCATCAACGACAAATCATAGTGATCAATTTGATCGACCCGAGTAGACAGATACATGACAGAAATTTGTATTTATTTTTGTTTTCTCAAAGGAGACAGAATATTCTTCACAGTTTCATAAATCATTTTCTTAAGTTTTTATTTTCATTAGTAATAGAAAAATGGTTTTAAACCATCGCTGGTCCGTAAGCCCTTTATCATTGTACCATGTTCAATATATTTATACATATATATATATATATATATATATATATATATATATATATATATTTAATATAATTATTACATAGTTTGAGATATACGAGAGTCAAGGTATTACTCAGTCTTTGTATCGCTTTCCACAGTCTTATGTCGTCTTACATGATAATTGTGTTTCATGACTAACTTATACATATTTATTTTATGATTAATTTATGACTTTTTTCTACAGTGTTATATTCTAAGCTCACTGGTTTTCAGGAATTTTTCTTAAGTTCTAAGGACCCATTTATACATTCAAAACAACGCAGCTTACTAAAGCATATACATGTTAAAAGTGCTTGAGAACTTACTCGCTATGAACAAAGAAAATATTCATTACTAAACTACTTATTTATTTTAATTTTGTTATCGAAACGTCGATACTTACAGTGTGAGAACGTTTACCACAGAAGTTACATTTCGACTCTTTCAACCTTTTCCATTTTCACCATTTCTTCTCATTGGCAATCGTAGTCAAGTGAAAAAAACTTCAGCTTAAGCATGACCAACGAAAGTAACTAGGTGAACGTGACATGGTGGTTCTCGCGCCCTCATACGTCATCACAGCCAAGGTTCCCCAGCTATTACGCGGTGGCACATGCATCGTGGCTGGTACAGTTTTTGCCAGGAAAATATGGCGACCCTCTCGACCTTAGAAATAATATAATCTCGCTATTTTACTTGAAGCACTGTGTGCGCCGCAGCTAGGAAGTATACGCGGGTGGAGCAAAAGGGGATAAGAGAGGGATGAAACCGTGGAGGGGGATGCTGTGTAACATAGTACGGGGGGGTTGAACGGAGTGGGGGATGGTGGGAATACTGTAGGATAGGGCGCGATGGTCTAGCTTAAAGTACCAAGACACACTGTCTAGCTGCGGAATTGTTTGGCGAAATACGTTGGGACTTTGTCACTTCTTTCCGAGTACATTTTCCTGCGACGCGTACCCGTTTTCCCCGCATGCTCAGGTTGGAATAACTTCCGTGGAAAAACAAAGGTTTGATTTACTTAGTTCGGGGCCAACGGTTTTCGCGGGACGCGTTCAATTACTCGGTAAATAGTTTTCGTACCTCGAGTCGTCGTTGTCACTGTATTTCTGAACTTTCGTGACGTTGGTTTTGCCATTCATATCCTGGAGGAGGATTAGAGGGGTTGTTTAGTCTTATGTAGCAAATGTTTGTTCAGTTCACTTTTAATTAATTGTGTAAAAGCTTTTCCAAAAGGAGCTTCAGGATTTTGTTTTTTAAATAAACATAAATTAGTTTACACAGTCGTGGCGGATCACACGACATTATTTTTCATACTAAATTGTAGTCATTTGTAGTTTCATGTAGAATAAAAATACAGTTTGGAAAACTCTTTAAATAACTCGTTAAATAAAAATAAATTTGTCATTATCTTGTGTCTCAAACTTAAAAACAGAAAAGAGCAATAGCTGTATACAGGTGGACGTAATTAAAGAATACATAGAGAGGATGTCCTTAGAATATTACATAAGAACTATACATGACCTAAAATTTTCTAAAATATATGAATAAATACTAATACAGATTTCTGTCCTGAAAAAATTATAGACGAGGACCACGAAGAATGATTCCTACATCAAATTTTTCTCCATTTCTTCTTACTTTTCGAAAAAGCATATTTAGCCTCTCGAGATCGAGATTGTAATTTTTCCTTCATTCTGTCGCGTAGGAAAAATTTTCGATCGAAATTTAACAATCGTGATCGAACTTGGCGAAGACAGCCGAAGAGTGCGTGGTCGACGTATGGATTCTACGTCGTGACGTTCGTCTCTCTAACCCTCATAAATGTGTGCGCGCGTGTTGCATAGAGGGGGTGGGCCTTAGAAGGATAGAATCCCAAGGGAGGCGTCTCGAAAGATAGGCAAGATAGAGGCTGCGAAATATGTATGCCTTTAGGATTCTACCTCGAACCTGCGAGAGTCGAAGACCCTGCAGGAAGTCATCTCGTGTATCGCAAGATACTTTGCGTTGGGCATCCCTTTATGCATTTTCTTTCTGATAGCACGGTTCAAAGAAATTTTATACCGACAAATTTGATTGAAACGTCGTTAGTTACTTTCATTAAAATTGATTACAAGAACTCGCATAATCATTTTAAATCAAATCGAAAGGTACATAAGGATATAAGATATTAATATTTATTAATCCCTTTAAATTTGTAATAGTATATACCGAGTTTGTATAAAATTCTGTTTGAATTCAAATATTCATTCATCACTTCGTTTATCTTCTTTTTATTTCGAAGAAATTTTATCAACTCTTCAGAATATTAATTATGGTAAACATGCCGAATAGGGGACCTTGACCCACCCATATGACCTTGACCTTAACATATGTTGTCAAGGGCACCCTCTTGAGTTACTTTTTCTAATAACTTAACCGTCGCTCACTGCTTATTAAAAAGTTATTAATCCCTATTCGGCATTTTTACCTTAATTATTATCGAATTTGTAAGATAGATGAATTGATATTTATACTTTCATCCTTTCCAACTAGCTATTTGTATAAACTAATGATTTTTTGATTTATTATAATGTTAATAAACATAGTATACTCTATATAATATTAAGAAATTATTAATTTATTCAATTCAACATCTGGACACTGAAAATTTGATCCAAACAATAATTGTTTCACAAAGTAAGACGATCATGAATTAATATTTAATGATTTAAAAAATTTATTGACCGTAGAGTTGTCTGTGTAATTTATTATATTCCGGTTGCGCAATTATTCGCAATACGATTTGCAGGGAGGCGATAAATTATGGTAATTCACCCTCGTTTACTTAGACGTCGCGCGTCTACACTCATTGCTCGAACGTCCCTCTGAAATAACATCGCGCAGAGGAAAGTCCTGACCCACCTTAAGAAGTTTCGCAAAGTACTTCGCAGTAACTTTCACTCTCGTTGAATGAACTTACCCAGAGTTAACGGTCGAAGTAACGAGGAACACTTTTCCTCTTCTGCGTGGTTCAAGCATGGAGCGTACAACGTACCATGTACTTGTTACGCTAAACAAATTGCATGTCAATAAAATGAATGAATTATTCGCAAAGAATTAAACATAATTCAACTCGTTTGATTTAGCTGGGTTAAAAACTGTTTTGCTTAGCTGTAATATATTATTTAAGGTTTTCCATGCAGTTAGCAATATATTTATACTTATAAAATCTAAATATTTTAGTAAATTGTTGACATTGTTCTTTCGCGCAGTTGGAGTTTTATTTATTTTTTAAATGTTAAATATATTTGCTACACAACTACTTTTCATTATAGCCCCGGGACAAGTTAATATTCATTTTATTTTAATATGAATTATTCGGTTGTACCCTACGTGAGGGTGTAGAGTAATAAATATAAAATATAGCCATCGTCCTTGAATTAAAAATAAAATTTCAGGAGATCTATTCTATAGTACGATAAGATAATTAATTAATTGTTCATCTTAAAATGTATTTTTGTGTTATCAATTTAATATCTACAAGGTGTCACGGTAAATTTTATTTTTAATTTAAATACAATTTATTGTCTTTCAATTTATTGTCTTTCAAATTGTCGCGAAAGAGTTGTTCTCCGATGTGAAATTTTTATCTGAAATTGGTTTCTCGCGATCTGATCTAGGAATTGTTGCATCCTCGCGAGAGTTACATTCACGGCATCACGAGTACCGCGACTATCGATTTTGCGTTTCCAGTAATTTTACGTTTCCAAGGAGAGGCCAGACAGAAGAAGACGGGCGAACGTGCGTACATATACTCGCATATGTGTATTTGCGCATGTGTATGTGGATACACGCGTATGTATGTCTCCTTATGTGCCTCGTGCGACCCCCGTACGAATACGTGTATCGTACGGGGTAAAAAGGGGGTGACGTCGCGGCGCCATGACAGATGCGTATATCTGTTGAAGAAAAAGATGGAGTCTGTGATAGTTTGCGTATGGTGAAAATAATCGAACATAGTTGGACGGGAAATGTTGAATTTACGAAGAAGGAAACGTTCCTTGTCCACATTTTTATTTGGAGCTAAAATTCCATTGGTATTAGGTATACTAACACAAATGAAAATTTAATTTGTCGAGAATAAATATGTTCTTTAGTTAAATAAACACTTGTGTGGTGGTAAATGATGCTACACTGAGATTAACACATTATATATGATAATATTGGATAAATAATTCAATGATTAATAGTTAAAACGTACATAATTCAAGGAGCTCAATTTTTTATATTCTTCTATATTTATGTAGTTATATTTTTAAACGTTTCAGATTCGAAACGAGCATAATTTTGGGGATGATTGATGTCTATTAAACAGATATTTAATTTACAAGAGACACTAGGAATAACAGATTTCTAAAACAGATTTAAGAAAAAAACTTGTTTCATATCTAAATCATAAATGTGAGAATCAATAAATGGGAATTAATTTGATGAAAATAAACTATTTCTTTCAGGTGATCTAAAACAATTATTCCACCAATGTAGATAATCCCCAAACATTTTGTATGTCGTAAAGCGATATCGCCTGATCTTCCCTAAACGTAGTTGGCTTTTCGTTTTCTAGTCTGACGTATTACAGAGTATAACTTTGAACCGTGGCAAGTTGACAGAATGTCGACGTAGCTCCCGTCGTAGTGGTACTTAAGAAACGGGTACAGGACGTAAAAGGGATTAGCGTGGATGCTCGATATTAGGCAGACGCAGGACATGCCGCACCGCGAAAGTTGGGGGTGGCACGCAGGGTTGCGAAATGGTGAGCGTACAAAAGAAGACGGTGGAAAAGGAGGGGGCAGGTTGGTTGGCAAGGATATAAGATAAGGATATACGTGTGCATCGCATCCAGGATCCTTGATCCTTTATCCCAAGAGAGCTCACGCCGGAGATGGAGCTTCTCGAGTCCTCTTTTCAGTCGAGACTGCGTCTACAGGTCGCTCCAGTGTGGGACGCAACGTGGACGTGACGGCAATATTCAGATTCCAATTATCAATAAATAGGGCTACACAATCACAGAAGATTTAAAGAATTCGAGAAATTTAGATGGAATTTAATAATCTTTTAGTTAGTTTCTTGTAGATGTTTCACGCTAGTAGAATGATCTAAATATAATCGAACCATCGCAAAGAGTTTTGCACCGAATGTGTAGCAAAATCCTTCCCCGAACGTCTCGAAGAATGGAGTTGAGAAACCTTTTGATAGACGATGGAGATAACATCTCCATTGGAAAACATTCAAAAGTTGTTTGAATCCATTCCAAGAAGCATAGGAGTTGCATTAAAGGCGAATGGCAGACCAAGCCCGCATCGACAAACCAATATAACCTATTTCACAGGTGCCTACATTATTTTGCGTCCAGCTTATGTCTGCAACTAAAACGCTCTATAGAATCAGTAATGGAAGTTTGCACGCCAACGTGACGCGAGATAGACCTTAAAAGATTACTGCGACATACAGTGTGCTGCTTTCTTCGCCGTCTCGGTCTCGCGATACCATCCCTTACGCCCACCCCTATCCGCGAGTTCTCTTCTGCCGTATCCCGATCTCCCATATCATATTATTCACGGCGAATCCCTTTTCGCATTTGCCTCCTCCTGGCTCCTTTTTTGATATCAAGCTGGCTATTATGCTCGTATTATCGGTACTTTATGGACATCGATGTCAATGAAACGTTGAAATTTCGCGGCCCCGCACACCCACACCACCGTCACGTTCCCACTCTAGACGTCTTGAATGGCAGCGCAGTATTAACGACATGTCGAGCAAGCTTCTGGCCGGAATTTATGGTCCCATATTCTCGGGAGAAAATTGGAACTGGTGGTTTTCAATGTCTGGTTCCGCCAATGACAGGCTTTACGTCGCGGAATGCGGGGATTATTGCAACTTATTCGCATTTATCTATGGAATACCGCGGGGATAACAGTGGTTTGGAAAATGGAGACTGGAATATTTTTAGTGCAGAAAAATTTAGACGATATATATTTTTTTCATTGGAGAGGTAAGACGTGAATATTCATTCACAATTGTAGGGGGTAGATTCATATTTTTATATTTTAAAGAATATGTAAATGGAACGTTTGTATTAGCGTCATTTAAGGTGTTACAAACATAATCAATTGTTACATAGGTATATACTGGCTGTGCTATTCTTCACTGATTCTATTTTACAAATTTTTCATATTTTTCATTATCATATTATTCAATATTATTCACTCATCGTTAAATTCTTTATTCACTATCGTACTTTTCATTTTTATATTAATCATGATTTTCCATTCGTTATTATATTTTTTCATATTCTTAAATTCATCGTATACTGTAATATACAATAATTTCCATTGCTCAATAAAATACATACCAGTAACGTTATAAAGTGTCAGAGCCAGGTTGCCCTCTAAGCTAATTTCACCAGAAAATATTAATTCGAAATAGCCACCTCCACGTTATTACGTCCTACTAATTTTTTCTTTTTCGAATGCCTCTACCCAGAACGTAAGTCGAAAATTGTTCGAGTTGGAAGTTGCGATCACGTCGTTAACAATGCCATCGCTCGCCTCGCGTCTCTCGCCGGATTCCCGGGGAAACATTTTTATACGTCGATCCCTAATGGCTCTACAGAGTTCCACGACCGTTTCCATCGTTACGAATGCTTTTTCTGTACACACATGACCGTCCTACGAAACGTCGTCTCCTCGAGCATGTAAGAACACTAAGGATCTCGTCGGTATAGTTTTCTCAAGGGTCGTTCGTTCCTCTGAAATTCAAGCTGCGAGAGAGAAACCATCTCGCTCTCCCTCTTCCGTTCGTTTCTCTTTCCCTCTGTCTCTTTTCCGTTTCCTGCTGGATTCGGTGAGCGGCGACGAAGGGGATGGAGGACGACGGCGATGGCGGAGGGTCCAAATAGGATTTTGCGTATTCCGGCAGACGTCAGGACCATTACCGGGCGCAGAAACAGAGGATAAGGGAAACCGGGAGTGTGCGAAGACGGAACTGGGGAAAAAAGGAGAGGACGAGGGACGGATAACGTAGCAAAGACTCGGAACCTGGAACACGGCTGGGCGGAACGGTGGCGCAGAGATTGTTATTTCAAAACTGGAACGGCGCAGAAGTGTTGCGAAAACGAGAAAAAGGAGACGGGACCGACGAACCGTGAGGGTGGTTCGCGAAGGATGATTGTATTGACTTGGAACGGTATTGTATCCCCGTCAAGAGCACGTGTGTGAAGCGCGGGGGTGGGTTGGATTTTTCTTCGAGCAGGGGTTGGCAGGATCTTTAGGAAGAATCTCGCTGACTGATGGTAGAACTTGAAAGACATGTAGAATTGGGTCGTCGACTGGTGAGCAGGCTCGAGGACCGCTGGGTCGCGTCAGCATAAGAAAGACGGTTGATAGATTTCAGAAGAGGGAGGGGAATTCTCTGTCTACGGAAGACCAATATAATATACTGGTGAAAAGGTATCCCTGAAAAAATATATATATATACATATATACAGCGAAACTGCAACCCGGATAGGGTGGTTCCTTCGTCGACGCTGGCGAAGCGTAAGCTTTTCCTCGGGAATACAAACCCTCCCTTAGTTTGTGTACGTAGGCGTGCAGGCGCTTTGACGATGTCTTCCGCGCTGGTTGGCAAGTTGAGAGCTCATCATACGACGACTAAGGATTTCTCTTTTAAAAGGGTGGTCACCACGGTCAGAGGTAAAGAGATGGACGAACGAAATTGAGGTCCTTTTCAAGCTGGTAGCCCGGTTGGAAGGTTTTATCGAAAACGAGACACATCAGGGGATGCGATTCTGAGTCGAAGAATTATCTCGGGAAGTTTAAGGTCGAGAGAACGATCAAAAGGGCTCGCTGCCGACGAGGGTGGAATTATTTACTTTCGAAATTGAATAATGGATCCCTTACGTTTGCAATGTTTGCCCTTTTCTCTTTCAGTCGACGTCGAAACAATCCTCATTTCGATTTCAGACTTGAAAATGTTTTGGGGCGCCATCGCTTTTGAAAAAATTGCGTTATTGGATTGGGAGGAGCAGGGATAATCGGTGTAGGATTTCAATATCTCGATAATGGAAATTTTATTTATTTATATTTTTCTTTACAATCATGCATCTTTGTTTAAAATTGTCTGACATTTTCCGGATATGCATGAAACTTTCCTCTGGCACTCAACGGGTTAATTAATGCTCGCATATTTCATCAAGCGGATTTTTATGTTAGTAGATATTCATGGACGAGCAAATAAATAAAGAAAATTTGTTTAATTCGGCGCAGAGAAATGATAATAAAAATATAAAGATAAATAAGAAATAAAAGTACCTAATAATAAATATAAATTGACAGGAACATCGTTCACTCGTTTGTAATTTCAATATACCAATTAATTGATTCTTCAATTGATTCTTCAATTCACACCTTGAAAAAGCCCTGCGAGAATAAATAGAACAAGTCGAAAATGGTATAAAACTGCGTGGCGCGTATCGTGGCTAGGAATGTTTGCAAAAATTCTGGCTCGACTTTCAATTTAAACGGTGGGTGGGAGTTAATTGGCATGAATAATGAATTCCAGTGCTGGCGTTTCGCTGGTGGAGAGATATACGTCGACGGGTGGCTGGCCTGGGTTAGTTGAGGGTGTAGGTCCGGGCGAGAAGCGCAACAGGTTCCACTTAATTATTGAACACTATAACCGACTGGCGCAGCTGCCACCCCCGTTTTTGCACCCCTCGCGGCGAGCCGTAATCAACCACCTGTCCGCGATTACGCCAAGGTTAAGGTCGATCGTTGCCCTCAAATCGCTGCGAATTCTTCCTTTTCTTCCATGCTGCATCCTCCTCGTCGAATTTCCATAGCAAAGGAGACACTGTGCCTCTATTCGAGTTCAATCTATTCTTCCTGGCGCGTCAGTTTTATCACTTTTACGAAGACTAAGAAGTATTCTCTGAATACATCGATTCCTTCTGGCGGATCTATTAAATAATTTGTATAGAGATCACGAAAAATTCTTTGTATTCGCCAAGTTCCTCAATTAAAATTATTTTTGAGTTGCCAAACAAGCAATTTCATTCAATGACGGACGAATGATTTCAATCTCATTCTGTGCGTTACCTTCACGCCTTCCATTGAGATTTAATTAATATCGTGCATATTGAATTAAATGATATTCAATTTCTATTCTATTATTTTATAACTTTCGTTTGTTAATATACAATTCATTTTCAAATCTATTATTACATAATAAACATCAAATAATTATATAAAACAGTCATTGTTTGTGATCACTTGTTCCCATATAGCAGGCAAATTAAAAATTGCTACCAGCAAGAGTTACATATGAATCAACTCAATATGTATAACGTATTTCTTCTGCCAATGAATGAAAGTACCTTTTCCTTGACCACATCGTCAAACTTTAATTTTCATTACGACTGCTAAAATTCCACGTTTCAAAATGATTTATTTCTTGTCTTTCGGCGATCACGCTTCCCGACGGAAGCCAGATTCGTCGAGCTGCGCGCACGAAGGGAAGACATTATTTCGTTTTGGTGAACGTCTCGTTTCACGTTGGCAGCACTGCACGCGGCAGTACGGGAAATAGGTTCAGAGACGCTGAGACGGTATTGATTTTCTATCTGACGTATGAGAGATGCGTGTTTCGGATGGTCTTCTTGCTCTTTGTTTTCTCCTTTCTCGGCTGCTTACCGTCTCGGCTTGCGCCTGCATTCTTTAGAATGCACTTTGATAAAATGTCTTGTTTACGAGTTTAGAAAATACGGGGCGGCGCGTCGACGCGCACTCGCGCGAGTAAAAGGTGGACCTTTTTTGGCTGTCCTTATTTTGGGAAGAGCAGTTTTCGGAGTTTATCGTTAACGAAATCTCTTTACGGTACTTTCCGATGATATAAGAATAAAGTCAAACAGAGATGCACTTCATCTTCAGAAGTATATTGGTTACGATCATTCTCCAATTTTATGGAGCGCGAGACATTTCAATCCTCATTCTAGATTTACTCGATAATAATTCATGAATTATTAATCGAAAAAAATTATTTTTAAGGAAATAGACTGTTATTCAATGTATATAGAAGAGAGAAAAATTGTGTGAAATTGTGAACCATATATTATCGTGAAATTGTATGTATGTATTTAATGTTATAAATATATTTAGTAATTTTATTACGTGTACCACGGGTATTGACCAATATACTTTCACTCTTAACATCAACGACTCAAAAAAGGAGAGTACTTCCAGAGTCCGTCTATCAGTCAATATCCAAACTATTCGATTATGTTTATGCATCGGTACACCCTTCTGAAATTCCCTCTTTCTCTGGTTAGTCGGTGCTCTATTACTGAAACGATTCGCGAGCAGACCGAGGCATTCTTTCAACTTTTCTCGAATCTGTCAAGTTCAGCCAGCGGCTGAACTGCGTTTTCTTTCTTTCGCGTTCGTGCTCCCCCACAGCCGGAAGCGGGCGTATACAGAGGAGAACGTACGTGTGCCATTGCAGCTCCGCGAATTACGTACACGGGACGGAATCTACGTGTGCCCGTCCGTGTGTAAAACGCGAGACGCTGCCTGGAGCAGCCACTGTATTTACCCATATCGCGAGTTTCTCGATAGTTGTTGTTTCCAAATAGCGTTTCGTCAACGTCAGCCGGTCTCGCGAGTTTCTGCTCCCCCCTTGCCTTCCGTCGACGAGCAAAAACCCTCGTAAGAAGAAGAAGAAATCCATTCTTCACCAGACGCCATCTCTCGCGTGCCTGTACGCCAAATGGCGCGCGATACGTTATCCTTTGAAATTGTCGAATTACAGCTGTCACGTTCTTAATAGACCTACGAAAATAATATACGGGGAATTTTCAATATTTATTTACGGAAACCTACAATTATGAGCACTGCATTCTCAGATTTGACGTTACAAAGGCTCTTCCATTTTAAGAAAGGGAATTCTAAGGAAAATAAAAATAACGGTTCGTTTGATTTAAAATTATTAGGTAGGCCTTTATTAAATTGTAATTATAGTTCTTAGATTTTATTACTCTCAGAGGATAAATTTTCTTTCTGCGAATGAAAGTGAATTGTAACGAGGCCTTGTATTGCTCTGAATTGTCACAAATGTCTTGGAATGAATGAATAGGTACTCAGGGTAGCGAACAACTTAATCTTCGTAATGTAATATTCTGTTATGGGACATGGCCAGTACCCTTAACCGACTACCCATCCCTTGTACTCATGAATTCCTCGAGATGAACTCAATGAACTCGAGATCAAGAATTCCTTCTTATTTTTAATAATATTCAGAATCGAGCTCACATCGAACGACAGTAGTTGCCGAATTCGCATAAAAAAAGAACGCCGGGGTGTGGCTATTTGTTAGCGACCGCAGTTTTGCGTGTTTTATCGCGCGGTGTTCGAGGAGCGAGCGAGCCAAGAAACGACGAAAGGTCATGGGGATGCCTTCGCGCAAAGTCCATGGAATTAGCGAGATTTACACGCGACATAAACGCCGTGAGGGCGTCGTAAAAGTTTTCAGATGCGAGGCTCGTACACGGAGGCGCGTCTCCCTGCAAGTGTAAGTGTCCGCCTCTTGGCTCCACGTATGCCAACGAAGAGAACGTGTCCTACGCGAGGCATTCGTCGAGGATGCGGTGCTCCCCGGTTCGATCCGTGGCGCATAGGTTGGTATCACTGCCAGAACGGTAACGGCCCCATAAAAATTCTGAATCGCTGCAACGGCCAAACTTTCGACGTCCCTTACGAGCGCGAGGGATAAGGAAAAACGCATGATGGAAAGGGGGACGCATATTCTCTTGAGAGTGAGAAAGACCTTCCATTGATCGACGCGCCATTAATTTCGGAACAAAGTATATTTTTGAATTTAAAACGAATCTCCAACGCGGTTGATAGACGTATGGGAGACGTCTGGTTAAGGTAATAAGTAGGTGGAGATTTTATAAACATAAGTTTCAATGGGAAATGGATGTGGAAATATTCAACAAGAATCGATACGAAATATTGGATTTAATAAAGAAGTGTCCCAGAATGAGTATTTATTTAAATAGGAAATGGATATGAATTAAATAAGAATGAATCCGAAATATTAAATAGATTTAATGAAGAGATGTTCCGGAATGAGTTTATGTTTAAATAGGAAATGGATGTGAAAATATTAAATGAAAAAGGATACGGGATATCAAGTAGATTTGATAAAGAAGTGTCCCAGAATAAGTATTTATTTAAATAGGAAATGGTTATGAATTAAATAAAAATGAATCCGAAATATTAAATAGATTTAATGAAGAGATGTTCCGGAATGAGTTTATGTTTAAATAGGAAATGGATGTGAAAATATTAAATGAAAAAGGATACGGGATATCAAGTAGATTTAATAAAGAAGTGTTCCAGAATAAGTTCAATGATCAATAAAGAGAAACAGTTTCACCGTATACTTCTTATTTTTGTGGAGATCCTTACTAGTTCTAAAAACATTTCCTATAATAACAGACACCTAAACTATTAAAAAGATTGCAATACATATGGAAATGCAAAATACATATTCGACCCACGAGTAATCGCCAATTCTCTATAACTCTAGACTTCCATATGTCTGACCATATACTTACTTTTCTACTAGCACTCCACGCACTGAATACCACTTACACAAAATGCTGTATCTTAAAATTCTTCTGACACTTAAAACCACCTTTCTTATACCCTACAAAGATAGTAAACTTGAATAAGCGCCATCAAACCAAATAAAACCTGCAGCATTTAACGTTCACGTGGAAAACCGAAGTGGAAAAACATGAAATTAAGACGACGCTTCCATTCAGTCGCAAATTTCGGTGTCGTGGACTGAAAAATCGTTTAGGAAATTTTTCCCTCACGTGTTAGAGAAACGTCAAGCCTTTTTCAAGAAACGTTCACCTACATTTATGAGGCACCATAGACGCCGAGGGGTTTGGCACGGAATGTCTCTGCTATATCGAGCGATTTGTTCTTGCCCTATCTACATCCACAACGTGCTCCGTGTTGCTCGATGAAACATGGCCGCTTCGTTCCCGAAATGGCACTTTGCGAAAACGAATTTTCAAGCTTCGCAATCTTCGATCACGTCTATACTTGTAACAACGAACACAGGGATCGATAAGGATCGTGATCCGCGTTGCTCGTCGACTTTGTTTGAAAGAAAGCGTTTTCGAGCACGCGAAATTGGTACATCATTTCAGCAAGCAAAATAATGTTAGTATCGAAACAAAAGTGGTATTAAAATCGATCGTGAAGAATACTATGTTTAATTATTTCTAATTTCTTACTTTTTATTTTGCTAAGTTCACTATATATATCAGTACATATACTTTTTATTTAATTTGTTTCTTTACATTATTGTTACAACAAGAATGTTGCATTTGAGGGAGTGAACGATACAGATATTTATTTTAAAATAAATTTTTCCAATGCAAAAGGAAACATTGTGAAACAATTAACCATAGCAAATGTTATACAATTTTATCATTGTATCAACATGAATGTAAAATATAAAATATAGTACTTTCTGAAACTGACTACTTATCTTAAAAATCGATTTACAAAATACCTTTTTTCATTACTGTATCATGGCTCGATCACGCGTTTTCGGTCGACGTTACAACAAGGCTACAGATAGAGGCTAACACGACTCCTGTACCTTTATCGTCAAGCCTTTTCGCCATTTACATCCTGGGCTTATCTATGGTCGAGGAGGTCGGGCCTAAAGATCAACAACGGTGTAGCGTCATTGAGAAGGGGTGTTGAACGATGTAGGAGGGTGGTGTGGACTCTTCCTCGCGTCAGGAAGATTATCAATATCCAAACTCCTATCTCTTCAGGGCGCGTGTACACATTTCGTCTACATGCTAAAGAGCCCGTATCTACGGGGGTGTAAACGTTCCGTCGACACATAAACACCCCCCTCCCAACCGGTAGATTACACACCCGTTGAGCCTCGAGTCTTCTCTAGCTCGTCAGACTTGCACCTTCTTCTGGAATCGTTTCAAACCGTTTTGTGGTCGAATTCGAAACCATAAAGATCGAATAATAAGACGAGCAACGTCAACTCACTGTCAGTTCACTATCGCGGAACGATACGTTGTGGTTTCATGTGCATGATCAAGCTATAGTGACTCGGAATTAAAATTCAACTGGACAAAGGGCTGGTGAAGCATGAACCGAGAGATAAATGGTTTGACTTTATATTTATATTTCATTTTAGTAATAAAAATGTATTAAATAAAATATGAATATTTATTTCGTAATTATAGTAATTTAATTCAATGCTGGCTAAAAACGTCTTTTTTATATTAATTCCAGATGAAAATACACCTGAATGTAAAGTTAACATTTATTAATCCGAATTATCTCATGAATTTTATTATTCGTGGTAAGGAGTTATCGTAAACTTGCAGGTAAAAGTTTAAAAAAAAGTACTGTTCGCAATGTTCTCAGTCGATGGCCGTCATTGTAGAAGCATAGGCACGTCAAATCCCTCGATTCATCATTCGCTCTCAGCGCGTTGCAGTTGTATTGAGATGAAATAAAATCGGGGCCAGTTATTGAACCAGCGATCAATCTTCTTCGCGGTGCATGCACTTTCGGCATTTTCGACACGATGAACGAGCGTTGTTCGCGTCGCGCTCTCTGCTCAGCGCCATTCGGCGAGCATGATGCTGCTCGTTACTCTTACGTGCCTTACGACCCATGAAAAGCTTGAATAGTATTGAGGGAATTAATTTTTCTCGACGATGACACCGACAGTTTCGACGATTAATGAGGTCTATAGAATTTAAATTGAAATTAAAATTTTAATTCTAAGATTGAATTAACATCATCTCTTGTTACTCTATATTCTTACATACTAAATTAATAGAGAATAGGAAAATATACAGTCATTCCTATAAGTATTCGTACCATCCATGTCTCTCTTTTTCTTTATTTAAGTATATAGTTATACAATGTAACTGTAATGCTACCCCTAATATTTCTACGAAGAAATTTGTCGGGATTAAATAATAAGTTTCATGTTTCCAAATGTATTATAGTGATATTTATAATGAACTATCTGTTTATGAAACATATTATTTAATTTAGACAAATTTCTTCATAGAAACATAAAGCCACGAATACTTATGGGACTGCATATCCACTTTATACATGAAATTACTCAACAAAGCTTCGAAACATCCAGATGTTCCACCATGCGAATCAATTATACTTTGAGACGCGATAAAAAATTCTCAGTACCATATACAAGTGCTGAAATTGCCTACGGAAAAGAAACTCGAAGCGAACGTCCCAGTGGCAAGGCAATCCTGTACATTAAATTCAGATTTCGGAGGCTCTCGCGGAGATGGCGGTCCCGTAATCCTTCGATTTCATTTTCGAGCGGATACGGACGGCACTTCTTCAGAGTCTGACGTCCCCGCGAGCATTCAATGACTCGCCCAGACCCATTTTCCATTGCGGCCAAGGTAGATAAGGCTGAGAAAGAGAGTTGCTCTCCGGCGCAGTCGAAGCGGAGGTCTTGCAGTGGCTCGACGTTAAGGGGGTTGAAACTGGCTGTAGATGCGAGATGGTTGCTCGAAGACGGCTACCGATAATAAATCATACGATGATACATTCTATCGTTCCATCGCCGAGCGGTTCGTTCCTCTTCGTTCCTCCTGAAAACCAGATCCTAAAGAGAAAGCTCGAGCTTTCTCGAGAGAGATCACCTCTGGTGCTGGGAGAGAGGTTACCTCGTCTTCGCGAGGAGGCAATCTATCACTCTTGGAACCTTACCATCCAGGACCCCTCCTCGCGTGCCTCCTCAGCCGCAAGACCCTCCCCACGCATCCACTAGTGCTTCTGAACCATCCACCTTCTTTATCTTCGTCCTTTCGTTCTTCTGCCACGGCCTCTAGACACCGCCGATCTCTCGCGGTAAACCTTATTTCTCCACGGTATTTCTTCCACCCGCACCTTTCTCCTACTTGTGTCGATGCGACCACCGCGATTTGTCGATATCTGGGAGTCACTTGGTCCCTAATCGTGGTGGATTGCGTTCATGTCTGGTACCTAATTGGGTTTGGCTTCCATCGAGCATTTGACTTCCTCTTTATTTCCTAACAGTTCGATATTCGTTACGATGGAAATCTGTTGGTTTATTTGAATAGCTATTATTTTTATTGATAACCTTTAACTAGAGTAAGGTTAACAGTGAGATGCAAGACGAAATCGGGTCATTCCTATACTAAAATTCCAAGAATAAACATTACTTACAAAGGAATCAATTATTTGAAAAGGGACAAACCGATTAACTCCACTTTTTGAAAAATCTTAAATTTAAGTGCCAAAGCACTTGGTAAAGTCATAACATTTTATACTTATAATAACTTTCCTAAAAAGGAACAAACTTTTTTCAATATTTATTTGAATTTGTATTATAAAGAAAATTTTAAAAAACAATGTACATTATTTCATCGCATTTCTCAACTTTTGTTTTATAGAGGTAATCAATTTACACCTTGCACAATTATGTCCAGGTCCTTTTCTAATGAATGCCCAATGAAGTGTAAGAAACTTCTTCAATTGAGAATTCTACATTTCTTACAGAATTTAAGCAATGAAAAGGTCTTTATTTTATTTCGATGCCTGAAAAGCGTCACTTGTGCCATTTTTTAAATAACCTTAAAGTAATTCTTTTCCAACGAGCGCCAAAAATAGCCATTATCGAACATTGTCCTTTACGATCCGTCAGTGAATAATGGCGCAATATTTCACTCTAAAATTCTGTTTTTGCGAGATTAAACGACGACGTGGCAAGGGAAAGCTAGGAAAACGTATTTCGAGTACAGAGGAGTAGAAAAAGATATGCGGGAAAATGTTTCGAAAGCTTCTAAGAGTTTCATGATACGTGCGCCATGTAAGTTCACTTGTTACAGCGGTAAGAGGATCTTTGACGAAAGAGGCAGGGAAAATCTTACGAAACGCCGTCGTAACGAAGGATTATGCAACAAAAGTGTCGGGTCGTAGATCCGGGTAATTGGGGTTTAAGGGGCTTTTACACTCGAGCGACTCGTGCTTTCAGTAACCATGCGAGACACGTTAACAAATGTTGGAGTAAGCGGCTCGTCGACGCATGCAAGCGTACATCTATGCGATATCTTACGACTGACATTACAAGAACAGCGTGACATTTCATTCTCTGCACGTTGGTATCATCCAGCAATTTCATCATTTTAGTTATACACAAACATTGATAAAAATAAATTTGTTTGAACATTAATAGAGAGGTTAGCATGTGTAAAAATAAAACAAAAATAGTAGCCTTGTTTTAAGTAAGCATTTCCATTAACATATGAAGCACTAAGTTTTGATTCATCTTCAGAAGATCAACAATTATTAGTTAAATTATTTTTATGATAAAAGGTATAATGGACAATGCATTAAACTTTAAACAAACTAGATTAAGAGGTAACGCGACACTCTCAGTTTCACGGACACGGTATTAGGAAAAACTGACGAACATGGCTTATCCAGAAGAATTGCGTCTAATACCAAGAAGTATTACAAGAACACGTATCGACTTCGTCTGAGAGGGTGTAACAATATCTTCCAGTCGACCAAGTTCAATATTTTTTACCCAGTCAAAGTTATAGTCCTCGCCCCTTCTCACCCCCTACCAACACTGTTTCCTTTATCTTCCAACGAAAGCCAGTATTTCATATCGTCGATTTTCTAACAGACTGCCTCCGAGGCGGTCTAGCATGTCAGAGTTTTCTACATTCGCGGTAATTTCATAAGGAGCCTCCATCTGAAACGATCGTTTCAATCTCTTCCTCTCCTTTCCCGCGTGTCCGCAATTTAACCACTGTTCACATTCCTGAAACTTAAGCAGGGTCCCCTCTTTTTTCGCGAGATATACGCGACCACGAGGGTTCGCGTAATGGGGGTGGATTTTATTCTCCGGAGGTCGTTTTCTTTTCCCGCGACAAACATGGACGCTTTGAACCGTCATATGGTTAGTTCGATGTATTCATTTTGATCATTCGATTACTTTCATGGTATGAAATTTGACAAGATTTTTTAATGATTGCGTATTATTCTTTTTATTTGTTTCAGCTCTGAATTAAAATATTTTGATTAAAGGGGTGGAAAATTGGGAATTTCATTTTGTATGATTTTTTTTACTTGAACTTATTGAGACCTCTTCTGTAATTTTAGAATGAACTTGACTTTTATAGAACCAATATTTTTTTAGATATATGTCTAGTTTATTTTGTGACTTCTCGTAATATTTTCAATAATGAAAGGAATCTGTACTATTTATATATAATTATCCAATTTGATACATTTAACCATACATTAAAAATAATTTTCTTTTAAATTGTGCAATATTTAAAACAAAATTGTACGATTTCTTTTGCTTTACGTGCATTTTATAATTTGAATTATTATACCTGTGGATCATTCGGAAGATGAGTCAAAATGTTAACAATACCTCCTGTTCAGAACTAATTGTAAGTACATAACCATCCTCCTAGTTTCGATCAATTTTACTGCGACTTCTATGATTATATTCTTGATAGACACATCATGCAATACAGTCGACTAGAGATTTAATATCGCTACAAACAAAAAGGAGCTCACTTGCGATACATTTTGCCAAAGCACAGCCTTCGCGAAGCAACGCACAGGAGCTTCGCGTGCTTTCTATCGCGGCGCGTCATCGTCGATGTCTTCTCATCCCGTGCACGTTAAGAATAATAGAATTTTGATCGAATACAAACAATCGGGTGGGCGGCAACAGGAAAAAGTCGCTCATGGGAATATGGAAGAGGCTCTCGGTAAACCGCCCATCCAATCATCGCGCGGTTCTGCACGCGTGTCTCTCCTTCCTTCACCTCGCTGATTCTTTCGTCTTTTGTCTCGTCTCATCCCTTCGCCTATTCTCCGCATTTTTCACGATCAGTCTTCCGCCATGGGTTCGATGCTCCACCTGCGGCGACGACTTGTCTCGTTGTATTTTCACCAGCGATGGTAAGCTCCGAGCCCTGTCTTTGCTATCTTGTAAACCTCAATTTATTAAACAATATACAGAGTGATTCTTAACTTTACGTCAATACTTTGGTAACAACAAATAATATTGCAGGAGTCTCGTGAAGTCCGAGAAGCTTGTAGGTTTTTGGATATGGCGAAACATGCATTGGATTGACTGTTTAATTATTATTTCGGGTCACAAGGGTGAATGGCGTACTTCAGGAAATACATACAAGTAACATAAATAGGTAGACTGATGATATTGTATATAGTATTTTCGACGAGAATGTGGAGTCGAAAGTTAAAGAAGCTTAAAAATAATTCTGAGTGAGTGACGCAAGTAAGTACTCTAATACATCATCTTTGAATATAAATAATACAATGTTAAAGAAGATTAAAAATGAATTTTCGACAAGATAGTGGAGTCGAAAGTTAAAGAAGTCTACAAATAGTTTTAAGTGGGTTACTTAAGTAAGTAGTCTAATACCGTCATTTTGAACTATGAAGGATATGAAATATAAATAGAATACAAATAATACAATATAAAAAAAGATTAAATATAAATTTGAACGAATAATGTTCCCTAAAGAAAATTAATGTATAATACTCTCATAAAACGTGAGTACAACAAGAACCTGCTGGAAACTTTGTAACTATGAATCATCATATATTTATTTTTTCGATTATTTAATCATCGCTTGGACCACAGTATTGCCCAGTAACGCAAATAGATAACAAATAACTCAAACTGGATAGACACTTACCTTCCCCTCGAATAATTTCTACAGGTTCGATCAAGTGTCCAATCGAGGTCAATCCTATTTTCGTACCTTTGTCGACGCTCAATATTCATACCAGCATCGAAAAAACGCGAGCATTCAGCAGCACCGAATTCGCTGGAACGTTTCACAATGGTATCGCGTTGCGTCCATTGGAGAGTTCCACGCGAAAATTCTCCTGGCAGCAACGCGACCGAAAAATTGTATCGTCGAATCGCGTGACGATCCACGCAACCCGTGGGCCCTCCCCCGTAAATCATGGCAAACTCTCGAAACTCTAGAGCTCGTGTAGATCTGTACGCGTACAGTTGGATTGGTATTCGCGAGGAAGACGTGAGCTCTCGAGCTGACTGACGTTTCTCTTATTTGATCGTTGATTGTCATGCGAAACGCCGCACTTCCTATTGATTGGGGTTCCTCCGACCCCCCTCCACCCTGATTCGATCCCGCGTGTGTGTCTTTTCGTTCCATCGGTGGAAGAATATGGCGTGCCTTGTGTACGGTGACGTCCGTGTGTCCTCGTACGTATTCAGGATCGCGAAACCTGGGAAGGAAGAGGGACGAAAAGAATGCCAGGGACAAATTTAGGGACCCGTTCGAATGGAGATGCCGTGTCGATGTTACTCGCATTTGCATTCCGACTTTCGATACAAACCCCTTTGTCCCAGACCCCCCGGCTTCTTATTTCTTCCTCCATCCCTTGTTCTCCTGTCTCTCGCCCTTTCATTCTCTCGCGATATCCTGGCTTTGGTTCACCCTCCTTGTCGTTCGAGCGTCTTCCTCTTCGGGGGCTGAGTTAACTACCGGATGAAATTCAACTCGAGGTCTGCTTCCTTCTGGATCTCACCTTTATGCGTTCGAATATTTTCTGGCGTTACTTAGCAGCCTTTTCTGGGAACTCGAACGTGTTTAGTTTAGAACGTTAAGGGGTAACTTGGGACATAACGTTGGAATTCCTAGGAGAACACTTGAGTTTTGAGAGTCATTAATTTTGTCAGATATCATAGCTATGTTGGATGCTCGAATCATTAATCATGTGCTTTTAGTTTTGAGCTTGACATTTAGTTAAAGAATTTAGTTTTCGTTCTTTATTTTATTTTATCTTTCACTTTTTGATAGTTCGTTCCATACAAAATTAATTTCCTTTCCACCTTCTTGTCTCGTTAACTTCAATGTCATGAGTGAACATTTTGTCACTTGTTATACATATTTTCTGATATTTTATATATTCATGCTCATCTGAAATATTTGACTCAATTTTTTGAAGCTATTATAATTTATACTATAATTAAATTATATTTTATAGACTATTTATTTATATAGCGCTTTGCATTCGAACAGAATATGATTACTTGATATAATATTTTTACGAGACCTATGATGGATCCATTTACCTAAATGAATATTAACTAGTGAACTTGCAGTGTCCTGTTTCACCCTCGGGGACTGTAGCTGTGCTTGGTCGCAGCTGCAATACCCGAGAGCTTGGTACTGCCACTGAGCTTTACAAGAGAATAGATTGATAAGAATATAAAATATAAAAGCAAAACAATTTATGTAAAAATGTTTTGTAAAGAATGGTTACAAACTTTCACCAAGCCAAGATGTTTCATAAGTGGTGGAGCAAATATTATAGAAACAAGTGAAGTGATTCTGCATATCCTGAATACTATTAAGAAATAAACCAAGCAATCCTGTTTCGAGTCTCGCCATAATTATCTCGCCTTTTCTCTTTGCGTCGTCAATGAAAATTTGTTGTTATAATATCCTAAAATAGATTTTCCATTTAATCTCCATCTAGCAAATCTATTTCATCTCTATCTCATCAAAGAATTTCAGTTCGAGGTTCTACAAAAGCGGGTCAACGAGATTGCTCGTTGAATTCGAGCGGCGAAAACGATAGCGCGCGGCGGCTAGGAAAGGGAAAAGAATGATAAGTGATGCGAGTAGCGAAGATGGGGGAAGAGGGGGCAGGGGTGCGAGAACCGGTGAACTCGGAGTGATATGTACGGGCGAAGGTATGCGGGGTGAATATTTCACGAGGAAAATTCAGTTACGTCCTGAAGATTCTCAGGACACGTAGAGCTCGTCCGCCACTGCGGAGCATTTCGGAGTATTTCAGACTTACTTAGTTAGAACGTTTGCGTTCCTATTTAACGTCCGATGCCTGCGATTCCTTCGCGGGTTACCTTCATGTTTTCCTTGCGCGGATACACTGCATTTTTATGCGTAGCCGGGCTGCATCGCGCATTCTGCCGGTGATATTTTTTTATAGCGCCGCGTTACTTTGACATCCCGAGAAATCCCTCACAAATTTCCCTGCGGTCGCGTTCGAGGATAGACGACGCCTCGATAGCGGAAATTTCAATATTTTTACGGAGAATATTTCGTCGACTCTGACGAAGCGTTAGTACAATAATTGGTAACCGTGGAATAATACATAAGGTACGAAATTTGTCTGCTTAGGTTTTTGATTTTTAATTTTAATTTTTTTGTCCCTATGATTGTAATGTTTTATTGTTTTAGTGAGTTCATTGTTGACGTTTTAATATTATTTTCTGTTTTCCCTACATTCTTTCATCTACGTACTCAAATTTTGGATTCCGTTGTATTCTACACATGTAGTGCAGAAAAAAACGATGTTTGCGTTCGAGACAACTTCCAGTGAGACAATTTTAGTTTCTCAAAATATATACAGTCAACCTTATAAGTATTTGTATCCTCCATGTCTAAAGTAAATGATAGGATCGATGTTTCCAATTCAATCTTTAATTGTAAATATCTACATGAATAAACTTTATACGTTAATTTATTTGAAAACATCACATCTATCGTTTAATTTAGACAAACTTCTTCATCGAATATAGAAGGTGCGAATACTTACGAGACTGACTGTATAAAGTGAAGTACTTTTGGAAAAAACATCAAACAAAAGATGCTTTCGAACCTGAAAATTCTGATTTAAATGAAACTTTGTGTGAGTGAAAAGCATATTGTAGTATTCAAAGAACGAAGTCTCTTTTTTATAACGTTTCTTATTACTATTCCGAAGCCGATTAGCACGCTATTACTCGCGACGAAGTATCGTTAGATTGACCCGTGCGACGAGTCGAGATGACCAACGAAACCTGACTTGCAACGTTACGACAACCTATATCGAGAGCAATTTCTCCGAAGTCTTCCAGCCTCGAAAAGGCGACGTCAACTTCCCGGGATTAATATTCCCCCGGTTACAAAGCGCTGACATCGCTGGCTAGAGTCGAAAGTAAAAATTCTTGTGTGTCCCGGAGAGAGGACTCTTTCGAGACGTGGTAGCGCAGAATCGAATTCCTCGCCTCATACGCAGGGTCTAGCGAGAGAGAAGGAGGTGCAGGGGGGTATGAGGGGTCGATGGAGGGTGGAATGGAAAGAGGGTTGGAAGCTGAGTCGACGTCTTTCAGCCGATATAAGCGCGGAGTGCAGGCGGAAACGGGAAAGAGACAGACGCGAAAAGAAACAGCCGTAGGGACGTGGCAGAGGGGGGAGGGTGGGGGGGGCGGAATGGGAGGAAGGCCAGAAGGAGGCACCGGGATACGAGATTTCGTATGTCTGCCTGTCCGTCCGTCTGAACCCGAGGGCACATCAGCAGCCGCCAACCTCGAAGGTAGAACTTGGCAGATAGACGCATGCCTCCTCCCGCGATGTGAGAAAAAGAGAGTGAAAAAATAGATAGTACGGATAGTAGGATAGGATAGGTAACCTAATAGAAAGAGCTGACGGGCGGGAGGGTGGGCGGAGGGTAGGGCTTGAGCCGACGTCATTGGCAGAAGGCTGTCGACTCGTCTGCGAGCGGTTTAAAGTCGAATTCAGAAAAGCGAAATCCTCCAGGGTTATCTATCTTGCGACGTGGATGCGCGTAACCTACATACACGACGAGAGATAAATACGAGCTCGTTTCGTTTTACCTCGTTCGAACGTCTTTTCTACCTCTCGAATGTTCCACGGGAATCGGCTTTGCCAAGAATCATATGCCGCTTCTTCGCTTCTGCTTTATTTTCTACCGGGGCCTAATTAGACGTCGGTTTTCGCGTTTGCGAACCGAAATAATTTGCGGGATTTTTGGTGGATTTTTGGTGGCGTGTTTAGGGGTTGTTTCGTGTCGTAGTATGGTGTTGAGCACTGACTTCGGGTTGTATCGTGGCACGTGAACTATCTTCCAGGTTGATAAGTGATAGGTCTGGGGATTATTTATTTAAAAATCATTGCTTCGCATATTTCCTTTTAACACATTGTTGACAGGCAATTTTCCACAGAAGCGACTTTATGTCACCGGCTACTAATTCGTAATTTTTGTACTACTGAACTACTGAGTGACATAAACCTAAATACCGAGAAAAATACATTCTATTGTTACAAAAAATCAAAAAACCGACAGGACTAAACACGATGAGCAAAGATTTTGCAATATTCTATATCGTCCTAGGTTTCATACATTGAAATAGGTAATGCAAGACCAAACACGAGTCTATTTGTGACTCATCAACAACGTTTGGGCATGAAAACACGAGTTAACTCGTAACCGTTTAACAATGTGTTAATATACAAGATACCTAAGATAAATCGTTCCAAAAATACTAATAAGCAGTTGTAAAATTACACGCCTACGACCCACGGCACGATATCAATCTGGCAGGGTTATGTTTCGTTGCAACTCAGATCTTCACATCTCTACCTACTTTCAACCTGTCCTTTCAAAGCCGTATTTCGAGAACCCTAAACCTTTCCCCCCAAAAATGTAAAAAAGTATCGATATTTCGAGCCAGAGACGCGAGACGATCCTCATAAACGATCTCCTTCGGATTCTAGCCGCGCATCACTCGCGAGGAATATGCTCGCATATACGTCTCGTAGGAAGCATTTTTGGGGACAGCATGCGAAAGGGGGTGACTACGAGGGAGCATACGAGCCTCGCGTCACCGACGCACCCTTAGACTCCATCCTATTCCGCGATTCTACTCACTCATTCCACTTTGCTCACCCCCCTGGGAACCACCGGGACTTCTATTCCTCTCTTCGCATCCCACAGTTCCGACACTGACGTCCCGACATCCGCAGTCCTCTCGGCTCCTCTCGTTCTCTCCACCCTACAACTATCGCCATCTTGCTCCTCGGTTCCACGTGTTTCCGTTCCTCCGCTGTTCAGCCACCCTCCTGTTCCTTTCCAGGTCGTCGTGGCATCGTTTTCCCTCTTCCTCCGACCCACCTCTTTCGTTCCTTCGTCGTTCTCCGACCCTCCTACGCACCACTCTCCCCTCATCGTCCTCGTTCGTACATCCAATATTGTAGATACGTCCTGGCTTCGTCTCGGGAATCGTGAGTGTACGCCAGCGACGCCCGTTCGTGCGCGTACAGGTGTGCACCGGCAGACAGGTGCGCGTCGTAGACGATGTAGGGTTTCCTCAGGAATTGCAGACATTTTTGTTAAGAAGAGGACCGTGGTAGGAGGAGCACGCGCCACTTGGTAATAAGAGAGTTCCTGGTCATTCTGGAGGATTTATTTAGAGACTCCGATCTTTATTCGTTCAGAAATGAAGGAAGGTGTTGGCATTTTAAGATAAATACAGTCAAACCTGTTTTTGTACGGTTTTGTTTTAGCGATTTGTTTTGTGCGATTTTTTTTATGCGGTGTATAAAAATAATATGATAGTGTAAATTTGAATTCAAGGAAAACGAGCAAATAACTGCGATCCATTATTTATTAATAAAGGAAGGTAATCGTGTGTTGTTGAAACGCATCGCCTATTATATTACGGATGATGTATTGCTTGACGTCAGTTATATACCACCTTCGAAGTGCATCCATACACATCTTTTAACCATTAATATGGGATTAATTTTCAAGCAAGATTAAATTTAAATGAATTATTTTTTCTATTTAGATACAATTTTTTATGATTTTTATTTTATTTTTAAACATAAGTGCTCCCCTAAAATGAATATTCCTAAGTAAGATTTTATTTATGCGGTCCCTTTCCACCGCAAAAAAACAGGTGACTGTAAACGATGTTCCTAGGTCTGTAGATTGTATAGAACCTTCCAATTAGGGTTGAATTAGTTCTAAATATAGTTTATCTTATCTGAGTGTATTTTTAAATCGCTATCTTGTATTGTATTAATTGTTTATTAATTCCGAGAAAAGGCGACAAATTATAACGACCGAATTCACCGTTCGATACATGTAGTTAGTTTATCGTATAAAGTCCAGGAGAAATCGAAGATAACGCTATCAGTCAATTTATGTGTAGGGTAATAAAGTGAAATATGAACGACCATGTAAATGCGGCACACGCAACATCTAATCGAATTACAATTAAATCACTTTTCATTGTTCACCCCGAAGGTGATACAGAGCTAAGATTCAACTCGAGTCGGACGCGTGTGTCGCGTAAATTGAATTGTTACGCGTGCGAAATTCTCGGTCGAATTCCAGGAGGATTCATTTGCTCAGAAGCGTATCATCCCTTAAGTCAACTCGGTTCCGTTTGCTCTACATCCGTAGCGCCCGGCACCCTCTCTCATTTAAGGGTGCACACGGAGTCAAGGTCGCGATGAGACGTGAATGAGGGAACGAGCGAGACAGAACGACGTGCGCGAAGACGAGCACAACGGCGCGAGAAGGAGAGGGAAATTGAGATAAAGAAAGGGAAAGGACGAGAGGAGGGTAGGGTGGAGGCGAGACTAAGCGGGGTTGAGCGAGGTAGATGAGACCAGAGCGGAGTGGAAGGTAGTTTCCCCCTTATAATTAATGTGTAAGGGTAGGTCATGGTACACGCGCTGCTCTACCTTCCTTCCAAGGGAATTAAATTACATCAGCTGATTCGAGAGACAGAGGAGGAAAGTCGAGTAGGAGGAGGAGGACAAAGACGCCAGAGAGCCATTCCCTCACCTTCTTCCTACCACCTTCGAGTCTTCCTCTTCCTTCTGGCCTGGTTACGGTCCCCCTCAACCACTTGTTAAACGGTTCCATTGTCCTCGAAACTGCCAGCGAGGATGAGTCCTTGATCAAGGAAACTTGGAGTGCTTGTTAACACCTTCCCTTCCGAGCGCGTGCATTCGTGATACCTGCTAATATTTTCGGCACTGTAGCATCCTGCTTTAACACTTAAATTATCTTTCTTTTAAAATATGACTAGATTTTTGCTTTAATTTACAGTGAACATTATTTGAATAAGAACGGAAGATATAGCAGTGTTATAGGTTTATAGGAATCCAATTTGTGTTTGGAAGTGATACAAGGGTAGAATATCAAAGCATGAATAGCACTATGTTCAGAGAAACGTGATATGACAATTCTTAAAGAATTAAATATTTTTGGATATCAGATTCTCAATATGTCTTTTATAACAATATTCATCATTAACTTCATGAAGGTGAGATGGGATTCGCAAGAATAAAGAAATTATGAATCCCAATCCTACAATTATTGTATTGTACGAAAAAGTCGAATAGCTTAACCGTTTCAGATCTGAATTATTTTTTGTCTCCTACTAATATAATTCAATTTTTAGGGTTAACTTGGAGCGAAACTGGTATGGAACAAATAACAAACATCCTAATAGTGTAGTTTTCGAGGAAAACTAGTCCTTCTTCATGTGCACAAATAAGGAAATTCATCCTAAACGATAGAGTCGGTAATTTTTAAATTTTATGTCCTCAATTGTGGACGCCAGGTCTGAAATGGTTAATAATTAGTCGATCAAATCCTAAGTACTGATGTCCACGCTGTTGAGTGTCCAATAACGAACATCTATCGATCATCTACGCCTATCTAACCTAGCCCAAACCCACAAGCTATCCAGCTCTAATCCCCAATTCCTCATCTTGAAATTCACCTAAACTATCATACCAGCGTGCTCAAGTAAAACTTGTCGTTAATCTATAAATCCTTCCCCCTCGAGAAATTACATAAAATTCCAGGGTCACCCTCTCGATGGCTCCTCCGAAGAGAGTCGTTCGTTCGTCGATCACAGTTCAGTGCGGCGGGTGATCGAGTCTAATCAGAGGCGAGCTTAGACGAATCGCACGGTGAAACTCCGTCGCACAGCCCCCCCTCCCCCTCTCGAAGGATCCAGCCTGCGATCAGAAGGATGCTTCCCGTTGCGCGACACTCGTCTCGCGACATCGAAAAGGGAGCCGGTTGCCAGAGGAAAACTCGCGAGGGGTGGCGGTGCACGTTGGTAACAATCTCGGATAAGGAATAAAGCTCGGAGGGGGGGGGGGCGGGGGTTCGGGTGGTTGCGGAGGGTTTGGAGGGTGCCAGCGGAGGCGGATGCGGTACGACGAGGGATGTACGGAAAATAGAAAGAATTCAGATCACGGGACGTGCAGAGGGTGGTGTAAGGGGGCGGGTAGTGTGGAAGTAAGCGACGAGGTTGGTTCTAGTAGAAGAGCAACAGAGGCGTACCAACGCAAGGGCGGGAAGGGCGAGGGGAGGCGGTGGAAAGCGTAGAACGGAAAAAAGAAAGGGGAAAGGAGTCCCTAGAACGAGAATGGAATCAATACGCGGAGGCAAGTGTGTGCCTCTGGTCCCACATGCGTGTTTCAGTGCCCGGGGAGGCCAAACACACGAGTTTCCACGGGGGTGGATAAAGGCAGCCGCCCCCATCCCCTCCCACGGGCCAACCCCTCGGGGGCCACGCGTGTGCGCCTTCGCGTGCGTACCCATATACGAGACATTCGATAGTATCGAATGTTATTGGAATTTCTTTCTGTTTGCCTCCGAGGTACACGTATTTTGCTCAAATATTGCAAGACATTGTTTTTCGTCGTTTTGTTATTTTCCCTGGCGAGGAGAAATCGATATTTATTTGGAACATCGGCTTGGTTTGGAAATATCCTTGGGAGTCCGTCGATGGAAAATATGTAATAATTATTATTCCATGTCTTGGAGAGTATGGAGATGATGTTTGTGATAGTTGTATTGCTTGGAGCAATTGGTCTGATATTGGCAGAATAATAATGGCAGGATATAGAGTATTCGAAAAGAAAGGATTCGATTGATATTTTTTAAATAATTAAAATAACGAGGAGTGGTATCAAATATATTTATTGACGTTTCGACACTTATAGTTGATCCTCTCCAATAGTCTAATTAAATTAGTAACTCAATGGAGTACAATTCTCTAACAATAATAATGTGTGTACATACAGAAGTATAAAATGTGGAGCATCATTTGTTCGTAAAATAAACGTAAAAACTGATAGTAAAATTAAATAAGAGTGGCAGTCTACCGCTGCTCAGAATTGATTTCAAAACCATTTACTACATAAGCGTGCGAGTACGAAACTATATATTTTTTAAAGAAGTTTCTATAGTTCTACAACAAGATATTAATTAGTAAAAAATAATATACGTCGAAATAATTTTTATTTGTATACTTCGAGAAAAGTTCTCATTTTATGTTAATACTATCTACTTCCATGTAAGATTTCATTCGTATTTGAATGCACATTGCGGCGAAGCTCAGTCGTTTTTCGAGAGCATGGACAGATGTTGGGGTCCAGACGCGATCCACACGAAGCGCAATAGAACGGCGAAGAAATCCTTGTGCGAATTCCGCGCGTAAATCCATATGGAACGAGGAAAAGGACGTTTCGATATTCAGAACGAGGCGAAACTGGATATCTCGATAATACTTCAAAAATTACTACAGGTAGTAAATGCTGGAATATGTTTCAGACTAGACGTATTTGTTATAAGAAAGAACAATTCATTATTTGTATTATTTATATCAAAGCCATCAAGACAAATTTTACAAGAATTTTATATAGCAATATACGGTTTTCTATTTCATTGAAAGTTAGACGTACGAATGGGCTTCGTGCTGGATGATAATGTATCCTAAAGATATAATTTATCGAATCATTGTCGAACTATTTAGAATTATATTTGCTGGAGATTGAATGAGGATTCTAATTAAAACATGTCCCACATTCACTCGGAATATTTACTTTAAAAAGAGCATCCATTTCATGAAAATGATATCGGGTAATTGTTTGGAAGAATTCAAACCACTGTTCATAATGACAGCAATCTATGAGACCTAATGACACCTAGGAAACTTGTATCAAATTTCATTTCAGGACACTTTGAGACAAACTATTTGCCCATAAGTTACTAATTACTAAATCGTCGGAACCATAGAATGTTCTCATCCACGACCACTCAGGTTATGTAAATTTTTATTTAAAATAAGATAAAACGTTGGAGATGTATTAGGGGCGCCGAAAGCCCTTGGCGTATCCTTTTGTCTTCCCAATAAAAATGAAACTCCCATCATGTATGATCGATTCTTTCTGCCGTCGTAGGGTTGCAACGTCATTTTCGTCCCTCCAACCTACCCTCATCTACCCTCCTGCTTATCTTACAGGATACGTACGTATACTACTCGTATATCCAACCTGGAGGAGAGGGATGTGGGACGCGTTGGAGGAGGCAATATTCTTGACTCTATCAATTCTCAATGGGAATGGTTGGCAGCCACCCATGAACTCTTTGACGTTGTTGATTTGTCTCGAAAGCCTCCTCTTCTGCTTTCGAATCCTTCCTTCTCCATATTCAAAGAAATACTGAATCAAGGTTCGCCATATTAGAATTTGATTATCAAGGAAAACAAAGGTAAAATACAATAGGTAACGTACAAAGTCGATAATGTGCTTGAATTTAATTTAATAGATTAAATTTTGTTTGTGTTTATTAAAATTTACTTCTCGAGTAATACCCCATTATTATATTAGTGTATATGGATCTACCTCGGAATTCCTATTAGAAACCAAATATGATTTAAGTCATGAATATGAACACTCTAATAACACTATCCCTTAGAAGTTTATTAAAAGCAAATGAAGGTAACTACAATTAGCACAAATTCTTCACAATATATATTGGAACTAAATAAATCAAAATTTCTCCAATTTAAATCCCAATTATCGCAAGCTATATTAAATCACCTATCTCGTGAAAATTTCTAAGCATTAAAATCATTATCTTGAATATTCACACGTCTCCGCTGTATCAACTCCAAATGCAAATTAAAAACAAGCTGAGATTTTCAGCTCCCGGTGGAATGTTATCGGATCCACGAACGAATAGCACAGTTTTCGATGAAATGAAATACGAATTCCTTTCGGATCGTTCACCGAAAAACGCTCGCGTCTAATGCAGTGTTGGCTGTCGGGCTATATGCTAATTCTACTTAACTCCGTCACGTGCAGATTTCGCAAGTGCGAACGCGCCTCGCGAGGGAACGCGTGTGACGGTGTACACCGAGAAATCCCATTTAATTCCATTCCACTCACATTTCGTAAAGCTGTGCGGTATTTACGGAAGTACGCACGGTGCTTCGATAATTCCATTTGCAGCGTCCGTCTGCAACGGCACGTGGTCGATAGGAATGCTCCTGCATTTAAAACAGTGCGTTCGCAAATAAATCAAGACACGAGTCAACAGCGCCGGGATTTCCGCGGAGCCAACGGGCTCCTTTTGTCGGTGATCCGATTAACGTAAATTGTTGCTTCGATATTCTTCGCATTCCCGTGCACCGCGGGGACACAGGAAACAAAAGGGAGCATTGATTGATACAATTGATTATCGAACGAATTGACATCGCTGGAAAGAATATTGTTTTACATTTTAGAAGTAGGAAAGATGAAATAGCTGAGTTTGTTGGGAAAGTTACGCAACCAATAAATCATTCCATATTTTTGGTTGTTAGTAATGCAGTACGTGAGTTTTATTCGTTTTTTTATTTCCTGTATTGAATTTGATTTAGCTATGCCACGTGGTTCAGAAAAATACGTCATCTCATACTTTTAATTAATACAAATTAAATACAATTCATTAAATTATTCAGTTACATATCACTGTACTACTCAATGGATCATAAAACAATATAAATATGAACAAGCTGACCTACTATGAACTACAGTAACATTATTTAACATTTCTGAAACTATTCACTTAAGTATCACTGTACTGCTTAGTGGACCATAAAATAATATAAATATAAACAAGTTCAACCAGACATTGTTGTACAATTTACCTAGATAGTCTATCGCCTATTTATCTTCGGACGACACAGTCGCGAGTAGACGACACGAGGCGTCACAATGGCAAATGTATTCCGTCGCAATTCGTTTGCATCTCGTTAAACGCGAAATCGTTGTCGAAGGGCGGGGACGACACGCGCGCGCAAAAAAAAACCCATACGATTCTCCTGACGCCGTTAGACGAACGATAGAAAGAGGAGCTCGGGGATGGAGAGTCTCCTATGGACATCTCTGGAAGAAAGGCACGGGGTTGTCATGGCGACCGCACCGAATTCCATAGACTCACGCATCCCCCGGGCAGGGGTGAGCTGCACACGTTCTACGTTCCTGATTGGGCGTTATTTTTTTCTCCCGATAAGGGCGCACATGCCTTTTACCGAGCCCTTTCGATCATTCCTGTGTGCAGGCGAGCATGGTCGAGGGTGTGGGTGGTCTAGAGATTTCAGGGTGAACGGATTTTCTTTGCGTCGACCATGCTTACAGTTCCTTCATGACATCATGGACATGTCCACTTGTCTTTTGGTTCAGTGTAGTGATTTTTGGAATTTTAGATCGAGGCTGAGTAGCGCAGGTTAAAGAAAGTGTATTCGTAGTTTTCTTTAGTAGTATAGGGGTAGTTCATATGGAGACTCTACGTTTTTAAACACAGAGAAGTCAAAGAATCTATGTTTAAAAAATTCTTTATTGAATCTTCATCATCTTGTGAGAGTAGTAACATACATGTGCTTGGAAAATAATAGTTTCATAGACATCAAAGATTCTTCGTATAGGAGATTGACTTCTTTGTAAGTGAATTCTCATTCGTAAAAGGTGTTCAAATTCTCTGTTTATTTTGACACAAAGTCAAGTTGGTTTTCTATCTATTTTTTCTGTATCAGTACTTAAAATGTAAATCAAATTATTATGCAACTCTACAGTACAACACGTACAATATGTACATCCCTATGAACTCGTAATTGAAAACACTTAATAAGTTTTTAAGATTCCTTTATTCTTTTCTGTGACCTGCAATTGTCCCTTAGCTTCGTTTCTATAATACCGAATACTCAATATACAGTAATAATTTTGTATATGTCGTTAAAAGACCTTAAGTACAGACTGGTGTATATTCTCTTGATTTTGTTGAAGTTATTATTAGTCAGAAGTGAAGTGCTACAGTTCTTTAATATACAAAGAAAATCATTGGCTCGAGTTGCAGGATATATTCCCAAAAGGTAACGCAACGAATACCTATATACATTAAAATTCACGAATATTTAAAATTTAAGATAAATATTTGTATAACTATAGCGAAAGGCTCGAGTAGCGTAACAAAGTATCGATCACCGACATTACGACTGAATGGGATCTTAACTTGCTTTGCATATCTATCGGCAAGACGCTTCATAAATATGAGGCAGTAAAGTAAGGATAACATGTCGACGAGCTTATGGTAATTTCCTTTCTCGTGCGAGAACGGTGTTCTGATGTTTGCGATACGAAGTGTTCGCAAGCTTGGCAGAAACGATTTCGCTTCTTGTTAACTTAAATACGAGTGGAGCTTTCAAGTATGTTTCAAAACAATCTTCATGAATCTATGTTGAGTCGATAATTACAGATTATTATATGAATGGCCTTTTATTATTTGTAAAATGTATTACTCAGACTATATTTAATTTTAAGATATTGTGGGTAAAGAGAAATTTGCAGAACAAATGTTTTTCACACGCTTCTCTTTATTCTTCGTATGGTAACTTAAGAAAAATAATCCTGAAAAGAGGAATATAGTTTTTTACGTATAAATTACAATAAATGAATACCTTCTATCATTCTTTTGTCTGTGACATTGCTAAAAATGTTTCAACACAAATGTTTCATGTTATACGACTTCTAACTATCAGTTAATGCAAAGAGTTGGAATTCAACTACTACGTAATATTACGAATAACGGAGGTGTAGAAGGTTCGTTAATTCCTCGTAATCCACAGGAGAAATAAAAAACTCATTCACAGATACTTGTCCACCTTCCAAGACCTAAACAATCAGAAACAGTAGTCGAAAATAAAATAATTCGTCCACCCAAACGTTAAAAAAGAAGATTGAGTCTGAATTTCAAGAATGAATCGGCCCACCCTCGTCGAAGGCTGACGGGTAGCGGCCATTCTTCAGTGGAAGTGACAAGAAGCGAGTCTTCGGGTTTCGAGGTAGCGATTCGACAGACCAGGGTAGGGAATGATGTCGACCCATTTCGCATTCTGTCACTGGAGAATTCCGTGGATGCCGAAGACGGGCCCTGGCGCGCGAGGAGGCGTGTTTATTTGGCCGGAAGTCCGTTCATAAATCTGGCTGTTTTCGAGTCTCTTCTGTGAAATATGATAATAGATGTGAGAGCGATGGAGGGCTGTCTGGAGAAGGTAAATCCCTGCGAAAGGAGAGAGCCAGAGTCCGTGGACTAACCTCGGTGAACACTTACAGCCCTTTCCATTGTGCTCTCGCGTGCCGAGAGGGGCTGAAAGTAACCAGACAACGTGTTTCTCTCTCATTCTCTCTCTCTCACTCTCTCTGCAGCGTACTCTGTGAATTCTCGAGCGTGAGTTTCCCCGAGAAAGTTTGCAGATTACTCATGCGGATGGCGCGGTGCATCGCTTCGGATAGTGAACTCGTTGAATAAATATGTTTCGTGGTTTTCCGTAGCTTCACTTCTTGCCACGCCACTTTTTCACCTTCATCCGCTGCGTCTCGCGAGCGCCAGCCGATTTGGCTCGCCGTCGATTTGCAGCTTTTGTTTCCCAGGTCATTGCAAATACGAAAATTGTCGGATTTATGATTTAATATGTAGAAAAGTACGTGTCGCAAATATATTGTAATAATTCTGTGCAAAGTAACGTCATCGTATGGCACATGTTGAGAAGCAATAAGTACTAACAATACAAAACGGGTATTTGTAAATATGAGTTATGAGTAGACTGCGGATTTTTATGCATTTATACGGAGTTTGAATGCGCAAGAAACTTAAAAATGCACACAGTATGCAAGAATATAAAAAATATTCAGAGTAAAGTTCATATTATAATATTTACAGAGTGAAATAAATTCCTATTTAGATTCTGTTTTTGTAGGTACGTTTGCAAAGATTTTGTTTTGCATAAAGATCCGCAGTCTCGTTATGAGTAATGAATTTCTGTTTGGTTTTTTTTTTTATAATGGTAAATCAGAAAATTGAAGGAAAACATGATTAAATATGTACAGAGTAGTATTTAGAACTAGGGTCGATTTCCCTTATTATTATTGGAACCTTTTCCTCTTGCCCAATAATGAACAATAATCTTGTGAATAAGCAGTTTGAACAGATTTTAAGAATTTAATAGAAATTAAATATTTTCTAAGTAAATTAGCAACTTAAATTGGATATGTTCATGCATGGTGTCATGCAGAATTGTAGTAGCACATGGTATGACTTGTTCAGGAATCTAACACATTCTCCAATCTAGTATTCGACACCTTTCGGAAAACATGCAAGATGTGTAATTACTAGACTGCGGATCTTTATGCAAAATAAAATCTTCACGAACGTGCTTACGAAAATTGAAGCTAAATAGGAATTTATTTTATTCTGTAAATATTATGACATGAACTTTACTTTCAATTTTTTTTTTATATTCTTCTATATTGTTTCCATTCCGTAGGTTCTTGCACATTCAAATTTCCAATAAATGCATAAAGATCCGCAGTCTAGTAATTACATTTCCTTCTTACCTCAAACTATATCAGACATTAAAAATGCTTCATTCAATTTCCATTTGTACCTTCTTGTCAATTCAACTAATCATCCAACCTCTGAGCACCTAAATTCCAAAAAAACCCTGAGTATTTTTTAAATAGCCTTCTTCTAGAATTATAAGCGGCTTCTCACTCGTCTCAGCAGGGTGGTGAACCGTCTAGCTCCTTTGGTCCCGTTGAAATACACATTGAAGCTCCTTATACTCCCATTCTATCGCCCTCATTTGAAGGAGGTCGGCGTTAAGCAAGGCCTGGGTCAGGTTACGGTAGGTCATGTACCGTAGCCTTGGTTAACCAAGTGCCTTCGCCTTCTCTTCCTCGCGCGACTTCTCCCTCTGGCCAACGAGGGTGCGCAAATTCCAGCACCTCCTCTCACTTTTCCCTTAGTTTCCTTCTCTTTCCGCCATTCGTTCCGCAATCTCTTTAAGACTTTAGGGTGGCACGGTGGAAGGAGTAACCATCAGATGAGGTAGAGTATTAATAAAAACTCGTATCGCATCTTATCAAACCCCGAGCAAGCCCTCTTAGCCACCGCCACCACGTGGAAAATGCTCACCGCCGCCACTTTCCCTCTTTATCTCTGTCACTCTTGCCCCACCGAGTAGAATATTGTCTAAACCCCGCGCGAATCCCTCCTTTGATTTACGTGCGGCTATTCGAGGTTACTTAAGCATCGAAATCAGGATTTTTATGTTTTTTTTTTCTTTTTTTTTGGAAAGTAATTTATACAGTCTTTGGTAAAGTTCTTTGGTATTTAGGTATTTAATGTTTAAAGCTTCGACTGATACACATAAATATGTAATAACATGTTTAGCCCCTTCTTTGTTTTGTGAGTGCCAGCCCTGATTTCACCAATCGTTCGTTTGTTTCGTAATTATTATATTTTTTTAAATATTATGTATCTTCTATTACCAAATTAATGTCTAACATTTTTTTAGTAATTTAAAATTAATTATTAAAAGTTTTTTAGAAGTATACCTTTTCTGCAAGTCTTCCATCCACTCAAGATCCTTAAATACACACAGTATATCCCAGACGTCTGTACACATACGAAATTGTAGGACTTTACATTACCGATGGAAGTAATACTACACGTGTAGCGCGATATGCGAATAAACAATAGAAAAGCGAATACGTAACGTCTGAGAGAACGACGAGATATATTTTTTTTTAGAACGCACTCGAATAATGTGTGATATGTATTCTTAACCTTATATCCTAATACTACTTATAATAAGGAAAGAAGGAGTAATGCTCATTCAACATCATATACCTATCCTGATCTACAACAGAAATAAGAACAATTTTTCATATATAACATTTATTAGCGATTATAATGTTTATTAAAATTTTCTGTGCGTTTGTACTTTAGAGACACCCTGTATAATAGTTGTTACATTTGGTAGATAGCAGAAGTGATGCTTTCGATAACGCGCTTTGGTAGAAGTCGATATCTCAAATGGTTCCGAAGATACAAGGCTTCAAAGTTTCCCATTCAGGAATTTCCTAGTTACGTTGACCCACTTAAATTCTTGGAAATGCGTACGCACTACTACTTCCGATAGTAAACAAAAAAAAACTGCCGGCTCAGCACGTGTCACTGACCACCGCACACGTGACGTGCTTGGGGTAGGTCAGTGCGGAAGAGCGAGGGAGAGGTCCGAGTGTGCGAGCGAGACGGGGAGATAGTGGGACTCAACAAATTAGACCTCTCTTCTAACGACAATATTATCAAAACGGAAAGTCGAAGTGATACGAAACAGGAAGCATTTCAAAGGGGAGGAATCGTCGCTTTCAATGATTGTTTATTTATAAACATAGCTTGTGTAGTTTCGAAGTTACACGGAATTAAAGTTTTAGCAATTTTAATACGCGTTAGTGGAGCGTTTGTTTCAATTCCTTTGATTTCCGCATTAGTCTCGTTCTCCCTTTGACCTTCGTACAGTCGACATGATTAATTATTAATCACATATGCTATATAGATACATTCTAATTAATTCAAAGTTATTTTACATATTGTAATTGTAAATATACATGGTAGTCCACGTAACTTGCTCACCTCGAGTCACTTCTAATGCATTTCATGAGAAAACTTTGTATACAAAAGTTGCATGATTCAAAGGGGCATATAATGCAGTGTACATGGCCGTTTTATATGTAAAGACGTTTTGCAGATTACGAGGTCAAAATATTGAAGAACGTACAATCTTGAAGAAAAAAATTGACCTTTGTTCTTAACAACTTACTTTATATGATTTATGTAAACGATAGATTTCATTAGATCCCATTTTAAACATCCTTTCGACTCGGTCCCTTTAAACTGTGCTGAGTGGCACAATTTAAACGCGACCTTGCGCTTGATAATAGTTTATGAAGCGGGGCCGTGTTCTCTATGCAGAACGACAGCTCGTAGTTCGCTGGAGAGAGAAAGAGGGAGCCAAAGCGGGGTGGGTTTATGTCCCGGAATTAATTAACCTGCAACCCCTCCGACTGCAAGCCATTCCACCCTCTCATTCTCTCGTTCTGAAAGCACCGAGCGTGCCAGCCATTTTGTCCTCAACTCTCGCCCTCGAAATTCCATTATCCACTTTCTCCACCCCGCGCAAACTACCCCCACGCTTTTGTCCCATTCTCCGCCCTCGCCATTTCCCTCACTCTCTCTTTCTGTTTCTCCCGCTCTCTTTCACCAACGTGGTCCGATTTTGTTCGCTTGCTCTAACCCATTCTATCGCCACCCCTTTTGGCACTGTCATCATCCACACGGTTTCACCCACCCTTCATGACGTAAACCGCCACCGACTTCCGGTCAGAACTTTCTCTTTATGGTAGACCGTTAAAGTCGACCTGCACGTGCGCTGTTCAAGCCATTTCTGTTACGTTTTCGGTTTGTTCTGATTAATATAAAACACACTCTAGGTGAGAACTACTTGTGAGATAATTGGATACCTTTTTAAGCAGTAGGACAATTTAAATAATTTCTTAGCATATTCGTTTAGATCTTCATAGGACGTTTTAATACTTCTCAATAATAAATTGCTTTCATTCGATGAATTTTATTTAACTCTTTGGGGTACGGTGGGATTAAAAGTGTCCCACCTTTTTAATGGACCGTAATGCATGGTGGGACATTTTTAATTCCACCTCGAAATTTTGCAATAGCTGCATGTGTATATGGGTGATACCTTTATTAATAAAAATATAACAATTTTGTTTGATTTAAAACGCAATAAAATTCCTGTGTTCCTTGTTCCGTACTTTCCAAAAGAAATTATTCCATTATCACTTTAATATGCAGCGTTCTTTTATCATACAGTTTGCACTCAAATGTTTGTTTAACAGACAACGCGAATAAAAATGTTTATCTCTCATCTCGCAATTATATATAGTGGAAGGTGAGAAATATCCTGTAGCGGAAAGATACAAAACGCAGTCTCTTTAAAGATAATTCGAGCAACCACTGCAGAATATTAAATGACATCCAAAATTTTCAAGACGGAAAATTTCGCACGCGATACAACGTAACCTTCTTCGCGACTGCTGCGTGGAGGGCATTTCCCATGTAAATGTATACGGACATTCATCAGAGTCCATTGTCGTGCCTACGCGTACAACACGCGAGAAAGTATTTCGCTATCCTGACTTGGCTCGCTTATTGCTTATCACGGGATCCTTGAAAGCATCGACGGCGTGTGCCACCACGCACGATCGCTAAAGGGATGTTCTCACCCCCTTCCCTGTCGATTGAATGCGTAATCTACGATGTTTTCGCGGTGAAGTTGACGATACTTTGACGATAAATCGCTTCGTTCGCCAAGCATAGCAAACTGCATTCACGAAAGTCGGATAAGAACGTGGGAGTTACATTTTGTTGAAAATATTCGCGAACGTGGAATTCCACGTTGAGGTTAGGTTCGCTAGCATTTGGTAGCAGCACTTTAGCTGAACCTTGATTTTTTATCACTTGCATATTTTGGGTTTTGTATAATTTATTTTCGTGTTTAGTTGTTTATCAAATTATTAGAAGTCTTGAGGAGAAAGGGGACTATTTTATTTTAACTCTATACTGAATAGTTATTTAATAAGTTGTATTAAAATAGGATTCTCATCGATAAATATATAAATATTGGATTAATTAAGTTTTCAATTCATATTAAGGTTCTCGAGAAATCAAGATTTAATGTAACAAGAATAAGAATTTAAGTATGCCGTGGATAAACTAATAGTAAACATCCAAGTAGCATAATATTCATAGACTTGTATGACTTAATACTGAATATTTTGCTGCTTCGTATTTAGACTTAACGATCAAACGATATTTTGCAAACGATGTAATTCATTATGAACCTGAAACGCCGTCACTAAATCGTCTGTTGCTTGTAACGAAGTAAAAAGGTAATAGGAACAACTACATCAACCTTGCTCGGCGATGGTAAACATATCGTTATTCATTAGAAGTCAGTCCCAGGAACGACGAGAAAAACACCAGCACCGTCGAGGCCAATGCGAGAAGTTTAATCCTTAATTGGATTACGACGAGTTTCTCGAAAGGCATAATCCGATTAGTATCGCACGCGGAAGCCATAAATCGAAGAGTCATTTCTCAATGAAAGAGCCACGCTGCCGTGTGTGTAATTATTTTGATCGCGTTTTCGTGAAGCAATCGCGCGCGTAACGCGTCCGACCGTACTAATTAAATGTTTCCTATATCTTTTATCAATTTCGGCCCTGAAACGATTACGATCGGCCACCCTGCTCACATCTGCGTGTCATTTATAGAGCACCTGCCTCTGTTCGTCCACTCCTCTGGATCTCTCGCATCGTTACGATCGAAGGCGCGCCGCAATAAAAACTAGCGCGTTTTAATCGTCGATCCTACTCAACGACAACCATATTCATCGCCAGATGACACAGAACACATTGCAGATTCGGAATTTTAAACAGAGTTCCTGAGTTTTAATACCTGTCGAGTTTTAATTTCATCGTCTCGTCGAATAAAATTCTCGTTAGGATTTATCCAGAGTGAAATGACGGAAATCATTGGCTAAATTAACGAACATAAAGCTAAGCGAGATTTAGAGTAGTCGGTCATGATAATTAAATTTGTATATTATTCATAAGGGAGCTCGTTTGAAATATTAATTACTAGATAGTAATTAGTCGGGGATTTTATACGGTCATTATTTATGCAAATCTGAAATCCGTATGGTAAGTGAATGCGATATAGAATCAAGTTGTGCAGAATGATATATTAATATTGCTGTTTTATTTTATGATACATGTGAAGTATACTGTGCACACGATCTGCATATCCATTCCATACCAACGTACGTCATAAACGCATGCAATCCACAGTCCACTAATTGCCCACAAATAATATTAATGATGTACAGTTTTGGAGGAAATAAAACTTATTCGCTGCACTGTGAGTGTAGTAAGTGAAATTGTTTTAAAGAGAGGTATGCTTTTTGGATATTTATTGATTTAAAACTTTGAATTATCCTTTCTATCTTCCTACGATACTTTCATTTCTATTGCACTAGGATTTGTTAGAGATAATTCACCTTTTGGTAAAAATTATTGGTTATTTCACGAACAAGTTTTATATAAGTGTATTTATTTATCGTTGCATCAGCTTGTAAACCGTTAGCAACTACTATGAGTTACATGTTCAACATTTCTATACATACGTAAGTCATAATATAAATCAAATAAATATGGAATGGTTTACGGTTAAAATAACTAATTTTTACATCTAAAAATAATTATGAATACTATTTAGCATTGAGTATTATTCAACAAACTTGGAAACAATTGATCCAACCACATGTTACAAATTCAATATTATTTCAATTAACCACTTCATACATGGTGAATGTTACCACCCCCTTCCCCCCTCAAATACACACATAACTAACCCTGCAATTTCTGAATACTTAACCGAGAATAACTAAGAAATGTCACCTAAGCTACCAAGTACATTGGTGGACATAATTATAAGACACCCCGAAAAATATTGGTTTAGGCACTTGATAATGTATTTATATTAAAATATACTTCGTCAAAAGAAAATGATTTATTTTTTAATAACAACTTTACAAATTTTGCGAAAAATGATAAAACATTTCTAATTTATTCGAAAATAATACAATTTCGATTGGACATAATTATAAGACACTGCTTAAAATAAAAAGAGAATGTACAAACGTTCTGAAAATTTATACACATTTTGAAATGCTAATAATGTGTAGAGCCTCCTTTATTTTGAACAATTTCGATCATTCGTTTCGGCAGACTTTTAAATAAATGTTTTATATTCTTTCGATCTAAGTCTTCCCAACCTTTCAGAATTGCTACTTTCAAATCATTAACACTATTATATTGTTTGGCACCTTCGTATACTCCTCTACTCAACTGACCCCACACATTTTCTATAATATTGAGATCCGGAGACCGTGCTGGCCAATCTAGAATTGATATATTTTGAGCTTGAAAATGATTTCTTAAAACTTTAGCTGTGTGAACAGCTGCATTGTCCTGCTGGAATATTAAATTTTCTTCAGCCACTCGTTCAGCATAATTCTAAATCTGCTCTTGTACTAGTTTTAAATAACCAGTAGCTTTCATTCTTGCCCATCAATGAACTTGATTTTGGTCTTCCCATTATACCCGATGTCTGCCCATAACATCACGGATCCTCCACCACATTGACGGCGACTTAAAATTTTTGCTTGTTTTCGTAAATCGTGAAAATAATATTTCCAACCATCAGGTCCATCTAAATTCATTTTCTTTTCATCAGTAAAAAGCACTTTCCGCCACATTTTTTCCTCTTCAGTTAGAACTTTACCACGTGGCATGATTTTAGTTTTAATGTTTTTCTATTATATACTAACAAAATCACTATAATAGAGACTTTACAGTACGAAACACATGAATACATTCAGATTCAACGACTGTCTGTAGTCGACTAACATTAATGTCTTATAATTCTGTCCTACAGAAGAAACCAAACATTACAATTCTTGGAAATGCTTCGACGCTTTGTATTTCTTTACATTGTGATGGAGTTCGCGAATAGTACTCTTTCATCCCATCATCATTCATGCTACGTATACAAGCTTATATATATTTTTTTTTTAAATAAATGGGATGTCGTATAATTATGTCTATCAGTGTACAAACGATCGCATCCACCAGCTTTACGAACCTATTGTTTGCTCGCGACATCAGACACACATCGCGATCCTTCGTCGGTTTGGTTGATAAATTTGCAGCCGCGATCTCGCTCGGTTAAACAAGGCCCAGGGCGGAATAACGACATCGTGAAACTGTCGTCGCGCTATCGAGAGGATTTGTACCTGGAAGGCGCGGTCCTCGAGAAAGGTTGGCGCGCGTCGCGTGAAATAACGTCGCACGAAGGACCGTTACCAGGGACCCTCCATAATAGACGAAATTTGCATAGGGGACGTTCGTTCATTATTCAAATCGAATTATGTCGGCCGATTGACACGTTCTCAGGTGGTGGTGGCTTTTCAAATTCCCGACGACGGGCCGCCGGGGGTCCTCCGCCGCGCGAAATGTCGTGAGAGCCGGCGCATTTGCATACGGAATTGAACTCTTCCATTCTGGCGTTTCACGGACCCTGCGGAGTTGGCAGCTTAAACAAAATTGAGGGACAGGATGAAAAGGGAGCGACGAGACGTTCCTTTCGGCGACTGACTGTTTCTGCGACGCTGTTATAGGACTGTTAACGTTGCGCGAGATTTGATTGGGGTGTTTCTTTTTTAAATCAGGTATTTAATGTAGCTTCAATCGCAGTATGGGCGATTAGAGTGTCGAGGTTAGGTTTATAATATGTTGAGTTGGTTGTGGGTATTGTAATATATCGTGTATTGGGACGTCTTGGGGATTATCCTCTAAGAAATCTTTAATATTCTGTAATACTATTTTGTCTGTTCGAAAAGGATACCAGAATTAAGTGGATGAAAATGATTCTAGAGGCAAGAAAAAAGACCAAAGAGAATAGAAGGAATAAATAAAAGACTATAATTTTGTTACGATCTCAGATAAAAAATTTACGATTTGTTGACAAAAACTGTGTAGTAGGAATAAGAATATTAATTATTATGTATTTGATAAGCGAGGAGAATTTAGAATACAAATTTCCAACTCGATTTAGAATAAGGTTCATTTCATTAAGTGTATCGTATTAATAGGAAGCGCTAATCCTATATATATCGAGATGATAATAAAATAAAGAGATTACTACTACTACTACTACTAGTACTACTACTATTTTGTCTGTTATTTTGTAGCAAATATGTCTTATTCAAGCTTAATCAGATTTAAGTTTGAGAAGGATCTAATTTGACCCTAGAAGAAGTGACGCTAAGGTTATAATTTCAACCACCAATTGCATAATTTGAACTATTATATTTTACATGCAATATTAAGATTCGTATTTAAATAAACGTATATGTATATATTAAGTATTATATCCAAATAAGCATATCTGTATTTCTTAATTTTTGGAATTGGTGCATGTGCTACAGAAAAAACTTACACTTCACAACATGCACTTTTTCATACAAGTAAAATACTGACAAATTTTAGGAAAAAATTTTATTTTTAAATGACTACTACTACAAGATTAATGTATCAATGCATGGAAAAGTGTGATGTGAATATTTTTAACAAGGGATCCACTATCTCTCTTCCAAACCATCGAATATTAAATAATTGTATTCATCAGCGTACCAAACATAATTGCCTAAAAACTGTCAATTCAGTTATATTATATAACGCTTGAATGTTTTCCCCAAGTTCTTTTTGAATTATCCACAATTTTCCAACCATTGTAATACTCTCACGAATGCACAAATCGCAATTGGAAGGTCCTTGCACGAATCGCGATAAATCTAAGAAAAAGCTCCCTGTAGTCAGTTACTGACATTTCAGAGCGAGGAGTTAATTGGACGAAATTATCTCGAACTTTCCACGGTTGCACACGCGGAATGGGATTGAGATAGCCACGAATAGGCTTGAGACGGATAACGGTTATAATTGTTTCTCGAAGTCATTGAATATGCAATTCGGGACAAACAATGATATCGCGATCTTTCGATCGAGATCAGGCAAGCGTGTCTGTCTTACATTGTGCCTTAACATTAATTAACATCGCGCAGATGCTTCGTGGACAATGGGTGAAGGATCTCGGAGTCGCACGATCTTCTAGATCCATCGACATTGTCTCGTATGAATAACGAATTTCATTTTTCCTCTGCCAGTGAGACCTTTTCTTTGCCATACTGATCCAACTAGATATCTGCACCACTTTGAAATTACTATCTTAATGAGTCTAAAACGTCACGCTTACACATCTCAATGTGTCGTCGTTTGACTGTGGGTTTTATAATGAGGGCTAATATAGCAATCATATGTAAAATCTATGCAGTAGGTATTCCGAAAAATATAATATAGCAATAGTATTTCACATTCAGTTTAATAATAGAACAATTACAACCTTCCATAGAGAAATGTAAAAATTGTCAACTAAGCAAAATTTGATTTAGTTTATTCTACTGTGATAAGGGTTCATTTAAAATCTAGAGTATAAGAATCATATGAATATTAATATACAGTTAGTCCCATAAATATTCGCATCCTCTACGTCTATTGAAGAAATTTATCGAAATGGTATAATAGGTTTGATATTTCCAAACACGTTTTGATATAAATATGTACACGAATAAACTTTACACAAGTATATATTTATAATGAAAAATTTATTTGGAAACATCAAACCAATCATTTAATTTAGATCAATTTCTTCAACAGACAAAGAGGGTCATTAGTGGGATTATTATTTATGGGACTGACTATAAGTATAGAAAAAGAAAGAAAAAGTAGCGTTACGTCTCGACTAAACAATCCTCGCATGAAAAATTATATCATGTAAAATGAACGAATTCCCTCGAAGACGTTTGTTCCCATTGTATGCATCTTTGTTAAATCCACGTTTCTCCCTTCGTCAACTGGTTGGGCCCTTTTCGTTCCACGGCCACGACCATTCTTCCAACAAACTCACAGCGTACCGTTTATCTCCACCACCCGCACATTACGATCTATCAGGAAGTAGAGGCGAGCACGAGCAGATACGTTGACACGTGCATACATTAGGAAGCGAACATCTGTCGGTAGGCAAAGCGTGATAGACGGCCCTAACAGGGTTGTACAATGGCCGAATGGCACCTTGAGAGCTTGGAGGCCGGTACACCCGGAAATGTTCCAAGGTTACGGATGAAAGACCGTGGAATAACAATTTATTTCGTCGTTGTCACGGTGACTTCGATCCAGGAAGAACTCGTTCGCATACGACCCGAGCAGATAACGTCTTTCTTGTCATAAACGAGAAATTATGTCCAACCTATGATTTCAAACAGTTGAATTTATTTCTTCCTTGCAAGTATTCTGTCTTTGCTAGTAATTTGTACGTCGTAATTAGTAACGGAGTGCTTGGGATGATCCTTCTCAAAGAATTTAGAATTCAAGTATACTCTTTCTATTTTGAACTTGTTTCTTTACTAAATAGATCTTTATTATTTTTTTAATCGTACGAGCATAATGACTCGAATTTATTTTTTCTTTGATGCACTGAACGTATGCAAATAATCTTCACCTTAAATAGAAATTATTTGGTAAAAGAACAAGCTATCAAGACAAATTTTGAAGAAGAAATTGTGTATCAGTTAATTAGTTACAATAGAGAACTAGATTTTTAACATAAGAGAATAGTGTTTCCAGTATTTCATTATAATTCACTACGACAATTGTATTCTATGTTATAGACCACCACGAATACTATAACAGACGCCAAGTAGAAACGTTCATAAGCTTCCAGTCGATGAAAATACAGTTTGCTTGTATAGAATGATTAAATTTTCGATTTTTTTCGGTACTATCATTTGCATCTATAATGTATGCATAATACCCCAAGAGAATGTTTAATCACATTCCATATCTCGAAAGTTATCGGTGTCATAGCCGTAGTTTAGAGCCAGTCGCGTCAGGTATTTTACGATCCTTCTTTTTTTCGTACTTCAATATCCGTGTCCAGCCCACGTACAATTATTTCAGATCTGTCCTGACGCGTTCAGCGTGCATCAGCGTCCCGCATATTCAATCGGCCACTTGAAACGTGTCGAACGCACGTGCGTGAATGTATGCATAACGCAGGCTACTTCTCTTACGTGGGCGAACCGAGTTATTATATGTAAATCACTTAACCCATCAGCGATGTATTTCACGGTGAAAGAAACAGGGTTGAACAAACACCACTGGAAATTCTTGGCTTAACTTCTCGATTCTTGTTCGTGAAAAAATGCTTCCAGTATGAGAACGTAAATGTGAGACTTTATTGTTGACTATCACTGCGAAACTTACATTTAATTTGTGCGAGTGTAATTAGAATTTATTTGAAATTTGAATACTGAGGGTCATAGAAGAAAAGAAAAATTAATAGTAAATATGAAAGACATCACGACATACCATCGCTATCTAGAAACACTTGTATTATCATTTTAGAGGAAATATTTTATATGTAATATTTTAAATATTTATTTGAAATTTGAAGACCGAAGATCATAGAAGGAAAGAAAAAATAAAAGTAAATATGAAAGACATCACGACATACCATCACTGTCTAAGAACACTTATATTATCCTTTTAGAGAAATATTTTTCTTCCCTGTCGAATGTATATTAATTATTAATCACAAAAGATAGGTATAAGGCTGAAGAAACTTTTAGATACAATACGCAAAATTCAATAAAGTAGAAAGGTAATACAAATTAGCATAACACTGCAGTATTGCAATGCATACAAATTTATTGTACCTTTCCCATTCACGAAATTGTGATATCAATTTAGAAAGATTAGAAAGATATCGATGTAGAAATTATTGTAGACTCAGACGAGTATGGTTTCCTTCGAAATAGTATTTTGCTAGAGGAACAGATCGTCCAACTTGCGAATGATTCGGAGCTAAATTTATACCTCGAGGAGGGCCAAAATCCTCAAATTTACTGCCACGATCATGGTGGTCCTTTGCAGAATCCCCACGGTAAACGAAATTCGATGAGACCATGTACCAATGAGATCGATAGTCTCTTCCTACAGATGGTACTGGCTTCCGCGCCTGTAAGCATGCAACTGAAACTACTCTTGCGTGTAGAGTCTCGTTGCCTGAGAGGATGCTGCCATCATGTTCGTCTGCCATCGTGCGCAATCATACTGCAGGCGTAACAGTTGTGTCGCGAAACATACTTCTTTCAAATTGTAACTTATACAGGAAATCTAAAATTTATGTCCTTAAAAAGAGATGTCGATATTTATATATTTCTGATTACTAATAACGGTTATTATTCAATGATGTAACAAATTTAAAAGAAACCTGTTCATTCAATGTTAACGTCATTATTTATTTGTTTGGGCCATTTAATCGTAATCTCAACAGAGATAATATTATTTGGATAATAGTTTCAGATAATAAAGAAAAAATCAATTAATTTAATCCTCGTTAAATTGGTATTTAAATTATAAAATTAATAGAAATATAACTGTTCAATCGAATAAACGTCGACGATAAAGTATAATACCTTGGTCTTACTTGTCATCGATTATTCTAAGAAACTCTTGCTATTTTCTGTTCACCAATTAGATCTTCAAGGGTGCATGTGTGGTGGCATGAACAAGGACGACTTTATTCTCCATTATTATAGAAAAGTAACTGCAAATATGGTTGGCAAATGAAAGCATACAACACAGAAAGGATAATAAAAGAATATAAAATAGTATACACTATGGAACAACAAAATGTGACATGCATATTGAAAATAGAGTGTGGAAAATACTACATTAACAATTACGTGACGAGAAACGGGGAATTCAGAGATTAAGGATGCAGGATCTCCGTCATCGTGGATCTTTGCATTTATGTAATCAGATTCATAGCAAGCATCTAATGTATCAGAGATTGAAGACACCGATTTACAAGAATGATTAATCGATTGGCCAGGAAGTCCCAGCAATAATGCTATCAAACAACAAAAGGATCAAGTTTTATTCCGAGGAGGTCGGTGGACGAGTGGTTTCTTTTCGCGGCAGAAGAGAAGAGTCAGCGAGAGCACGAAGAAGAGCCATCCAGCCGGATATCGACGGGGCAGATGAGCTACCAATAACTCAATGTGCGCTTATAAACTGATCAGACTTCCAACCCTCTCTCCACTTCCACCTTCCAGCCCCAGTACCACCCTCGAGACTTCGACTCGACCCCGTTCCAATAGCTCCAAGTTCCTCTTACGCCCTCCATGACGACGACGACGACGACGACGACGACGACGACGACGACGACGACGACATATTACTTGAGACTCCTTCGGCAGAGAGTGAAATGCAAGCGAATTTACCGCACGATTTAACATCCTCTCCGACCTACGGGCATTCACCCGCCTTCTCCCACGTATTCGTTGTGCTCTGTGCACGTTAGGGAGGGTGGAGGGCCTAGGAAAAGTCGGGGATTCCTCGTAACCCGAGGTTAACCGAGTTTCTCGCGACCGTGTTCCGATCATGTCTATGCAACAACCTGCAATTCAATCGAATTCGTCCGGATTCCAACGCGTTCGCCCTAGGTACTCGAGGGACACGAAGAATAATGCTTTCAGGGTTAAAGATACACAAATCGATTAACTCTACTTTTTGGAAAACCTTAAATTTTAGTGTCAAAGCACTTAGTATAGTCATAACTTTTTATATTTCATCGCATTTCTCAATTATGGAGTTATCCGATTTGTGCAATGAACGGCTCAGATGTTGATAAGCAAAATTTTGTTTCTTAAGTTGGTACATCTTTTGATGAGATTATTGAAGGTGATTGGACAAGAGTTTCTTACCTGTAGAGGGTAAGTGGGACACCTTGTATCATATATGTAAATGAAGGGAGTAATTGTTAGGAAAGTATTTTATTTATATTTGAAGTAAGCTACCCTCTGTAATTCTTGTGACACGTTGCTTGGGAGGGGGGAAAACCATGCTACCAATACACATGAATTGATTTTATTTTTAGTAGACGTGTGTAACAGAAATTAATTTTTAACCGACTTCGAAAAGCAGGAGGTTACTCAATTCGACATTTTTTTTTTTTTTTTTTAAGGTATGTTCACCGATTACGCCGAGATGGCTTGACCAAGCGGAATGAAACCTCTTGCATCTTGTAGAATATTTCTTCCACTAGGTTCCGGAAACAAAACATTTTGTGATTTGTCATATTTTATCCGTTTTTTTTTTTGGAAAAAAAAACAGAACAGTTTTATCTTGCTCCTTACTCAAAGACGGATGGACCAATCGGATTGAAACTTCTTGCATCTGGAAGAGCATTTACCATTTGGTCCCATAACAAAACATTTGTCCTTGTCTTATTTTTTACCACTTTATATCAGTTTTTATCGCAAAGAGCGTAATATTTCACGTATGTTTGACCTGAAATCGATGAAATCGACGAAACCTCTTACACTTTGCTGCCGAAGAGGTTCGCGCAATGACCACAGTTGCAAAAATTTATGAATTTCTTTATTGTTTATAACTATTGTTATCGCAAAATTCCTATTATACGATGTAACTTGACGAGGAGTTTACTGATCCATATGTAACTTTCCACCTTTAACGACAGTTGATTTTATGTTGTTCGAATTTGCATAGATTTATGGACTTTTTTATATGTGTATAACTATTGTTATTGCAAAGTTCCTATTCTTTGATGTAACTCGGTGAGGAAATTACCGAGCGCAATGGAACCTTCCACGTATAATGTCAGATGATTTAATAATGTTCTCATTCATGAACTAAAAGGACCAAGGTACCTTCTTTAGCATTTCAAAATTAAATAATTATGGAAGTACAAATAACAGTAATAGCAATTAAAATAAATAGCACATTTTTCCCTTATTAAAATTTTAAAGGGAATTGCAATTAAAGTTCTTCTAAAGATAGATTCATGTTTACACTTAAATGTTGAAGAACAACTCAAGAAAACCATATCGACAGCAAACAAATTAACCACGACATTTATCCTTTCGATGCAGATAATTCCATCGACATTTTTCTCGCAATGTTGTAAGCAACGGAAATGTTGATGTGCTCGCGATATACAAGATAATTCCATCGACATTTTTCTCGCAATGTTGTAAGCAACGGAAATGTTGATGTGCTCGCGATATACAAAACACTTTGTATACACCGATAATATTGACAGGAAACGTATCTGCGAACGATTGATCAACGTTTCCGAGCTACCGAGTACACGTTATACTAATCTTCTGGAGCTACCGCAAAGTAATTCTAGACGTATCAATTTCTTTTCTGCTCTCTCTTGCCAGTTGGCTATGTTGATAACGTATCAGCCGTGGCTGCGCGCCGGCTCAATAAAAGTCCCGAACAGGCAATTGCCTCTCAAAACGATGATCGATGCTTACAACAGCAAACGAGGCGTACCTGCCGAAGCCAGGTAATCAGCATCGAAGGGTAACCGTAACGCAAAAATCGTGTTCTTGCATTCATGCGGAGACTCGTTTCATTTTGCTGCGTTATTAATAGATCCAGTGGAGATACATTTTGCCGACAAGTGTTTCCAATTGACCGACGTGTAAGGAATCGGGCATGCACGCATGCGTGTGAAAAATCGCGACTTTAACAAACTAGACAACATTTCGAGGATATATCGCTGCTGTTTCCTGGAACAGAATTCAGATGACGCGCCCGTACCCTATTAGTCGCGATTTTTGGATTCGGATGGATCCCTAACGGAACACGTTTACGTTTTACGACGAATCGATTACGCGAAACGCTGTTCACGGATAAAGGCGATTTGTTATACTATGACAAAAAACATCGTCTTGATACGCATTGTTTTGCAATTGGATTAAATAATGTACATGACGAATCAAATAATCACGCAAAGCAGGATTCAATATCCTGGATACTATTAGAAACGGAAATTTTATTTTCCCTTTCAACGGTGCCAGTCCTGTTGTATGTCTTTGGGAAGCTTGGAAGGTTAGATAGATTACAAAAAATTTAAGTACCTGCTATATATAATCGTGCTGAATAAGAAAGCACCTCCGTTAATTAGATTTCGAAAGGAAGAATCGACAGACTGTTTTACGAGTAGTTGTTTATTTCACGTACCGAAAGAAATGGAAGGGAAAATTGTGACAAACGCAGATTACGTTGAAGAATACTGATATTAAAATATTTTCAAAGGAATCGCTCCTGCTGCAGAAGAAATAAAGCCCGATACATTAGCTCCCCGATTGCGAATATCAATGCGAAACTGTGCGAGGGGGAATCCTCTGTTTACGAAGAATTCATTTTTCTTATTGTTTTCGCAGACCGACGAAAAAACTGTAACAGCCGTGTCATAGTTATTATCTTATAGCGATGCAGACGTATAAATTTCAGACAACTGGATACTGAATTAAAAATTATTATATGGATTAATTTCAAACTCCAATACACACATTTATTATCTTCATAAGTAATCTCATTTGAAACGTCCCCTAGGTGATTTATAAAAAAATGTTTTCACGATTTTCGCTTCTCTTTGAACAGTTCCATCGTAGGAAAACGATTTCCAAAGAAGAGTCTAAATCGCATTAGAAGACTTTACAAATACTAGAAATCCAAATTTACGCAAAAGTGAAATACAAACGCTATTACCGCGTTCGCGACCGAGAGATATTTTAAGTTTCTTATACCGAGTACTAACGAAAATAATAATTCTGAAGCTGGACATTGCAAATTTCCACCGTTATAGCAAAGATACAAATCACGAAATATATTTTGAAATATCAATGTTGTAAATATGTAACGTATAAAGTAACAAAATTTTCATAATTTTTTCATGACCACGAACAGAATTTGAAGTGACATGAATTCACGTCAGCGATCGCGAATGTGTTAATATGTTTACAAAGCACTTCTTGCTAAATAAAGTTTTGCATTAAAAAAGATACATTCGCTCGAGGTACCAACTAAAGCACGTGGTAACGGATTAATAATTTAAGGTCTCAGCCACGACACGTTCGTGACTAAAATGCATCCTCATTGCAACCCATCTTTCTATAAACTTCTCTATCTATCTATAGTGTAATTGCATCGTAAAAGAACGTCGACATCTCCATCTAGAGTCACGACAGACCGAAGACCGCCTTCTCCGTTTCCATCTAAGGGAATGAAATTCAATGTATTAGCAGAACGACGTTCGTTTCTATCAATATAAATTTCACGGGGATGAATCCTATGTTTACGAGTCTGTATCCTCTGTGTACCCTGGCAAATGAAAAAAGGAAAAAAAACCAAGAAAGAAAAACACCAACGGGGTGAACGATAAGTTCGAGGCGGCACAGATCTCGTGAATCCCGCGAATATAACTTCCTATTACCGAACGGAGCTGTACGATCTGGATGGGAGCCAGTCCAAGGGGGTTGAGGGGGTCCCGCGTGCCAAAGAAGAGGCGTGCATTAGGAGATTGTGTTCGACAGTTGTTTACGACTAGCTCCTAACCACCTTCCTCCTCGCCTAGCCTTTTGTGTCTTGAAGCCTCTGCCTTGTACCTACGTGCGAGAGCTTCCTTTATCTCCTCTTTCTTCACTCTTCCTCACGTCGCGCGCCTTCTTCGGTCTTCACAGCCGCGCCAAAGCACGGCAAAGGCGCATATTTACGTCGTTGCGCTCGCATAACTCTGCTCGACAAACTGGCAAGTCTTCCACTTTCTTCTTCTACGAACACTCTCGTTCTGCTCCGTCCTCGCGCAATCTCGACGCTGCACTTCAGGGACTCTTCTTTGCCGCTCGTCCTTTATCCTGTGGGGCAAAGTATGCTCTTCGAGATTTAGGTGACCGTGCGTAACACAGTTGTGGAAAACCGCTTTGTTTGTTGGGTCTCATTTGGTAAGTTCAGATTTGCTGTTTGTCATTTGTAGAAATTACTTCGGTATCGTCACGGTGGATGTGTCGAGGAGAAGAAGGTTAATGATTTTACAATCCAATTGTATGATAAACATTATATTTGAAGTTTTTATACAATTTCTATTTCATTTTATTTTATAATATTTTATTCTGATTAATTGGAATTTTATTTCTCTTTGGTTTCAGGGGATATAAAGTTACTCTTGGAACTATTTGTTGATCCTATGTATATAACATATCTCTCGTATTTAATAAATTTATAAAGTTGGAGCTGTCAATTTTAATTTAAATTAATGTTAAGAAATAGTTCTATAGATTATCTACAAAAGAATTACCCAAAGCGCGTATTCGTATTATGTATTATATATGTAAATACATATATATTATATTATTTCTACAGGACAGTATATTGTAACCTGAAATGGAGTAGCAATCAATATTACCTAAATGACGATTTTCGGACCAAGAGGCAGAAATCCATTTACTATACATCTGAATCGACAAAAAATTTACAAATTTCGGGCACACGCAAGAGTTGGAGCGCGAACCGCCACCTGCTCTGCCATACTTAATGATTTTCCACGACAGGACATTCTTTTCTCAGAAAATCCCTTCATTGGTTTGTGACCCACTAAAACCCAATTGTAACGGAACATTTCTTTGTTACTACAGTAAAATCTCCTTATACGCACAAATTTTTATACGATAAATGCACAGAAACCATCCCCATTACGGACCACTAACACCAGCTACTGCTCCTTCATGTTGTCCCTGCTAATCTAAATCTTATTTCACTTTACACTTTACACTTTTGCACTTTACACTTTTGCACTTTACACTTTTGCACTTTACACTTTTGTACTTTACACTTTTGCACTTTACACTTTTGCACTTTACACTTTTGCACTTTACACTACACCTATGCACTTTACACTTTACACTTTTGCACTTTTTATATTTAAAGATCTTATTCCAAGTTCGCAGCCATTAGCTCGCTATTATTCGTGACGAAGGATTGTTCGTCACGAATAATAGCAATTACCAGGTCTCACCACGTGGAGGTTGCTGCGACTGGAGACCCGGAGATTGAAGGAATCAAAGTTCCTTCGATCTCCCTCTACATAGAATATACATACGTAGATGCATACACTACATAGAGTCGACGAGCTTAATACTAAGTACGAAGGTGAAAATCAAAGGAAAACAAAATTCCCTTCGATTTCTAAAGTCTAAGTCTGACTCTGCCAAATAATTATTTCAACTAAGAGGCTGAAGCTAACTTGAGATCGCGACGCGACGCGACTATGAAACTGGACTTACTGAATCAGTCCCGTTTCCTCTTGTTGGATCTGGACTCGAGAGGAAGACGACCGACGCCTCCGAACCAGTCCTCCACACCCTGCACCCATCTGGGAGCCACGATAGGACCCGACTTGCACCCGTCTCACTGCGCTTTGGACTTACTGCACTGCGCCGGGAGCCTGGACTACACCAGACGGGATACAGGGCGTAGAGGACTGATCCGGAGGAGCCGATTGTCTTCCTCTTGAATACAGATCCACCAGGAGAACCGACCTTTCTGTCCAGTTACACAGTTGGTCACTTCACTTATCACATCAAGTAATAGTGACCGAAGTGGAGAACGAAGTTGCGAGTCCAATATGGACCTACGAACAAACAAAAGATTTGAACAAATAATTAATAATTATTTGACAGAGGACAGACTCTCGTACACGCATGCCTTAAAACTAAATAAGATACATGTCTTAAGACTAACTAGACTAAACTAACGTACCCACAAGCAATACCAAGCTACGATAACTAAGGGAAACTACACAAGCAAAAATGGGAGGGACGCGAGACGTGGACGCGCGATCGCGAGATCCGTATCGACCGAAGGATCGTCGAAGAATGAGACCGCGCCCCTCGGATTATACCTGTGTCGAGAGTCGCGGCTCGCTTGTGCCTCTGGAAGTAGAGAAGCGGAAGGGGCGAACAACAAACCCGTGACGCTTAATTCGAAGGCTCGTTGAATCCATCGAGAAAATAATTCGTGAAACATTAATATCACAGCAAAATAATATTCCCCATCATTGTTTAAATAATAAGTATTGTTAATAATTAATTTAACTATTGTCAGAAATTAATATTTAATTGGTGCATTTAATAGATATTAAAATATTGACAAATTTCTCACGATTAATGTCTCGAATGAATACTTGTTCTGAACCGTAATTGTTATTAATGTTTAATCGAACAACTGAATGATACTGTATGTATTACAAATGTTTAATTATATCGGAGATATTAGGTTTTAATTGTTCCAATCAATAGATATTAAAATATAGAAAAATATCTCACGATTACTTTTTTTCAACTTTTCATGTTCGGAAATATTACTTTGTCGAAAAACATTGGTATAATAATCTAAAGCTTTAAAATGCATTAAATACATATGTACATCTCCGAATTAACTGAATATTTACAAAGCATATAATAACATTCAGTCTTCGATTAAATATTGATAAGAATCACGGTTCAGAATAAGTATTAATCGAACACTTTAATCGTGAGAGATTTTTCTATATTGTTATATCTGTTAGCTAGAATAACTAAAAATTAATTTCTGAGAATAGTTACATTAATTATTAACAATATTTGTTCAAGCAGGGACCGAGAATATGACTTTGCTGTAATATTACACTTACTATTACTCTTAAAGCAAAAAAGTATTACATAAACGACAAGTGAAAATCATATTACTGAATAATTATTTTCCAAAAGAATTAATATTTCTTGAGAGCTAAATTAATACACTCGATATATCATCGATAAAAATCCTGTAAATCCCAAAAGAACATAACCAGTCGATAGAGTACACATCCTGTGATTCACCGTGTACTCAATCAGAGAATGTCGTGCTTGATAACACGTTACAAATGCAAAATTGTACAAGGCTCACGAGCAGTTTCTGTCCTCGACGTGTTCAGGTATCCCTGATCGTTTATCCGTAACCGACAGCTATCTTCGCGCGTGTATCATTTATTCTAAACTATATTAAATCGCTCTTTACCGGCCCATTTGTGCCCGTAAATTTCTATTTATTTGTCGTCCGCCTTGTTTGAATCGATTCAACGTTCCCGTAGATCCTTCGCTGATACGCCGTAATCGAATATCTTTGCTCTATCTCCGTGTACCGTTCCACTTATCGTGGCTAATGATACAAGCGGATGCGCTCTTCCTATTTACAACCGAGCCGGCGAATCAAATGCGATAGCCAGTCAGGAGTTTCTCAATGGCACGCGAAACGCTTCGTGACTCGGTCTAATTGATGCCAATGCGCTTTGGTCGCTGTTCCCTTCAAACTTTGCATGTCCTCCTCCAGTGAGGAAATCGTCGAGAACAATGTTCCTGAACGTGGTTAGCTTGTGCCCCACTTCTCTAAGTATTATTTATCTCGAGGAATTTCTTCGTGGTTACTGTATTAATTGAAAAATTATAGTATAATAAATTACTTATTTAAAATACGAACCGTCCACTGAACAAATCGATTAACTCCACTTTTTGACAAATCATAAGTGTCAAACCACTTGGTATAGTCATAACTTTTTATATTTATAATAATGTTCCTGAATAGTAAAGATTAACACCATTTATTATTTTTAATTTTTTATATTATATAGGAAGTTTAAAAAACAATGTACATTATTTCAACGCACTTCGCAACTTCTTGTTTTATATACATTCTTGTTTTATATTTTAAAAAACTTTAGTAAACATAGGTTCAAAGGTCAACCGTTTCTGAGATATAAACATTCTTGTTTGCTAGTATCATGATTGACTTACTTGCTTCCATCGCATACGATGTTTATGTCAGTGTTTATAAATTGCGTTCTGAATGTTCCCATTCAAGTGCCGACAATTTCGTCAATTTCATTTTTTCAATTTCGTGTACAGAAATGAGCGGTGGACACATGGAAAATCTTCTATAAATATCGAAAACCCAGTAGTAAGTCAATCATGATACCAGCAAACAAAAATATTTATATCTCAGAAACGGTTGACCTTTGGACCTATGTTTACTAAAGCTTTTTTACTCAGTACAGTGTGCCCCCTATATACCATATCAATATTGAATGCTTCTTTTTGAACACCCTGAATTCGATTTAAATGTTAATAAACATCACGCCGGAAGTAAATAAATATAATGGTCCTGAACCAGCCACATCTGTGTAATTGGAAAGGAAGACGTGGAAAAGTTCATGCCTGGTTGCAAATGAAGACAGGAGTAGATAAATTAGAGGCACCGTTAGCCGTGCACGATTAAATAGTAGTCAGAATACTTCCACGCGTTTATCGTCGTGCGGGGAATGAACTCAATTAAGTTCTGAGCTGGTTATGGTAATGCTACGTTTAATACTAGGTCCTTTTTCGAATTTTATAAATTGTAAACTGTTTTAGATTTTGAACAATAAAAGACGTACTTGTCGTTGGTAGTTTGAAAGATACGAGAAAATATCGATGCTGATAATCACTTAAATTTTTGTGCTAATTATTACGTTCCTCTCCACAGAATATTTTTAGTTTTAACCGGTTTTATATTGGTTGCAATATAAATTAATTTGTGTATAGTTAAATTAATATCATTCTAATTTCTTAAATTACTTATTTCTATCAGTGACGGGCAAAACCCTAGGCTTCGAATAAATCTAAAGTTTGCCGATATGTCTATCTCCTTTCCTCTTTAGAACATTTTCCAAATAAGGAAAAGAGACAAACATATCGGCAAACTTCAGATTTATTCGAAACCTAGGGTCTCGCCCATCACTGATTTCTATTAATTCTATAATTTATCTAAATAACAAAATTTTTCAATTTTATTCCTTTATCCAATATACATTCGTTCTTTTAACTTATTTTAATAGAATACGAGAAAATGTAACCAAAATCAATCTGTTCGTAATTCTACACTAGAAATAATCATTTAATTTGAATACCTGAAGAATATTCCTTTAATTCGTATGTAAAGTCGCAGCAAATAATCTGGAGAATTTTTTTGGAGAGATTGGGTGGAGCAATTACAGGGTGCCTTAAAAACTGACTGTTCGATACTCATCAAACGGAAGACTGACGTGTCGTGTGAAGGATGAAAGGATCAGATAATATTGCAACAGTGTTTCAGAAGCGACGACTCCCTGTAGCGCAGGTGCAACCGGTATATGATTTAAACGCTCCAAAAGGTACGAGCGTGCAGAGGCATGCAAAACCATACTCGATTTTTTTTGCATTCAAGTATTACATCCCTTTGCGAAGTATATGTAGCATGCAGGCCTTAAAGCGATAGCTGGTCCGTTCTTTACCTTCGTGGCAAGTACTTTTTGCAACAAAGCAATGCGAGAAAATGTCATTCTCTTTTGAAAGAAATCCAGAATCTCCATAAATAAATACACCAAATTTCGATTACTATCATTCTCCTTTTTGGAATGTTTAAAAATATATTACGCAAGCGATGTTGTTCAAACTTTATCTCTCCACATATTCTGATGCCTGATTGTTGTCTCGATGGCTAAAATTGTCTTTTTATAACAGTAATAATTAATTAAATTAAATATTGAATATTGAGTAACATAGTTATTATAATATAACATAGTTAATAACATATGCAGTTACTCAATTTTTTGTTTATACCAAGCTGTATATTATAATATTACATTCAAAAATATTCAGTAAAATATAAGCTTACATAGCTTGTAATAAAATTCCAGAATTCATGAAATAACTTGATACATTCATTTAAAAAATAAAGTGAAAACATTTGTTAATCGTTCGGAAATAAATATCAGGAAGATTTTAATTAAATGAACAAACTTTGAATTTAAGTCGAGATACAGCAATCGATCAATCTCTTATTAGGAAGTTGAGACCTAGGAAGTCCTGTAGCACAGGCAACAATTCATTTTAATTATTTCGTGGAACGGAATTACGCGTACTTGGCGGACTATTCGCGTTACCTAAACGCGTGGTCGTGACAGAACATCATCGTGTTGCAAAAATGATCACGAAATTAGTGTCTGTCGGAATCATCTTAAATAGTTGCGTAATTAAAGAGAAAAATTTAATTCCATATAATTTCCTCTTTAATTGTGCTCCTTAAACGGGCGATCTTGATCGTCGTCACTTATAAGACGAGAACGCAGCACCGCTGCGATCCATATAAAATGATCGTTGATATCGGGAGCGATAGCGTTTCATAAATTGAAAGCAACCCATGTTCAGAGGCAGGTGGCTTCGGTACAATGTAAAAGCAGGTACCAAGTTTGGTCACAATTTTCCTTTTGGAGTGAAATAAACATTTTCTACGTGTAGAGCTTCCCTATAGCACGAATATTAAACTGGAATATTAGAGTGGAAAATTTAGATGTTGATACGTTTTTTTCGAGAAAAGTAAAAGGTCTTCCAATGTCAAAGAATATATTATATATCAAGGGTTTTAGAATTTTGTATTCTTTGCGTAGGCACTAGAGAAACGTCATTTTTCACATGTAATCGTTATCATAGGTACAATATTGAGGGCCAATAAAGGGATTCCTGAAAAGTGTTTTAAGATTTTTTATTTTTAATATAGACACTTCTTCTGTAGGCATTTAAAGAAATGTCATTTTTCACGTTAAATTTTAATCACAATTACTTTGATTTAAAATAACAGAATCAAATATATTCCAAACTATTAATGTTTTATAAAAAAAGTAAAATACTGAAGTCTCTTTTGGAAATATTTGGTCCCTTTATATATTAGGTTGTCTTAAAAGTTTCTTCCATTTCTTTAATAACTAATACATCCACAATTTTTTTTTGTTTAATGTTACATTATTGAATTGGGTACGATTCATTTTGCTCCATTACTGTTACAACGTTAACATCTAAGAAATTTGGTTGTTCATTTATATAAATACTGTCACGTAAAATAACTGAGTGTAAGTCGCGAAAGAAACTGTTGGGACATCTAATATTTGATGGGAAGAAGAACATTACTGAAGAGCATAAGAATCAACTATGAATTATTAATCTTGAATAAAGTAGGCTCTGCAAAATTCATTAAAATGGACTATAGACAAAAACATTCCTGCATTAACCGATTAATCAAATTTATACAATTTAAACTGAACATGCTGTATATTGCATCGAAGAATCGCCAGGAGCAGAGACGCTTGCTTCGCACGATATCGATAGTATCGAACGTCCGTCATTATGGCATCGTCGATGTGTGTGCCCCAACCGAAAAGACAAACAGGTTCGCAAACTCGTTCGTGCGTTCGAAATCCGTTCGTTTTAAAGGCGCATCTGCCTATCACAACCATGTTTTCGTTTCTGGTAATTTTAATGGAATGATTGCACAGCACACGTCCAGATAAGAGGTTGGCCAGGATCTCCGAATGAAATTGGATTGTGCTCCCGTCGGCTGGATCGTAACCGGCAGTTAAGATCGTTTTCGTGAATAAGCAACGATCGAATTCTGGTTTAACCGCACGGGTAGCCCTCCACGATATATAATCGATTGGAACTTGAAACGATCCGAATGATTTCCACGGATTCGCATATCTAGATTCGCTGGCTTGTTTAAAAATTGAACGCGATCGACGAATTTTCGTGCAATAATTGGGGTAATTATCGGTTGCTTACTATAGTCGGTGAAATTATAACACCTGCTAAGAGAAATTGAATTATGAATGTTTGGATGTCTTGTATGTTTACAAGGTGATGAAAACAGGTGTCGGAGGGGTTAAGAGAATGTACAGGAAGAAGGCACTCAATATTTTGAATGGGAGGTCTACTATGTGCCTCTGGAGTTATCACAGAAGTAATTCCCTAATTGTTTTGTACAATAATATAAAATAATATGGAATGACATGGAAAACTTTGAGGTCATGACAGATACTTGCAAATTCTAAAAGACAAAACGGGAACAATATTGACACACCAAAAGGATGATTTGAAATATTATTTATTTTATTCATTTCACATCTTTCATATACGAGTTTCGTTGACATCTTACGTATTCACTAGTATGTAAGACGTCTAAAGGTGAGACATTTGTTCTGCCAATAGGATATGTTTCTTTTTCCACCCAAAACCTATAGAAATGATGAGACTATTTCCAGTTTCACCACCCACGCACATATCCTCCGCAAGTCTATGACTGTAACGGCCATCGTGAATTTACGAGTGGCGGAACGTTAATTGTTTAACTCGAAAAAGAATGACTCGAACGCGTCATTAAGTTTAATCGACATCGTGCGGTACGTCGAGTGTTCTTTTTTAAAAAGTGAAAAAAGAGTTAATTGCAGTTCCACGAGCAAGATATTACCGTGCGCATCAAGAAAGTAGCAATCGTTTAATGAAGCAAGAAAACGGAAGCGCGAATGGCCGAGATGACTACTTTATCGCGCCTCTCGCTAAAAGTAGACACTAAAGATAGTTATCGACGCTGTTGAATCATCTGTTTTCTGCTACGTTTTTCGTATTAAAATAATCTATCTTCGATGATTACAGGTAACAGTTCCTGATCTCGTTAATATTCATTGCGTAATTGTGGAGTCTACCTTTGCATCATAACATTCAGAGTTATTTTTTCTGTATTTCGATAAAGATTATTTTAATAAGACTCGGACGATTTGAAATTCTTTCATGATTTATATACAGTCAGTCCTATAAATATCCGCACCCTCTGTGTTTTTCAGAGAAGTTTGTCTAAATTAAATGACAGGTTTGATGTTTCCAAATAATATTTTCATTATAGATACACACACATGTACAATTTATTTATGTACATATTTATTATGAAAAATTTATTTAGTAACATCGAACCAATAATTTAATTTAACAAAATTTCTTCAATAGCTACATTCAACGTTTCTATTCCAAATTTTATATGACTTTTTAATTTGTTCTTGAGTCGAAAATCTAGTGGTCGAAAATATCATTCAAGATGGGAATGATTTAATAGCAACAAAGAGTAGTCATCCAGTGGGCTAGCTAGAAAGAAATTATGGAGAAGAAAAATTGTCAATCTATTTTCCATATATCGGGTTGTCCGGAAAGTTCGTACCTATTTTTAAGAAAAATTCAAAGACATATTTGAATTTTGGTGTATATTTATTGAATTATATATGTACCATTTTGTTCCACAACTTTTCCACCTTTTAAGAAATGTATACATGTTATTTGTTTTCAGCCATTCCGACATATTCAGACCTTTGCTGCCTACTAAAAATCGGCATGGACTTTTCAGACAGCCCAATAATACCCAATCTTGAAGATCTTTCTTTGACAAACATAACTGTGTCGAATATAAAAGAGACAGATATGAAATCAATTCTGACACAGTTGTAATAAATATTGTTTAGTCTTTGGGAGTGACAGTTAAATATTTAATCCATGACACGGAATACGTAAAAATTGACATTTAATCTTTGAATCAAATCTAATGAATCATAATAATATTTTTCTTTTTGGTTTCTGGGTTTTTTTATCTGATTTCTTATAATAAACCAAAAACAAACATTTCGACTGTCGTTGTTAATTTATAGATGGTTCTACAAACAACCAGCAAAATTTCCAATATTCCGAACCAAAAAAGTGATATACACGTTCGGTCTGCCAACCATTCTTCATCAAGATAGATGTTGTTTACTCTCGCTACCAAGCATGACGGTGTACACTAGCTATTGACGAAGATGTAGACCAACCATGATTCCCACTTTGCTTTGTCACGACTTGTTTACACCACAATGTGTAGATCTTTTCTACAGCCGAATAAGCTCACTATGACACTATACATGAAATTACATTCTTTCCAAAGAAGTTTACTACGACATACTTCTATCATACAATTCCATACTTAACACACTTGCGACCGCTGATGTGAATTCGCGTCACTCCAAATTCTATTCCCAGTTATGAAACAATTATGAAAATATTTTATTTTGTAGTTTAGATATTTACAACGTTGATATTTCAAAACATATTTTGTAATTTTTATCTTCGCCCTAACGATACAAATTTGCGATATTCAGTTTCAGAATTTTATTATTTTCGTCAGTACTCGTCCCCAGAAACGTAAAATATCTGCCGGTCGCGAATGTGTTAAAAGAAAACGAGAATTAAACGAAAAAGTGAGTGCTAGTTATCAGTAATAATCGATCACATGCAACAAATTTGCAAACTAGTATTGAACACATATGAATCTTTCGCTGCTCTCTGCACTTACAAGTGTCTAAAAGTGCAAATCGTGTGGAAAACGCTTCAAGCTACGCTTGATAAATACATTCACAATCCTAACACCTAAAAGGGCCTTAATGCTCAAAAACACCGCCTGAAATAATTTCTGCAATACGTTAAAATACACAGTTCTAGTTCGCAAGGTGCATCAACAAGGCCACATATTTCGCAAACTGAGTACAATACCTGAAAAACGTCGTCTCATTAACGAGCGAATTGTTAACGTTACCCTGTCGCATGATCGCGTAATACGACCAGATTCCTGCGGGCGCGTAGAGAAAGAAGATTCGCGTTTAAGAGTCGTCGCCGAATAGTCGTAACATTATCAGCGGATTCGCGGTAGAAATGGAAGCCTCGCAGCAGACAAATCGAATGGCGAGCGAGCACGCAACGAATGGAGATGTTCGTAGACGTGGGCGTCCATAAACGTTCGGGAACGGTGAAATCGACGACGTGCAAACCAAAGGGAACACGGTGTTTAGAAATACCATGAGCAAACACTGCTGCTAGGAACAGGCCACGCACGTGAGACCGGACCATCCGTTGTAATGTATTCAAATTGACACCTTTTCGAAAACCTGTAAATAGATTTAAATTCATGCCCCGAACGACCGGCGAAATATGCACGTTTAGGAGTCGTTTCGCAATGTTTACGTTTCATCGGCCAATGGGAATCGGAGACAATTTTTCGAAGACTAGGCGCACGCGTGTGTAATTTAAACAGGAGAAACATTCTTCGCAAACGGGCAGGGAGTAAAAAAAAAATCGTCATATTTTATGCATTCGATGCACCGCCATTCCCGTTTGTGTGCCAACGCAAAACATATTTGTCTTCCTAGAGACAAGTGTTTTCCTTGTATTCGTTTATTGCTTCGATGGAGATACCCGTTATTTCTGCGTGGCTGGTGGGTGGAAAATGTTGGGGAAAGCTGCGATTGTGATGCGTGGAATTCTGTTTTTTGGAATGCTTCCTTTAGACTTTTTAATGATGATCTTGATAGTTGAGTGAGTTCTACATGTACATGATTTATAAAATAATTCTTGTGGAATGGATAAAATAGATTACGATTTAAATTAAGTTTTTTGTTTTTAATTCTATGGATATATCTTAACAGAGTTCTTAATTGGAGAACACACTTTAAATGTGTTTAACATCTTCGTTTTGTGTTACTCAAGTAGTCTTTTCTACAGCTGGAAGTATAGTTACCTTAGCTTCTCTTCATCAGGATGGAGATGTATAGAATATTATTAATGGAGCACCACAAATGAAAGTAGAAATTAAAATGAATGCTCGCCGTAAGAAATTTGATTAATCGTCCACATCACGCTATATTCGTATAGTATGAATATTCAGATGCTTGGTTAGTCCTAAAATATTTTAATATTCAAGTACCCAATATGAATTAAGAACATCGTTAAGAACACTAATAATTAGACCGTGGTAAATTATGCAAATTTACACTTTCACAAATACAGAAAAAGAATTGAAACTGTATGGGCTGAATATTTGATCTACAAAAAACTTGCAAGGCATTTACTTTGATATTTCAGGTTGATGATGCTGCTAACTGTCATCAAAATTGTTGTTGGTTATCAGAAACATTATGTAATTAAGATGTATTCGTCAACTTGTGAAAAAAACTAAAATTATTTGGTAAAATGTCGATATATGAGCATGTGACTGTAAAGTTACAAGAGCCCATAGATGTCAAATGAAAGCAAGTCTTATCTTCAAAATGGTATAACATGTACATTATTTTTGGAGTTGTGCACGTTTTCATACATTTACTCGTATTTTCTATGACATAAATGCATAAACATTCACAGTCTACTCATAATACTATGAGTACCATACAAATAGTCAAATATTGCAATGGAATTAGACTGACATTAAAATATCAAGCATTCTAACAAACATCGAATACTTGAACCACAAAAAGGTTACATAATTCGAAAGCAGAATTCGGTAAATATTAGGTACCGGAAAAAGTTCGTGCGGATTTTCAGAGAAAAATACAGATACATGAAATCTATTTTAAATCAGGTTTATTCAACGAAATAATCACCATTTATCATCAATTTCATCAATGACCATCAATTTCTTTGCAACAAGTATCTGCAGTAATAGTCTGCCACGTGGAAGATAATCAACGTGAACGATATCTCGCATAGTCTACGAAACAGTGATCAGCACCTTGTTCGAATGAAGACTCGGTTTTGGTATGGTTCCTGTTGCACATGATCCCTTCTGAATCCAGTGGTGTGATCGTCGTACAATATTATATTCCACCCACTTTTCATCACAAGTTAAAATTCGATCGATAAATGGATATAGCAAATGCTCAGCCGGAAGTATTTGTTCTCTTCCGTTAAACGGTGCGGTATCCATTTGCCCAATCTTTCATGAAAATTAAGTAAATGAATTTGCTTTCTCGCGGTAGATTCTTCACATTCGAATACTTGAGCAAGCTCAGAACATCTTTTTCTTGGATTTGAACTTACGTCCTCGATGAATTTTTCGTCTTCGATGACAGATGGACGCCCTGAACGCGGTTCGTCATCTACCGATTCATTTTCTTCTTTGAACCTTTTAAACCATTTCTGTGCGGTCCTTTCACTAACAGCACCTTCCCCACAAACGCTACAAATGCGTCTTGCTGCATTTGCTGCTGTACTGCCAAGTTTAAATTCGTAAAGAATAAAAGCACGAATTTTTACTCGTTCGCTGTCCATGTTTACTGTTCCTATAGCTACGCAACATCGAAACAATTGAACTCCACAGAGCATGCATACCAATTACAAAGATCAAGCTTTAAAATGAAACCAAACTCATGTCTTACAGTTGCCGATTACCACACGAAAATCAATATATAGTTACAATTAACGAATAAACCACACAAACTTTTTCCAGTATCTAATAGTAGCAGCCCTAGATAAGTATCGTCTTCCGCGAAGGGATCGATTGATCCTCGACCACTTCGTAGCCAGACGCAAGGTGAGATCATCCAAACGTTTTTTGTGCTAAAGCAACCCCTTCTTCTCATTAGAAACTCGTAAAATCTTGAAACGTGGAGTGTGGTCATGGCATGGAAAGAGGGAAAGAGGGGGACGTAGACAGAGAAATAGGCAAGAGATGTTCGAGGAGAAGTGAAACGATCGAGCAGAGGGAGTCGAACGTGGAAACCAGTTCCTTGGGCGTTACTCGAACCGAGGAAGAACAATTTCTTTCCCACGTGGAAACGCCACGGATAAACATACCTGTAGCTCGAGCTCCTTTTATAGACGTGCGCGATTAGTCACTGAGAATTCACGTGTCCACGTGTGCTTTCTTATTCCATCCCGTCATTTTACCTTCCGCGAGCAACTGCCGCGGATTTTTCATTATAGCCCCTCCATCGTTATCTTTGCTTCCACTGTTAACTCCTCGAGACACACAATTTCAAAGAAAAATAAAACTCGAGCTGCACTGTCGAATAGTCTTCACGATGAGATTTGAGTTGTTACTCTTGCTCGGTAGAAATTGAACCGTTCATTGCACAAATCGATTAACTCCGTAAAACAAATTATTATAAATATAAAAAGTTATGACTGTACCAAGTGCTTTGACACTTAAGGTTTTTTAAAAAGTGGAGTTAATTGTTTTGTGGAGTGAACGACTCAATTAATACTCCAATTCTATCATTCAATAGTGTTCCTATGAAATAATGTCTCAATTTTCTAATGATTACAACAACTTAATTATTGTTACTTCCTTTTCTTCGCCATTAAGTAAGCACTCCACTCCACCTTAATCTCTCTGATTTTATGTAACGCTACTCTTCACGCCGATTTGTAATTTTAACGTGCGACAATTTCAATTATCCCATACAATTTTGTTTGCGTAAGTCTAAATATGCTACCCCCGATACTTTCGCAGTCACGGTTTGTTCTATATCAATCCCAAAAAAGATCTCCGCGCGAGAGAACAGATTCAAAACATTACAAGTGGACAGGTTTGAGAAACTCCGCGCGTGATTATCAAACACTGGAAACAGAGAAATTATTGGTCAATTCCCAGCGTACTTAACGCTTGAACGATGGCTGTACGTAAATCACATTCGTATTCAGTTCTTTCGTTTGCAGCGGTGCGCGAAGTGGCGATGGAAGCGGTAGCGTATTTATTTCTTTTAATCTGGGAGCGCCAGTTTGTCATCATTAATACACGTATATCGCGTAATGTACGGTAGCTTTAATTTCAACGACTTGGTGGATTCATCTCTTCGACTCGAGCGCGATCGTTAGTGACGCACTGAAATGATTCGCAGAATTATAATCTAGAATTAAAATTTATCGGAACAATCTCAAGAATATTGATAACAATACTCGTAATATTAGGGGGACCAGAAAGTAATGTCGTTTCTTTTACATTAAATTCAAATAAATAAATGTATAATATGTTTTCATTTTTAATCGATTATGTAATTGTCCTCGTTATTAATAACCTTTTGCCATCTAGTGTGCAAATTTTCAATACCTGATCGATAAAAATTGATTGGTACACGGTCAGCTGGTAAATAACAAACAAGTATTTGCATTCGCAGAAACGACATTACTTTCTGGTCCCCCTAATATTATGAAGAATACCGTTCGAATAGCCAAATATTCTAATAGAATTCGAATAGTATTGAAATGTCAAGTATTCGAGCTCCATTCATTTAATACTTGACTTACTGATGGGTTCCAGCATTCGTAAACAGAATAATATTGAATAAAAATAATATTGAAATGTCAAGTATTCGAATTCCATTATCGAATACTCGAGTTACAGATGGGTTGCAAATAATTCAAAATTCGAAAACAGAATTCGACAAATAGTCGCGGCTCTAGATTTATTAGTGTATTCACCTTTCCAAGGTGAGTGCGATTGTTAACGACGCAGTGAAATGATTCGCGGTATAATAATCTCTAATTAGAATTTGTTTCCACGTTAGAATGCATACAGCGTTATCCCGCGGACCGTCTCAGTACAGCAAAAGAAATGGCCGAGTAACAATCGTCACGATTGTCTGGATAAGATTCATAGCGCCAGGTTGTTTTCCGTCCCGTGTGAAAATTCCACGATCAGATACAGAGTCGCAGGTCGCGACCCCTTTGTAATTGCATACAAATTGTCGGACTATTTACATAACCGCTCATTTCGTTCGGGTTTTACGATCGTTTTTACAATACGCTACGCTGACGCTTTCTTACGCACGCTTTTATAATGACTTGCTCTTCATTCATCTCGTAAATAGCGCGTAGAGACAGGTTTACAGTTTTCCCACACTGGGAACACGGTGTGGACGTAACTTCCGAGTGAGTTCGATATGCATACTCGTCTGATAATTTTGCAGATTACTATTTTAGTCATCGGAACAAATTCCGCAAATCTATTCGTTCTGAGTCGAACCCAATGCGGTGAAACGTCAATTAGTCAAACGACTGCTGATAAGAAGTGTAGCTATCTATACCAGTTGTCTGCAAAATGAACGCAGACATTTCAGGTATAATATTCGTATTGGAAAATTACAGTAACGCATTTAGATGAATATATGTTGGAACCAAAAGGTAGTTGTCTATAAATTGTAAGAGATACTTACAAAATATTATATTTATATTATATACAGAGCAGTCATATGTTGTTTATTAATTTTTCAATAGCAGAATTTCCTGTAACGAACGATGCTTCCTTATATGCCATTTTACACATAACATTTATGCTATGATATTATAATACAGTATCTGGATAATGGAACACTCCTTTTTTATATGGATTTGCAGTGTTACACTAATCACACAAACCAATTATAAGTATACCGTACTTATTATTCCAAAAAAACTGTTTATCTGCTTCAAAATATAATTCTAGCATTTATCTAGATTAAATTGTACATCAAGATGATGATAATGATGTATTCTTTCTCAAAGTTGCTTTCTCGTATTGTATTTCATATATTATAATATAAAGGTATATATGTACCGATAATATACACAGTTAATAATCCCGTAAGGGATTTAATAGCTTTGATAAAAAAAAAAAAGAAACCTAAAGAGGTTAAAGTGTGTCTGCCCCATAATATTCGCAATGGCTGCCCTTCCCCGTTTCGTTGGGCAATTGAACAGTCATCCTCTTCCTAAATTTTCGTTGCAAGGGATAAAAAGAACGAAAAGAGAAGGAAAGAGCGACAGTAGTAGCTGGCAGAAGTAGAGCGAGGAGTGGAACGTGCCAGGTTCGTTAACTCATCGCGTACCGGTATCCGCGCTGAAATGCAATTCGCCAGCTGACGATGCGCTTAACTGCAACGAAACGATCACGATGCACACCGTACCGAAGGAACACGGGAAAGAGGAGGGGGAGGAACGAGCAGAATGGAAGCAGAGGAATAGGGGTAGACAACACTCGAGATAGAAACGGATAGGGCAGCGTTTCCCAAACCGTTTTCCCTGGCAGAGATTGGCAAAATGATAGTTTGCGTTGTTTTATCGGTACACAAAATAGCTTTTAACCCAGAAACAGGTTTAACATCGTAGAAACATGTATAAAACACCATGAACTATTTAACACTAAACCTATCACGACCGGTCAAATGACCGTTTTCGAATTTTTTAATTCAGTTTTAATATGCAACATATGAATTCTACACAATTGTTTCATGCACCGTTCAATTTTGTTCTACGTTAAATATTGTTGTATTTAATTGAAAGAAGGGTTTTTAAAACTAGTCATTTGTTCCATCACAGTAGAAATAGTTACAAACGAACACCGATGGTTTAGTGTTAAATAACACAAATCCTTACAATAGTATCAAATTCAAATAACTGTAAACGAACATTCTGCCAAACTCGTCGTTAAAGGCCAAGCAGATGTGACGTACAACGAGACCATTTAAAAAAATGTATTGCTCAAACTGCATCTATTTTATAATACTCATGCATAAATTTTCATTTCTTTCATAAAAATAAAATGCATTTGGGCATTAAATGTCCTATGTGTGTAGCTTTTCCTTGTTTTTAATTAGAGGACATAAATTCATATACTTCAATTCCATGAATGTAGCATTGCGTTCTGCGACTAAACAAGTTTGGGAACGGTGGTACAAGGAATCGAAAGGAAGAGAGGGCGAGGCAGCTAGATTATACCGACGATCTTCTTCGATTTTTTATTTCTAATTATCGCGTAATGACCCAGCACTCCGATCCCGATACCGTGTGCAGACCTTATGTTACGATAGAGTGCATAGCCGTTAGTTATGGGTTGCGATAATTGCCAATTTCCATCGGCTCGTCTTCTAGCTCCTCATAGGTCTCGCATGTGTTACCTGCGACTAGGCCTAAACTGCATTCGCAGAGGTGCAATCGTGCAGCTACCCAGTTAAAAATAAACGCATAGCGCATTATTATAATTGTCAGGAAAATAGGTTCTAGAACAAATAATTTATCAAGAAAGTTTAAGAGTGAATGGGATCAATGTTAATTAGTGATTAAATTTGGTAGAAAATGTTAAATAAAAATTGTCATGAAACTCTATAGCCTGCTGCAAATAAACTGACTGAAATATTCTTTTAATTTTATAAACATTCCACAAGTAATTATCTACGTAATTTTTTCATTCATAGATTAAGAAACTACTTTTCTGATTTCACAGATATAATTTTAAACAAGCAACTCACAACGTTTGATAGTTACATGTTGAAGATTTATAGAGTCCTGTACTTTAAATTGTTCTACACTTCTGGTTTCTTTCTGAACGGGGGAACGGTTTCCAGCACGATTGCGCTATAAACTTGACCGAAACCTGTATAATTCCAGTAAATTCCTGTACGGGGATTCAGGTTCTACGCGAATTTTATTACAGCGTGGTTCTTTCGTTTTATCAACCCGAGGCACAGATGTACAAAATCGAACGATCAAACTCGATTATAGGTTGGAACACATCTGAAATTTATTGAGGTATGATTGGGACAAATGAGTGCGGCGGCACCTTAGGTATCACGTACAACCTGAGCTTAATTAGAGATTCAACGCGACGATTAAGTGATAAAATCTACATATCTCACACCCGGCTACGATCGTAAATAAGAGTTTATCATAGTAAATTTTTATTTTCGTATCGTAAAATTGGCAATTCTTACTGTAGGCAACTAATTGCGCGCACGATAGTCCATAAAACAGCCTACCCACTAATATCAAAACCCGACCGATGGTTCGAACTAACCGTTGGAGATTAGTATAACTGTTCTGCTCCTCAGAACAGGACAGAATTATATTTCTCATACTTTATCGAATAAATCTGTTAAATTGTAATATTACTCGATGTAAATCTTTTTCGGGGCTTTTAAATACCAAATAAATAAAAAGATCTAAAGGTAAGAAGATCTTGGGGATTCATTAGTTTTATGATGTTTCATTGTAGCTGTTAAATTAAAAACTCAATAAATAGGGAAGACGATCTGGTGGGGGCTTGAAGTTGAGTATTCATTACTTTCATGATGTTTCTTTGTAGTTGATATATTAATATTCAACAAATAGGGAAGAAGATCTTATGGGAGCCCTGAACTTGAGAGTTCATTACTTTCATAATAGACGTATGAAACAAATTTTTCTTCGGTGCTTGTAAATAATATTTTTAGAAAAATCGACAAATGAGTAAGTGGAAATCCTGGAGGTCTTGGTTATAAATTCATCGGTTTCACAATCTCCCTAAGTAATTACTAAATCGAAAACTCGCTAAATAAGAAAAGAGGAGCGTGGAATCCTGAAACTGAGGATTCATTAGTTCCACAATTTCTCTAACCAAGGGTTGTCGACTCGATACGAGCGTAAATACCACACGACGACGGGGCACAAATCATAGAGAGAGCATAGTTCACGGAGTCAATATCCACTTTGTAATCTGTACACAGTCGGTTCGTACACGGATGCACATGGAATCGCAGGTAGACGCGCGCTCGGATTCCCCCGTGCGAGTGTACGCGCATCTCGGCGCTGCGCTCATGCTGCACATGCACTCGACTATCTGATTTCGCGGCGGAAGTCCTGTTCTTGCTCAATAACTTAGACGATCCGCGGAGAATAATAATTGTTCCAGGGGGCCGTAGTTATGTACAAACAGCAGATGGAAAATGCTGCTCGCGCCACGAAGAACGCGGCGTCTTCGGTTCCTTCGTTAAATGAATTTTCTTTGATCGGAAAAGTTCGCCTGAAATTCAACTAAGGGAAGTTTCAATTGATTTCATCCTAGTTAACGGAGAATATGTAAATGAGTAATTCATATTTTGACAAAAATGATAGTGTGGATATATTTTATTGGTAATATCTAAGAGTTACGAACCGGAAGAATATTGTAGGACAACTAAAAGTGAGTGAAGTTTTATTTAAAATTGAACTTTATTAGTGTTCCAGTCGTCATTTTCGACCCTTCTTAGAGTGAACTATAAGTATTATAATAGAATAGAGAAAAAGAAAAATTACAATTACAAGTGTGAAAATGAATGAAATTAAAACATGTTTCAAATTGAACATATTTATTGGTCTACACGTTGTATAATACTTATTCGCATCATATAAAACTTATTATATAAACGTTTCCGACCTCAACGATCACATTCAGGTGTGATATTAAAGACCATGTTGAATATCGAGCAAATTAAACATAAATATTCCAAAAACCTCTTTGACATTTTAATTAACTGACCGTAGTTTTAAATGATCACATAATATAGTCAAGAAGTCTACCACGTATCCATACATCCTAATTCAATAGATACTCTCCGAGAACATTACTCATTCACAGTGAAATAAAAAAAAAAGATAATTGACATTTAAAATTAGCACGTGCCTTGAAACCTCGAGACAAGCGCTCAAAAATTACACAGATAATTACAAGTTCTTAATTACATTTCTAATTTCACACTGATTTAAATTGCTTTCGAAGATAAAAGCAATTAAAACGGCGCAACGCAATTTTCGATCGCCTTCAACCAATGATAAATGTTAATAAAATGCGTCACCTCGCGCGTACCTGTCACAGGAAATGAAAAAAAACACGGAATACCTGCCCATCAAAAGGTTGTCTAGGTCGGAGAATGTGAAAACCCGTCGACGTGTTCGTTCCCGATGCATTAGCCCGTGAAGAATTCGTCAAGATCGATTCTAGATCACCCAAGAATTTTTCCACTTTGTGATCACCTGCCCCATGTGCGCGGTTGTTCTTGGCGACAGGTATTGCACCTGTGATACACCTGCGGCTGATCGGCGAATTCGAAAGAAATTTATTGGTGCATTCCAATTATCGGATACACATCTCTTATTGTTTTGCGAGTACTAAGAGTCTAGCGGTGTTATGAGTTGTGGCTATCTAGGAACTTCACGGTTAGCATTGAAATGCATGAATTTAAATTAGGATTCCGTAAGGGAGCAGGAGACACTTGAGATAATAAGAAATTCCAGCTTGCGTCTGTGATGAGACCGTTAATCTTATGGAAAATTATACATTTACATGTGTTGATTTATTGTCTTAATCTTTGACGTTTCAAGGATTACCACGATAGATCTTCTTGACGAGGGTAATACATTTCTTAATATATAGTTGCTCGCAAAAATATCTAATCATTACATACGTGTAACGTGTTTGAAGTACTTCGTAATTTTTGAGGTTGAACTATAAATTTCAATACATTTCAATATAAGCTTTAATTAATATGATTTAAATTAAGAAAGGAACTATTTATTTTGCGTAAAGTGCAATCAAATAGAAAATACCTTCATTTAGTGAGAATTTTAATAATTGTTTGCAGACCTCAGGATACTTCAACTCTGTTAAAAATATAAGATGAATGATGCAGAAGAAACAAGAAGGAGAAAATTAATGTATGAAATTAAAAATAGGTATAAGTATAAAGAATTCATTGATAATATTCAATGGAAGAAATTGATCCATTATTAGAATTTAATCGGATTAATGTCTTTTAAATCATTAATAGAAAAAGTTTAAATTAAAAAATATGTAATTATTGAAATTAAGTATACATTTGTCAAATAAATGTTTCTCTTAAAAGAGTCTCGGAAGAGATTACAGAAATAGTAATTTAATTCTATTCGAAAAAGTTTACCAAATTTTTTACAGAGATAAAATCTTTGAAAGACACTTCTAGAGCAAAGCAAGACTACGATTAAGATATTTGACCAAACGACTCATTCCTCTATAAGAATACATAATTTAATTTGTTGGCTCATAAATTACTTCCATGTTGCTAACTTATAATTTATTTCCAAACATCTTATTACATAATAAATCACTTGTTCCCATTTAACAGGCAAATTAAAAATTGCTACCTGCAGACGGTTATTATTCGTTACCCGCAACGAAAGTTATTTATGAATCATCAACCCGATAAACGCTCGATCTCTTCTTAAGGAACACAATTCCGCGACTTTCTCTGAAAGCAGCGTGTAATGGAAGGCGGGCCGATGCCCAAGACGAAAGTGAAATGAGACGAGACGGAGGCGCTGACGTTCGCCGACTAATTATCGATCATTATGCGCGTCGTGGGCGGGTAATTGGGATTTATGCTCCGTACGATAATCTACGAGTAACACGGGCTAGCGACCGAGGGCGTCGAGAGTTCGACTTAATGCGCCATGGGTTTCATTTAATTGTTATTTACGCGAAACGATCACGCCATTCTCACGATCGAAAGGATGGCGCGGTGAGGTGAGAATATAAGAAAGAGAGAGAAAGGGCAAACGTGAACGGGATGGAAGACGAAGGACGCGGACGGAGAAGGTAGAGACACTTACCAGGAGCAACGGACTGATTTACCGAACTAATTTGCGACAATTATCAACGGGAAGAGATAGCACCTGGAATCACGCAGGTCTGTAAATCTCTCGCGTATGCCGCGACATCGACCCCTAACACGCACAAAGAAGGTTTATCGCCTTCATAGAGAAATGATAAACGATTCCGCTCTAGACGAAATTAATTGTCAGACGGAATAAAAAATCGCTAATGCTCGAGTACGACTCTTACGCGCGTGATTAAACGTTTTTATTAAAAACACGCGCTTCCATCCGAAGTTGGTCGACTTTTGATAGCGTGCACGCTCGAGGATGCAGGTATCGCGATATTAACGCCCAGGAAGATGATAAACGAAGGCAGAACAGATATGTAGGCTTTTAAGACTTATGTGGGCGTGGCAATAACGCTATGAACAAACTACAGGACGCGGTAATTATTTATCGGAGCATCTCTGTAATCACGATTGCACATTCTCCTTTGGATAACGGAAAGCCAATTTTCCTTGAGAATTTTTATTGGGATAGCAGACTTCGAAACATGTTTAAGAGCCGTGTAGCGTCTATGATATGCATATATTAGAGAAATATTCGAAATTATAGAATTTTATTTACAAGTATGATGTAAACAAATTTAATACATGAAGGGTAAGGTAATTTATTTCTCTGCTTGTTCCTGGTTTAACTTCTTCGATTTTAGACTCTTTTCCAAACATTTTGGAATTTCAAAGTTATGAAATAAACGAAATTTTTGCGCTTTCCATATTTAATTATTACAATCTGTGGGTTTACCAACACATGGATCTTCAAGAAATTTATTTGACACATTTATTAAACTGGACAGTAATCCCTAAACTGCGGATTTTATGCAGTTACGATGTAGAATAATATAGAAAGCATACATAAAATACACATAACGTATATTGAATATATTTCGCAATTAATATAATATTTTTGTTATTTCACTTTGCAGAAATGCACATACCTTTTAGTTATATTTAGCTTGAGAATTTTATGCATTTATAGAATAGTACATAGAAATATAATATAGAAAGCATACGTAAAATACACATAACGTATATTGAATATATTTAACAATTAATATTGTTGCGACGGTATGAAGATGCCGCACTACAGTTTCGAGTTACATCGTCGCGACGATGTGAAGTTGCGAAAACGAGTTCCCGCGCTTCCGGTTGCCAGGAAGCGGCAAACTTTTAAAATAGAAGAGAGCGATTCGAGATCTCAAAGAGAGAAGACGTTTCGCTACAAGTCTCCAAGATTATCGTTGTATTATCGTTAAATTGTTAAAAGTTATAGTTTGTTAATAAACGTTATATTTAGTTTAAATGAATTCTCGTGCTTCAACCCCTTGGCGTAACAATATAATAATGTTGTTATTTCACTTTGCAGAAGTCATAAATGCATAAAACCTACAGTTTAGTAATTACTTTCTATTTTCATTCATCATTAAATAATCCTCTTCTATACTACAAATTCAAATTGTTATCCAACGAGTAAGCAACAGAAAATTGTTTATCTTTCATTTATCTATACTCTTGTCCCATCTGAGTTTGCCTGGTCTCCTTTATGGTCGTCTGATCACAGACGCAGCTAACGTTGAGCGCAACGACGCAGCCTGCGCGCATTTCCCATACTCGCGCTTCGTCAGACGGAAATACCGGAAGTTTCGTTACTCGTATTCGACGACGTAAAAGCCACGACAACAACGAGCAATCCGCCGGGCAATAAAATCGGCGACAGGCCGTGAATTCGTGACTCGACGCCCATAAAAGGATTTATGCGCACGTTCGAGTGGAACGGCCGAAGAGGTCGTCGGCAGCGACATCGAAGACGCCGTCGACTTTCTTGACATCTTAGGAAAACGTAAATAGGGAACTGTCTCAATTAAAATTATTAGATACAATTGGTGAATTGCTGGATTTTGGAGTTGAAATAAATAAACATATATTACTTGGTAAGCCGATAATCTGGCCAAAACAGCTACGCACTCGTGTAACTTGAATATATTAGAAATTCCTTTCACCGACATTTTTGAAACTTATAAAGAAAAAGGCAGACAGAACACTTTGAGTATGATCAAGGACCAGGGTGCCTTTAAAGGGATGAAATACTTTCAACTATATGCAGACCATGGTATTTTCGCACTAAACATAAAAGAGAATTTATTGTCACAATAAATCGTATTAGGTCTGGACATTATAATCTTGCTGCCTTTCTTGCCCGCATTAAGATAATAAGCGACACTAAATGTAAATGCAGCTATGAAATCGAAGACATCAATCATGTGATTTGGCAATGCAGGCTCTACGATAGTTCAAGGACCAAGCTTAAGAAGCTCCAAAAGATGAAACTGTGTCTCCCACTTAATGTTGAATCGCTTGTTGCAAAACCAAATATTGCTGCTTGTCTATGTATTTTTGATTTCTTAAAAGAATCTAAACTGGGGATATAATGTACACGTTAACTGTATTATACATACTACTGTATATATGAACCTTATCTGAGGTTCTCAAATAATTAAAAAAAGATATATATATATTTTATGGAAAGCGAGTCTTTCTCCCTTCTTGATGTGTGAAAGTGTATGAATGGAAATCTTTATTTAAATGAGATAGTATATGAACATTTAGCATAAATTATGTTGTTGTATAGGAACGTGATTTTTTTAAGAAGAATTTCCATAAAACTGAATATATCGTCTGTTAATAAGAGAATTGAAATATAAATTTTTTCTTCAATTTTTGTCAAGTGCACATATTATATTCATACCTGAAAAGAGACATTTAATTAAACTTGTTCATTCATTTGCTATGTATATATACCATAAGGAAGCAATTTTTGTTTGCTGCCTCGATCCTACCATGCTACTCTTTGCAAAGGCACCAGAATTAATTGTCGTCTATTTATATTTACAAAAAATAACCGAAGCTTCACACTATATCCCCGTAATTACAATAAATATAGAACAGGTGAACTGCTGGCAGAAATTTGTACAGGAAATCGATTCTAACATTTAACACACTCACGATCGATTTTATCAGTTTCTCTATACACCTAATGTCAGAGTTAATTCTCCCCTACTGATTTAAAGACAGAAATAGTCGCCATTTTTCCTTCATACGCCAGTAATTGAGAAATAAATACAGCATATCGGTTTTAACGTCGCAATATACAACGGAAATTTGTTTCGCGTTCGAATAAATTTTCAAAGTGCCCTTCTACGTTCCCCCAATTAGGGTGTGTATATCCAAGATTACGCGGCAAACGATATTCGTTATCCGCGGCTACGGGGCTCGTAAAATACGATAACGGATTTCAGAAAGCCACGCTCTCGGACCGTATTCGCGTTATAACGTAAAAGGAGCAAGGAACTCTTGGCGATAATTTAAACGCAGAAAAGTATCCGTGATAAATGCTTAATTCCCCATTGCTTCGTTATCATCGGGAGGGTAATCAGGATCGGCGGAGGCAAGGCGGTTGTTATCGCCGGACCGCAATTATCGTTCTTCCTATCTACTTATGCGAGAAAAATTTATTCTCGTGTAGTGGCGATCTTGTACATAGCGAAATTCTTTTTGCACAATCAAGCTAAATACCAGACTCATTCATTAGGTAAAGGAACAGGCGACTGTGGTTAACAAGCGCCTAAAGGAGCTACTGTACTTTCAAAATCATGAATGGGCGTTAATCTGATAGTATCGAGATATTTACCTTCTAGTTTAGAAAGAAAATAACAAGACAAATCATAATAATGGTTAAATATATGTGTGTGTATATATTAGATTGGTTTTGTATTAAAATATAACTTTAGAAATTTTATATATGTTTTTGACCATTTACTGATCTTTTTCTTGAACAATTGTAAAAATGATTTATTTCACAAGAATTCCACATATTTGAAATAATCCAAGTGACCAAATATGTTATGTTTCCTCTTCAAAATTTACTATGAGTGAGTGTATCATTTTATAATAGAGTAACATGTTATTTGATGTTTTATACTAATTGTATAAAAACTAAATATCTAAGATTGTATTCTGTGCAGCTTGAGTTTCATTTTTTTTTTTTAATCAGGGTCTCAAAGAGCTAAAATTTAAATATCCTTTAAATTTATTTTTATGTCTTCCAATATAATTTTAAACTGACTAATCGGTACGATTGAGAGTCTCGAATCTATCGTCGTGTATTAGAATCCAGAGTGCAGCTTTTAGAGAACACGTCGCGATGGTAAACTGCAAAGAAAGACTTGTCGAGAGGAAGAGGCGTCGGACTCAAGTAGTCGCTGGAAGAAACGGTAGAGAATCAATCGAGCCGATTGAAGACTGATTAGACGGTTGCATCGACGTCCGAGATTTAGCGTGCGATGCAATTTCTTTCCCGTCTGCCCTTTGTGCCAGGATCTTTGGCTTCCCGATCCTGCTACATCCAGAGCTTTTTTCTTCCATCTCCTCTCTCGATACCGGATCTTAGACCAGCACAGAGAACAAGCGAACGGACCGTTTGAATAGCGGCTTGGGAAATAGTTGTTGAAGCACGAATACTCCGGGAATCGATGCCCGAACAAAAGCCGGAAAAAAAGACATCCGGGATCCTTTCATTTTCGAAACGACGCTACTTTATACCTCTCGATACGTCACTGTGTCTGTCACTGTCATCCACATTTGGCTTCTCGACGTCACTTTCCTTGATATTATATTAGATTTATTCCTTTCCAGTTTACTTGAAATTGACTTCGTTAAGTCGTTGGGAAGATCCTTAGAGACACAGAAAAATGGAGTATTATACTTGGTTCAGTAGGACCTTGATTATCCGAGCTACTGATCGGAAAGAAAATTATTTTTCTTTCTCTTTTCTCTTCAATTTTACATTTTTATACATGCATATCTTCTGATGGCATTATTTTAATTTTTATATAATATTGTCTCATGTTCAACAAGCTTGAAGATAAAATTATTAGTCTACTTCAGTTACTTCTGAAATCTCAAAATTCAGTGTTAGATTTTTAATTTGTCTCTTCAAATGGTCCTATATTAGGAATAGAGTTTTTATTATTTTGTAATTAAATTATGAATGTGTTTACTTACATTTCTTTTAATAATAATTTAATTTTCATTCCGTTACTGATTCTCTAAATGTTGTTTTGTGCTAGACAACCAAGGAGTTGAAAAACAAAGATAAAACACATTAACCAATGAATTTACATTAAAGTAATTTTGTTGAAGTAAGACGTCACAGTTTGGACTAACATCAATCTACACCCTCTATAATAATATAAAAATTCTGTTATGCTTCGACTCTCTTCCATTCCCAACATTTTATTGTATTGGAACAAGGATCTAAAGGTAGTGGTTCCAAACAATTTATCGACTTCGAATTACAACTAAATTACTCCAGATTACAAATAAACACGGCGCAGGACACCGAGCAAACACAGAACGCCAACGGAACGCGTTTAACGCAGCCAATCCGATTACGAATTTCAATTTTCTCCGTGGAACGAAACTCATTTTAATCCCGTTACGGGCCCCGTTTGATTTACGATCACCCGATGTAAATCGCCCCGGCGTCCAATAAAACGTACAAATCATGCAGAATCACCGACTTCTCGCCCTCGTAGCCCTCCGCGGGCTCCCGTGCTCGTCCAAATAGCCGAAGAGGTTTTCCGACTCGGTGAGTTGCTCGTTCCGCGTCCCGATCGCCTTCTTCAGGAATTGCTAGAAAAGGGGAACAACGGTCGTTGGAGATACGGTGGCGCGATTCATGGTTAACCGGCTAATTCGATGGGAACCGATAGCCTAAACTTATCGCCTCCCCCTAACAGAGGGCTGAAGTTTCCCGCGAACGAAATCCTTTGCATGAAAGGTCCACGGAAGTGGTTGCTACGAGGGAAAACAAATCTAACGCAAAACGATTCCAAACCGGCGCTGTGTCGTTCGTAAATAGGGTTTCAATTCGTGGAGTAAAAGGGGTGATTTCATTCTCGGATTCGCGCGAGCAATGTACCCCTTCCTATCGTCCCCACGAATCTTGAGCTTCTCGAGCGTCGCGACTCCGCCGAATAAGTTCTTCCTATGATTTTTATTGGGTATATATGGATGAGTACTGTTCATTTATTTTCATTTAAGTATACTATGTTCACTGGGAGTGCTGATAACAGACATAAGTGAAAGGATTTATTGCGGACAATTGATGCTTCGATTTTATATTTGTCGCACCTTTGAAGCGAGAAAATAAGTGTTAGTAATGATGAAAATAGTTACTTTTCAAATTGAAAAGAGTACAATCTGTTAAATATAACATATACTGTTAATATACTGTTATAATTAAATAATGTTATAATATACAGTTAAATATATACTCAAGAAGAATGTGTTAAATAAAAGACTGTATATAATTTAAATTCCATTTATTTTGTGGCGATATATTCTTCATAAATTGAAATACTAAAATCAAAATGATTTGGCTTAATGAATACAATAAATGACGTAACAATAACTCGTATAAATAATTGCATATAAATACTTTTTTCTTCTACATTCAGTGTATTAAGTATTCGTACAGGAACCATTTATTTTAAATTGATTGCTGTACGAATACTTCTTACACTGGATGTATATTAAATACAAATTTTAGATTAGACATCCATGACTTGAAATCCCTGTAAGTTTTAGAAGCTATTTTTTTCTAAACAAACTTAATCGCACAGACCTACGCGAGACAGGAAGACAAAGCTGTCGCGAGGAATGAACGCTGTAGCCCCGTAAACACGCCAGGGACGTTAATCTCGCGATGTTTTCTAAACAAATAAAATCTTCTCGTATACCAATCAATAAAAAATGCTTGCATCCGCTATTAACACGACCCACTCTCGCGCTGTAAACGGATGCAGGCAGTTTCTCAACCCAGATGGTCAGAACCTCATTCTAGAGTAGAGGATCGTTTCAAAAAACTAGAGAGGTACAGAAGCGGGGAATGAAATTAAAAAGAAAGTTTTTAAACCGTTACCGGAGATGTCTCATTATTCAGGTAGTGTAACTGATAAAAAGATACACTTTTCATTAAATCAAATGAAAATCATGAAACCTACCATTTCGGAGTCATAGTTTCAATAACTCCAACGTTAAATTAGATTAGTCAGCTACACATTTCTATACACAGGTGGTGCAATTGATAGAAAGATACACTTTTCATTAAATCAAATCAATATCACGAAACTACCTAATTTAACGAACTAACGAAACAAACTAATTTAACTACTACAACATTAAATTTGACTAGCCAGCTACATATTTCTATACATAGTCACTTGCATAGAAATGTATACACAAGGTGTCTCAGTAATACCCGTACAACCAGGAAATGTTTTTTAAAAGTCGAATCGAACCACTTGCATAAATTTTGCTGTGCTATCAATATGGTCGCTACAATACCGAAATACAGGTAGACAAAGGAACTTCGTGGAACAAGGAGAAGAGAGAAAAGGCTGTTTGCGAGGGGTGGTAGAGACGGAAGGGAACGACGAAGCACAGGAAGAAAAAACTATCGAAGGTAGCGTCCCTTGAAAAATAAAATCGGTTTTCCGATAACTGGTTATTTGCTCGCACAAGTGGCTCGCTGACTGGGCGAGCACATCGAAAGCGGTTTTCGCGTGTAATATTATCGAGTTATCGGTAGGAGAAGAGGGCATTGATCGGCTACGGGAGGGACAGGGGGCGAGTGCGCGACGGGAGGACGAGACAGCTATGGAGGGTGAAAGCGGCGGGGGTGGAGTAGGTGGATACGGAGAATAGGGTGGGTGGAGAGGGCCCAGGCGAGCGTGCATTGCACGAACACAATATATCCGCGTGATTACAATATGTCGGTGCTCGAGAGACCAATATCAACCTGAAGTCGGCTCAGCCAATGCTAATAATCCCTATTGTTGGTGTCTCCACTCGACTGCCTCTCGCGATCGGATACATCTTGTTTCGAAATTTCGAATTGCCTCGTCGTCGAGCACCCTGTGTGTCCTCCGTCTCTCCACGTCCAACTTTTCGACGCAACCATTTCTTTTTCATATAGAATCTAATGAAAATTCCCATCCCCTACGATACGATGTAGTTGCTCAGGTATGACAAATCCATGGGAAACCATTTTTAAACGGATACAAAATTTGTTGAAAGGAAAATTTTACATCTTCGTGTTCGTTTGATCATTGAAATGGTTGGGAGTAAATCAGTTCATGAGTTTATGTGAATTGCTTTGGGTTGAAGTACTTTTCTTTCTGTTAGAATTCCATTATTTTCTTAATTTGTTCCTTAGATTTTAAAATTTTGTATGGTCGTTCAAAACCTATTTTTATTAACAGTTCACAATTTTATTTTTATATAGATTTTCAGGATAACTTTAAAACATTGATCTTTTTATTTTACATATATACAAATATATTACCTTCGTTGAATAATTTCCATGTGTTAATTAGTTTGCACAATCAGAGTCAGTGTCATTAAACTCTTGTAAACAACGTTTTGATCATTATTATGTGACCCTCCTCGTATTTTGAATAACGATCATAAATAAATGTGCATATTTCTGATGTTATCTCACCGATATACATGAAAATAAATGAAAATAACTCAATAAATAATATAAAAAATAAGTAAATCAGATTTGAAAATTCTGATACTAACAAGAATACTTTTGCCAGCAGTCGCCCCATAAAATTCTCTTGAACTTCCCAAGTGCTTATATTCTCAAAGTGCAAACGGTTACAGCGATATTTACCTTTCAATCATAAAACAGCTGTCGCAAACGCTCACCAGGAAATTATTACAAGTCCCCAATGAACCCAGGATTCGCATAGATTGCGCGAACGGCGATAATTGAGCAATCGTTTCGTTGCACAGCGGGCGCGTTGAAAGACAGGGCCCATAATGGCGACGCGGGTAAACGACGAAAGAACTCAAAGTTGTCCTCGACGTTTATGCTCAGTGTCTGCAGCCTAAGCCGCCTTTCACACGTCCCACACGAAAGACGACGAAGCTCGATCTCTTTCAAAACAATTACGCATTCTTCAGCGCCAGTTCTCCCACGTCCACATTATCGTCTTGCCGCAACGTTCGTTCGCCTGACGCTTGCCTACACCATTTTCAGAAAAGACGAGAGGCTCGCGTTTAGAGGCATCATTTTCGATGATTTATGTGCGAAAAGTTGGCTCCCTGTCCTCGTTACTTAATCACTTTACTCTGCGAACTCGCCTTCGTCTGACGCAACTTCATTGTCTTCCTCGTGCCAGGCGAGCATCCTTTTCGAACGATTTCTGCGGTTTTAATATTCGTGTCACTTTTTATGTTTCAGGTGCTAGAACCAGGTGCGTGACTGGCTTCGCTGCTCCGAGTACAAAAGGATTGGTTGGGAGCGAGTTCAATACTCACAGCGAGTGAGTATTAGTTAACCTTCTCGGTTCTTACTTGGATTCTTTAGGTGATAGAAGTTTGTCGTGCACCACGAGCTATCTGAGGTTTAACAAATAAAAATGAATTGCAGTACGTACGTGAATTTTAATAATTATAATTATGTTTATTATGTATTTATTGAGTTACTGGATTGGTTAATTTCTAGTATAAAAGTTTATCTAAATGACAATTGGCACATTTTAGATTACGAATTAAAGCACCATGTAAGGAGCAGATAAGATTTTCTATGTATATAAGATATGCCAAGTTTTACAATGAAAATATTATTTTAGATTCTCTTGGCTATGTTGCACTACTGATATTTTAATTATTACTAAGAACATTTAAACAGTAATCATTTGTGATTGTTATATATTGGGTTGTCTGGAAAGTCCATGCCGATTTTTAGTAGGAGGTACAGATCTGAATATATCGGAATAGTGGAGAACAAATAACATGTGGACATCCCCTTAAAAGGTGGAAAAGTTGTGGAATGAAATGGTACATACATAATTCAATAAATATATATCAAAATTTAAACGTGTGTTTGAATGTTTCTTAAAAATTGGCACGAACTTTCTGGACAACCCAATACATTGTTGTTGAACAAAATTAATCTGTTTGTATTAAAATAGGATAGTACATAAGGCCTGTAGGGGTTAATTAAAATTAATTTCCTTAGACTCGATTATTCATTTTAATCACAAATATTTGATTTAATGTACTTCCGAAATATAAACTATGTAGTATTAGTGAAATGCAAGGGGTGAAAGGATTTTGAATACTAAAAGATGCCAGACAATTATTTGCAAGACTAATAACAATGACCACAGTATTGCTCCATTTAAGTGAAAATATATCTTTCAAAACATTACTTACTAGTCTCACATACATAAATACAAAATATTGGAAACCACGTTCCACCAGGATGTGATATGCTCGATCCTACCACTAGCATCGGCACTCGTCCTCTAATTTCTCGAAACATTCTTTCCAATCATCGCACATCATTCTCATAACCAACATTGGAAACCCTTCACTCGTAAATATACGAATTACGCAGTTCCATACTTGAAGCAGATCATAATAAACGATAATTGGCGATTAAGTCGCCCGTAATTCAACATAATGTTAGTCCACGTAATTCCATACAATCGTGACTCAAAACTTGGCGCATTAATATTCGCGACAGCTGACGCTGCAATTTTCAACTGTTTTCCTTTTTCCTTTTCGAAACTTCGTCGATAAAATTCATATCCTAGTCTCGTATTTCATTCCCAAGGTGGGCACACGTATCGAGTTCGCGCCGCGATTTTCTTCACGGTATCGAGTAATCGGTTAATAACAGACGATTAATTAAACCTATCGAGTTTCTCGAATGCCTTTTAATCGTGCATAAAGGTTTAATTGGAGGCTCGTACCGTGTCTTACGAGGATTCACCATTGGGAGCAATTTAAATTCAATCTATTCCGGATCGTCTGTGATCAGTTATCGGTTTGGTCATTCGATAGTTTATCGTCGAAATGTACGGTTCGATAAGAGCTGCATCAGCTCGTTAATCAGATCGTGCACTGATATTGGCGCTGCGACGAGAGGCGTGTTCAATTGTATTTCGCGCCTCTTCCTTGAGATCATAATTGTAGTACCTCTCATTGTCCTCAGTGTCGCCACAAATTTTAAAGCTTAGGGAAAAATTGTTTCCCTATACTCCGCAGTCTCGTAAACCGTTCGCGCGTCCGCGACCAACTTCATTCTTTCGCTTTGTGTCAGTGTCTTCACACGTATACTGAGTAACGAATTACAGAATATTATATTATGGGACGAAAAGATAGGAAGAGGACGTCGTCGATGGATGACGATAAGGAGAACGACAGACTCTATCGAAAAATTCGTAGACTAGAGGAGAAATTGCATCGAAGGAAGGATGATCAGCGTAAGTCAGGAGGTAACCCCATTTCTTTGGTCCGTGGGATAAGAGACTCTTCGAAACAGAATTTTGTAAATTCTTGTTTCGAGTACTGTATCGACACCCGTCGATTCTGGCAGCGGCTGTGTCGTTGTGCAGAGTGCTTGGCTCTTACCAAACGCACATCTTTCGTGTGACGAAAGAAAATAGTACATAAATTTAGGACGGCCGGGGCTTGTAACCTTTAAACGCGTCTTGGAGACGTGTGTGGCTTGTTTCATCAAACTTCACGTTGTTGATACAAAATGGAATAGACAGGTTATTGGAACTCGATTCGATGGTTTTCAGGTAAAAGTTCGGGGTTACGTAGTCGCTCACGCCATTGCCATAGTTCGAGACACTCGCTGGATCGTGAGATACCTCGGTCAGTATCTCGAGGACGCTCATCAGGAGGTCGACGCTCATCGAGTTATTCGAGAGATAATTTCGATTTTAGAGTTTTTGGTAGATCACGCTCTACTTCTCGATACACATCGAGACAGTCGTCTATTTCTCGGTCAACAAAATCGAGTCAATCATCGTGTATCTGTGAGATACCGGTTTCGAGGACCAAGAAGGACAGCGAGATTAAAGAATCATCGGCGGTCGAGACGGCGGAAGTTCCCGAACATGAAGTAGAGTTACAAGAGGAAATTTTGAACGTGTTTGGGACGCGCCTCGAGGCAGATAAGAAAACCGCCGCTGCGGTGCACAAGGACCTAGCTCTCCGGTGGTCGGAGGTTTTGAAAAAAGGTCTGCCGGAAGAGGAGGTCAACGCTCTGTTGGGGAAATACCCACCGCCAGAAAATTGCTTTTTTATCGGGGTACCGAAACTAAACGCCGAAATTATAGTTTCAGTACAAGAAGGCGTTATTAAAAAAGATCACTGTATTGTTGAGAAGCAAGAACGCATCGCCGCATGTCTAGCAGCGTTGGGTAAAGCGATCTCGATATCATTGAAGTTGGACAGTTCTCAGAAACTTGAGTTGCTGGAAAAATTAAGCGATGTAGAGAGACTTCTCGCATCGGTGCACCGAGAGGATTCTCTGGCTCGTAAAGGGCTTATTCTAGCGAGTTTGAATTCGTCCTTAAAGAACACTCTCTCCGACACTTCGGTCGATGAGTGGCTTTTTGGTACGGATTTAGAAGAAAAAATAAAGACGGCTAAGAATTTGGAACGAACATCAAAGGATTTGAGACCTGTAAGAAAACTTCCGCAACAGAGTAATGCACAAAAGAAGACAAAAAACTGGAAGGGCCCACCACGTCAACCGACGTTCAACAAATATCTAACGACGTCGAGCGGGCGTCATCATGCAGCATCCAACAAGACGGAGACAAAGAAGTCTGCATACCGCAAAGGATCGAGTCATCAATACAGGGGACCTCGTTAATCTGATCGAAAGATGTAGCTAAACCAGCAGGGAGGTTAAGATTATTTGGTAATGCTAGGTAAAAGGTAACCAAGGTCTCGATGATCCATAAATGGGTTCAGGGTATTGTGATACTTTTCACGTCGTATCCGAGACAAGACCGGCCTCCGGTCGAACCTACATGGTCCGAACACGAACATGGTTTAATCGAAAAACAAATTAATAAATTAATCTCTAAAGGCGCTATCGAGAAATGCTCTACGTCAAAAGGACAATTTTTGTCGACTATATTTTTAATTCCTAAGCCGGATAGTACATTCAGAATGATACTAAATCTTAAGGGACTTAACGAGTTCATTCACGTTGAGCATTTTAAAATCGAAAACTGGAAGGTAGCAAAGAAATTAATTTGTCGCAATAATTTTATGGCAACGATAGACTTAAAGGACGCCTACTATTTGGTTCCAATCGAAAAGAAGTTCAGAAAATTTTTACGGTTCTTGTATAAGGGAGAACTATTTGAGTTCACCTGTTTACCGTTCGGCTTAAATGTAGCACCGTATGTTTTCACAAAATTATTGAAGCCGGTGACAGCATACCTGAGAAAAAGAAGATTTACTTCTGTATTTTATCTCGATGACATCCTTATTATCGATTAATCGAACGAGAAATGTCTTGACAATGTTCGCGAATCTGTAACACTTTTGCAGGACTTGGGATTTATAATTAATAACGAAAAAAGTCGCGCGATTCCCACGCAACGGTGTAAATATTTGGGACTAATTTTTGATTCGGTAAAAATGTCCATAGAATTACCTAAGGACAAAGTTCTACGAACCGTCGAACTCACTCGGAAGTTCAGTACAACTACCCGGTGCAGTATAAGAGAATTCGCGGTTTTCGTAGGGACTTTAGTTTCGCGTTGTCCGGCGTTGAAATATGGGATGGTGTATATAAAACGGTTCGAAAAGGTACGAGCTTGCGCGCTTGAAATTAATAATAATAATTTTAACGCACAAATGTTTATTCCAAGAGAGTTAAACGAGGATTTTACGTGGTGGGAAGATAATATCCACTCCGCGAGTGCGCCAATAGATGAACCAGAATTCGAATTCGAAATATTTTCGGATCCTTCACGTACAGGGTGGGGCGTTTTCTGTAAAAACCGACGTTGTCACGGGTTTTGGAATACAGGTGATTTAAAATTACACATAAATGTCTTGGAACTTAAAGCGGCGTTTTTTGGATTAAAATGCTTCGCGAATGACGTACGACGAAGTAGTATTTTGTTAAGAATAGACAATACGACGGCAATCGCATACATAAATAAAATGAAAGATAATCGTCATGAGGATCTTAGTGCACTGGCCAGGGAAATTTGGCAATGGTGCGAACGAAGAGAAATTTGGATTTCGGCAGCGTATATACGTTCTAGTGAAAACGTCGAAGCCGATTACGAGTCACGAAGATTACAACCAGAAACTGAATTTGAGTTATCCAAGAGTGCATTTCAAAAGATCGTTAGATATTTTGGCATCCCACAAGTAGATTTGTTTGCAAGTAGAGTGAACGCGAAATGTAAACGTTATATATCTTGGCAGAGGGATCCAGACTCGATTGGCATAGATGCTTTCACGTTAGGCTGGAAAAAATGGTTCTTTTACGCGTTCCCTCCCTTTTCAGTAATTTTAAGAATGTTGAGGAAAATAGAACGTGAAGAATCAATGGGCATAGTAGTGGTACCATACTGGGAAGCCTAGCCTTGGTTCCCTGTTTTTCTATCATTATTAGAGGAAGAACCGATTATTGTCCAGCTCAATATTAATTTAATTTGTTCTTCCGGCAGGGAGGAACATCCCTTGTGGCAACGGCTTACACTAATTGCCGCCAAATTATCGGGGACGCGTTCATTAGGAGAAAGGTACCACTGGAATCGGTCAAGATATTGACAGCCTCATTATCAGAATCTTCGCTTCGCCAATATGAATCGGGCCTAAAAAAATGGTGGGAATTTTGCGCGGGGGAAGAAATTGACCCGTTTACAGGTTCCACAAGTGAGATGTCGAAGTTTCTCACAGTGGAATTTGACAAAGGAGCCTCGCATAGCTCGTTAAATGGTTACAGAGTCGCAAAATTAAGGCCAGCAGCATCGAGGTGTGACTCGACCTGGGACCCCCGAATTGTGTTAAAATATTTATCGAAGTGGTATCCCAACGATGAGAATAGCTTAGAACGACGAACGCTCACGCTTGTGACATTGTTGGCTTTAGTTACGGGGCACCGTATGCAAACTCTGTCGTTAATTGATACGCGGAATATTTATAGATCAAGTCAGAATACGTTGAAAATTAAAATTCCCGATACCATTAAGACTTCGGGCCCGGGGAAAAAACAGTCAGTACTAAGACTGCCGTTCTATTTACAAGATAAGTCCGTATGCGCAGCTTCAACGTTGTTGTCCTATTTAGACAGAACCAAAGAACTACGTAGGTCGGTAGTTAAGTTATTTATATCATTTAAGAAACCACACAAAGTGGTGGGCACTCAAACTCTAAGCAGGTGGATAAAGAGCGTTTTGGCTAAAAGTGGCATAAATGTTAACACGTTTTTGGCTTATAGTACGCGACACGCTGCTACATCAGCGCCAAAAAAACAAGGTGTGAACATTGATGTAATACGGAAAACGGCAGGTTGGTCGAAAGATTCCGAAACTTTCGCTCGTTTTTATGATCGTTGCGTTTCTTCAGAAACTGGACGATTTGCAGAGGCGGTGTTAGAATGTTAAGTCCTTTTACGAAAGGCAATTATTTTTAAAAGAATAGCATTGTATCTTGTTTTGAAAGTTCCTGGTTTGTTTATAAAAAAAAAAAAAAAAAAAAAATTGGTAAAACACACATAAATATATGTTATCGTGTCAATTTGTTGCCGTAACTAACTTTAAACAACTACAATTATGATCTCAAGGAAGAGGCGCGAAATACAATTAATGATTAAACGAACTTACCAAGTGAAGTTCAATCATGATTGTATGATGCGCCTCTTCCGAAGAGATCAGTCCCTCCCTCCCATGCATCTCAAGGGAGATACCCGGAATAATGGTTACGGCAAGCCTTTCAAGAATGAAGTTGGTCGCGAACGCGCGAACGGCGTACGAGACTGCGGAGTATAGGGAAACAATTTTTCCCTAAGCTTTAAAATTTGTGGCGACACTGAGGACAATGAGAGGTACTACAATTATGATCTCTTCGGAAGAGGCGCATCATACAATCATGATTGAACTTCACTTGGTAAGTTCGTTTAATCATTAATTAGCTGCGCGCAGCCGCTTATAGTATTAATTCATTAATTAAGTACGGGGGCCGTGGAGTACTTTTGCAAAAATAAACATTATTCATACTTATTGCTAATGGCCATTTATTCATAATACAACGTTCTCGATGCAGATGCGTATCCTGTTCGAGAAATTTATTTTATAATTAAATGCCTTTCGAAAGTCTGACTAATTACTAATTAAAAATTCATTTTTAATTAAAAGCTGCAGTTTTTATACATTTCTTTATCGCAAACGTAAATGGAAAAAAAAATGTTGAATCGAGGGTTATAGTATGAATCCCCAGGTTTTATTTCATGGAGTTTGGCTTTTAGACAGCTACGATATAAAATATTTCAACTTTTATATTTTATTGTGGAATCAATTTATAGGAGAAAGTCCAATTGTTTGAATTTGCAGTATTGTAATAAATTGAATATTCGATCCAGAAAAAGGATTGGAATTTTTTGAAATGAAAATGATAGTAGGTATATAAATTCGACAGTAGAGATTATTGGAAGCATATAATTTCGCTCGACATTTAAATTACGTTTACAAATATTGAAATATACCACAAGGAAATTCTCTGTTTCAAAAATTGCGAACATACTAGGGATTAGCGCTACAATCGTCCAGTTCGAAATGGTAAATACTAATACATGTAATACCAGTTATTAATAAAGTTCTATTTGCTAATACTAAACCATATTTACATAATAATAGCGTTCTTCGAAGACAGGAGTTGAATTCATGCTTACGAACCTAGATTTGCCTCTCTGATCGTGATTTTTAATGCCTTCGCGTGAGAATACATGAATGTATAAATCACAGTACTATTATGATGTATATGTTTGTATAATAAGCAGAGATGCTAATCAATGCTAATGCATGGTGATTATTCTTCTAAGTGTTTGCGATGTACAATGGAGTTTAAAATTCACAGGAATTAAAAGGAACGAAGTCGAGATATTAACGACCAATTTAAAGTAATTTCAGGACACGTCTATTATTCTACTTAAATTTAAATATATGTACATATGTTAACACTATTGTTTAATCCTATTCAGTTGTCAATCAGAAATATTGTCAATTCATGTTTTTAAGGACTCTGGCAGTAGCTTTCTATTCCTCATCTAGCAAACTATTATGTTCAAAGTGTTCAAGTTCAAAAAATTTTCTTTACTATAAATTAAAATCATTCCAAAGACATTTCATATTAGTTTTTAATTACAAGAATTATAATAATAATGAAGGCTTCGAAACTGTAAAACTAAAAATAGCACAGGAGTCTTTGTATTATGTAGAATTAATAGTATGTTTTAACCAAAAGAATGAAAATGATATTTTATTGACTTCCATTGTAATTCACATGAAGGTATGTCTTAATTTTATTTAGGAATAGTACTCTATTTTGCTGAATTAAAAATTCTAAGAGTGCGACGTTAATAAAAAATTTAAATCGAATAAAGAACATGTCTATTAAAAAGACATTGTGATCACGTTGATTGGCGATAGCTAATCAGTAATCACTATCCGCGTGACTTTTCACGATTCTGATAATTTGTCAAAGGTAAACGGGCATGTATCTCACGATTGGTTCTTCGGTATTAGTATACAAACGAAGGAAAGAAATTGTTAGAATTGTGTATTTACTTTCACTAAGCGGATGATCATTTTCGCAATAACCGTGTGGGAAGTAATTACTAAGTATACACCACGGTTCGGTGCGCCGCAAAAACAACGGTTTCGGTAAGTCTTGCGGCAAATATTGTTGGAATTAGCGGTAATTGTGGCCTGACGTGGCATAATATCAGTGTTTACGTCCAGAACCGAATAATTGTCGCGAGCGACAGGCCGTAAATTCGTGGACAGTTCCTTGAACTTATGGTTCGTGAAGGAAGGATGCCTTTCCTTGGTAACACGTTTCAAGGACTGAAGCTTGTTCTGGATTTTATTGCATGATTAATACTTAAAAAAATGTAATTTTAGATTGTAACAATCCAAGTCATTAAATTAAATATTAATTTGATCGATACACACATACAAAAGCTCTTCGATAAATTATTTCTTAACAAAGGTATCTGCGAAACATTATGAGAGGAATACGAAAATGGCACCAATTTATCCATTCAAAAACAACATCTGAGACATAATTTAATTTACATGTGACAAGTATATACATTGATATAAAAATGATATAAAAATTTTCCTTTGATTAGCGGACGGACTAATGTAATGTTGGTAAACGTGGTTTCGAAACGTGAAAATTAAATCTATACATAGAAGTTATCATTTCCATTGTATACAATGGAGATTAAACTCGAAGTACATTATTTTCTATGTTCAGAAGCTGAAATGAACGACCAACGTTAATTTTACCAAGAGCTTGAATAGTTCAAGGTAAAATAAGCTGAGAACACAATATCAGGCAAGCATAGTTGTATGATCTATACACAACTACTATATTGGAATTTGCATCGGAGCATAGTCGAAACTTCTCGTTTGCCTTAGAATTACTGGAAAAGCTTCCGACTGCAAGTTTAGACCAACACCGAGCAGTATTTCGCGAGTTGCACTAATAACAACAGTAATAATAGTAACAGACCTGCAAGGGGCAACTGAGCGCAAGTTATACATACGAGCATGACGAACCCGAAGACTGTGGCAAGCAGTCAGACAGTGGGCAACGTTCTTAATTAAATAGAAACTCGACTGAAAGATAAACAAATGAAAGATAAGCAGGTTTTGGTTCGTTATTTATTCGATGAAAATTGAAATTGAAATTGATATTGTAACTGCATTGTGATAGCATACATGAACAATAGATGGTTGTATTCAACTTGTTTTAATCAATTAAAAGTGTGTTCTTGGATTTTATATAAAATTACAGTAGATTCTCGCGAATTAAACAGACGAAGTGAAAACACAGGTAGTGAGTAACAAGCACTACTATTTCGAATAATAAGTACATACATATTTCTATCTTTTCTATATTTCTAAGCTTCCTTTAACATTAAACCTATCGAGGTTTCATTTGTACCTATTTCTACTGAAATCGAACAAATGTCTAGACTTAAAACAACTTTTTTTTAACTGAATGAAAAAATGTTCCACGTGGTACTAAACTGAATAATGCATGAAACAATTGTATATCATTTATATATCGTATATAAGCACTGTATAGAAAAGTTTGGAAACTTTCATTTGACCGATCGTAGTGGGTTTCGTGTTAATACTTCCACAAGTTCAGTGTACAAAAATTTAAAAAAATATTCTGTTATTTACACCTTATGGTATATAGCTACGTAAATTAATGTTTTACGTTCTGAATGTGTACTCTAGTTAGATTCTAATTTTTTTATAATAGTTTTAATTCACAATTTTGTATAAAATTAGTGCCTAGCACCCTCAAACAATAATACTTACCTTCATACTCTTAATATTGATGCCAGTACGACAAGAGAATCAAACTAAAATTATCGAAGCAACCCTAACCGAGGAGTTGAAACCTACACAGTTCTAAATAGCAGTAACTCACGCCTACATTGACTATTAAATTCTATTACAATGAAATTAGTGGTTCATTCAGGCTACGTTCAATACATCAATGCACGGAAGGTAGAACGATATCTTTTTGTCACGGAGTGTATCGCGGGCACAGGTCACATGGAAAACTACCAATGGCCGGCAAATAGCATTCGACGATCCGTCGATGCAGGTAACCGCGTTTCCCATTGCTATTTCCCACGTGTTTCCACGGGTTTCCTTCACCTAGTGCCGTAGGATGGAATTCCAGTGGTCCGTATCGACATCGGCGGAGAGTACCGTTCGTTTATCCCACTCGTGACCGGCCTACACGCGCCTAGAATGCGCTGAAATAATATGATTATGGTAATGGGGGGAGGGGGGGCAGGACAGAAGTAAAAGGGGAGAGGAGGGATTCTATTCAATTATTCCCCGTGGTAGCGACGCGATCGGCAATAATTATCGGTTACGCGCCATTCGTCTTGATCGGCATTAAAAGACGTCGCGTAACTCTTATTGTTACTACTAGCATCGACACCTTCGTCGTATGTCGTTTCCCCCTTTGTGCCCCGTGGCGGGCACGGGGAAAGAATGTAATTTACGGGACGATTTGTAATATACCGCTCGCAACGACTGTCCGACGCGAAGCGAGTATTCAAAGAGGAACGACAGTCGACCGGGGACAGAGCTGTAAAGCTGGCTGGAATAAATGCAAAAAATTCAGGCCAAACCCAGCTGGTCTTGAGACACTCCCACTTTCTTCCCTGGGAAAATCTGTATCGATTCAGATGGACAATCAACGATTCGCTGCGCTTTGATCTCGCAGGGTATTCCAGATCTAGCGCAAGAATTTAGAACGTGTGATACGTTAACGCGATCTCGGAGAACGTTACACTTTACGTGTGATAATCGAATCGTTTTGCAATATGAATGTACCTCGGGTGACGTCAAAGATTGCTACCAAAATGATTGATTATTTCTTTTATAGCTGAATCGATGAACATCGTCTCTGACGAAGAGCGACGAATAATTTCAGTTGACGAGTAAACATCCCCAGAACTTATTTAACATCTCGTTTACTTTCAAAGAATATTGCACACAAATATTCATGTACAACCTCCTTAAGTGTCTTAATCCTTTCAAGCTTGAATTATTATTTTCTCGTACTAATATAATTTAATTTTTAGGATTAACTTGGACCAAAATTGATATGAAAAAAATTAAAAATAAATCCTAAGAGTGTCGGTAATTTGTAAATTTTGTGTCATGAATTATGGACACCAGGTCTGAAAGGGTTAATAAGAACAAAATGTTTTAACTCAACATCTCGCCTGGTTATTCTCCAAAAAGATCCCCAAAACTGCTCATTTTTTGACACGAGACACGAGTCTCTTTAACAGCGTCTCATGGGCGTCGATGAAATCGGCAAAGACGAGTGGTTCGAGCGAACAGATTTCGCCAAAGTGTGAAATTATCGGCTGAAAGGTGCGGAATACGGATTCAGCTGGCGTGTCGTTAGAAATTAGGCAATAACGGGCAGAGAAAGCCGAGATATAACAAGGGCTCTGAAAATTGCGGGCGGATAAAGGTTAACAGCGTGGCGAGCTGGGGCACGGGCAAAATGGAGAAAGGATCGTTATAGCTCATTAGCCTTATCGTCTGTTGATCGTTTAACCTCACACCTTTCCGCTGCTCTTGGCAACAGGAACATCTATTCGAGAATATTGGAATTTTAATAGAGCAGCGACTCTGAAAGGTATCAGCGGTCAGCCGCGGGTCGACCGTGGTCCGGGGCCCTAATTGTGCGATTATGGCACGACGATCGACAATTGGAGCTCCGTCACGAAGCCGTCGCGTCGGCTAGGAAAAATCGATCTTCGACGTAATAAACACAAGCCCCCGCGTGACGTAAGACAATAAATTCTGCAAACGAGCCTGTATGCCCGACCGAAAGGTCGCCACACGACGGAACGATCGTCGCTATTCCCTCGTTGATTTATGTAGCCGCGAGAAATCGTGAAGATCGCTATAGCTGATTCAAAAGACAAGTGAAATAAATGTCAACCGGGGTCCAAGGTCTATGGAAATCTGCGTCGACTGTCCTGGCGCCATAGAAAGCTCCCTCCGCCCTTCCTCCTCTTTTTCTGATCACTCTCTCGACCGGGTGTAATTGTTATTCATTTATTTAATGTCTGTATCGTGCTTACATGTAAAAGTACGTACAGTTACATACAAAAGTATCCATCCACCGCCCACGTACAATACATTTTGTATATTTCTCTACATTCAAATCATTTCAATGTTGAAAACGCCACCTCGTTAATATATTTCATATTATAAAGTATTTAGAAGTTTTTGGGTCCCTCTTATTTTGGTAAAGAAAAAATTATTTCGTCATAGGAGTTATAAAATAAGGCAATTTTTGTATGGAGAGTGAATTTTAATATCTTCTTGATCACTTTCCTGTAAGAATTTTATTTAAAATACTAACTGAACAACTTATCATATTAATATTGTCAAGTTTTCTGTAAATAGTGTAGTATTAAACGTTACAAAATAATATTACTAAATGCTACACATAACACTACTAACGATAAGAACTCTTATTAGAAGTGTTCATTAAATCACTCTACGTTTCGTGTTGTGCATAGAAAAATGAATAATAATTTCAGTATGATTAGTCCTCAGAACTATCTTGCAAGTAAATTCAATTTATACAAGTTTCACTCGACATTTGAATAACTTGCCTCGATATTCATTTCTAACAGTTTAACGATACATATCATAAAGTATAATACGACAAGGTAGGATACGAGGTTATTAATGTGGAATAAATCCATCTGGTCGACGATGACGTGGAAGGGAAAGGGACTTTCCCGTTAACTGAGCTCCGAGATGTCATTTCACATATACATATGTATGCACCGTCGAGAGTGTTAGATACAACGAATTCTTCTTTCATGAATCTTGCATATCCATCGCGCTGGATTTCACTAAACACTTCTGAAATGTCATCTTATTAAAATAGACTCCCTTTAATCCGATTTTGGATCGCGGCTCGGATGACGACGCTTCAACCTGGATCTTTGCGTTTCAAATTATACCGAAGCATTCGCGTTCCTCGTTTTGTCACTTTTGACGTTCCATTCCCTGTCGTTTAAATCCTTGAGGTGTAGGTGTCATCCTAGTGGGTTAAATAATATTCTGGAAACTAATTCTCACGTGAACAATTCTATTTATTAACTCATTGGGTGGGGCACGGTGGGATTAAAAGTGTCCCACCTTTTTGATGGACCGTAATGCATAGTGGGACATTTTTAATCCCACCTCGAAATTTTGCAATAGCTGCATGTGTATAGGTTTATATTTCATCTTAGTTACGTAAAGCAGTTGGTAATATATTCATCCAATGTTACAAATGTATGCACTTATGTTGGCAACTTTTAACATGCTAATACCGGTTCAACAATTGTTGTAAGTGGAAGGTTTATTGCGATAATATTTCTTTCCATCGAACACGATGGTCTTGTACTGTGTGTAAGGTCCCCCTGTACTTTGGGAAAAATATGTGCTTTAATAAGTACCATTCATAAACCTATGTGGCACGGTGGGACAGCTAACAACAAATTCGATTAAATAATTATTATTTTGTTATTTTATGTTATTATTATTATGTTATTTATTATTATGTTATTTTATATTATTTTGTTATTATATTTATTTTGTTACATTATGTGATACCTTTATTAATAAAAATATAAAAATTTTGTTTGATTTAAAACGCATTAAAATTCCTGTGCAACATGGGTCTATTTTATGACCTGAATTCCTGTGCCGCAAAGAGTTAAATGATTTTGTATATTAAATGTAAGTTTATTAGTAAAGATCTGGTGAGATATTAGTATATATTATGTTCAAGTACAGAGAACATATAGTTTGAAGTAAAAGTACATAGGAAAAATCATGTAGTATAAATTTCGTATTGATAGTAGGTAGTGGCGAATGAGTAACAGACTGTATTTTACATTATCTTTACATGTATCTTGAAAGCTAAGAACAATTTTTTTTAGCTACTTACGTATATTTATGTGCTAAAAATGAATAAATTTTAAGGCTTATCTTTATAAGGCTAAGTGCTTCAACCACTGTAAAATTAATCTTCTTTAAAATTCCCTTGTAACAAATTACCACTTTTAACGCATAAATATAAAATTTAAAAGAATCTTTTTAGTCTTCAAAGTACACATGAACATAACGAAAAATGAAAACTTAGGTTCCGCATTCATTACCTCAGGATTAATTCCCGAAAACGACATTCTCTGTAGTAACTGGACTGTCCAATCTGTTTAAAATTCCTCCATAATAAAACGCGTGTAACTCCATTTTGTATGTACGAATATACAACTAAAAAATTCTTCGTAATCGTCAAGACACACAGAAACACAGCATAGATGGAGAAGTCAGGGTTTGCATTCATTACCTCGGAATTAATTCGCAAGGAATACATTATTTTAACGAATTAATCGTAATCGTAGTCGTTATTTGGCGAACACCATGGTGCGATCGAGAGGCGATCTATATTTATACGTTCCGATGATGCAAGCACACGTGGACGCTCGTTCCCGGCACACCTGGTTGGCGTCGATTTAACATAATTCATGCGCGGGACTTCGCAACTCACCGCGGTCCCTTCGACGCGCTCGTTTCGCCCTGCGTTCGCGCAAAGGACTCCAGCCTACTTCGGTTTCAAGTCACAGACGGGCGTGATGCTGTCCGACACGTGACGCGATCTCACGTGTTTTCCGCGCCTTCGATCGCCTCGCTGTTTGTCGGTTAATTTCGTCCTCGCGTAGGACTCATTCACGGATAATTGCTTCCCTGAGGCCCGTGGGCGTTATTGTTGTGCCATTACCGATATCGTCGCGGTTACCGTTCGACGGTGTCCCACGGACAGGATTGCCAACCGTACTCCTGTCAGACTGTACTCTGAGGTGGATATTACCTTCAATTTATTCAGGAAAATCGTACATCGATCCTTCTTCCTCGGAGAAAATAAAAAGTTCGATGATGTTTCTCACGTTTAATTCCACGAAAGTCCCATGAAGCCTACATGGTTTGTATTTATATCATTTTTCACTATACGCCACTTCCTGATCTGTAATTGGGGTCCGATGTGCCTGGCAAAATATTTGAGCTCCATGCTCTATAATTTAAAAATATTTACTTCTTAAGAGTTTACTGTTCTGTAATATCCTAGGTTCAAAGACAAAATTAGTATTTATTATTCTCAGCTTTCCTATTAATTAATTCGTGGGTGTATAGGTAGAAATAATTTTTCAAGATTAAAGAAAGTTTTATATATTCTTTTTTTTATGATCCAGAGACGATAACTTGACTTTGCCATGGTGTAGGACACTAGGCTTCAGGATGTTTTGAGATCACAGGTATACCTATACTCAACGAATTCAAAGGAGATGTGAATTAAACAAAATATGCTTAACAAATTACATATTTAAGGAATGACAGGCGACAGACATTTTCTGAGTATGTTAATCCCTCTATACAATGATTTCTCCCTCGATATAACGACACGAATCATTCGCCGCCTTTATTGAGGCAACAACTATCCCTCAAAGATATTCAAAAAAAGTACATAGATACAGATATAAATTACGATGATCAAGAATTAATTACAGACGACCAAAAACATGTACAATACGATTCTACAAAGATAAATACGAAACAAGACTACATTTCAGGGGCACACGGGTTTCACGGCATCGCCTGAAAGGAATCTTAATCCATCTAAAGATATAACTCCAGTAATTCCTACTTTGATACAATTCAACCACTGCTTTTCCCATTCATTCCAAGACGACATGAACGTGCACGAGTCGACTCGGACTCTTGAGGAATTCGATACGCGTTTAGATCAAGCGCGACTGCGGTTATCTCCGAACAGGTACCAGGTCCGAAACGTCACAGAAATAAGAAGCGAATCGTTGGTAAATATCCAGCTTGCGCCGCGAACGTATCGAATGATTGTCTTGTATCCCGCCGATATATCTACGCGCACCCTCGATTTAATGCTGAGCCTTAAAGGCCAGCCAAGCGTGGAATTTGTTTGACAAATGGTATGGAACTAGCGCTAGTACGGGCTAGTACGTCCTTGGAGGAAATCGCGTTCTCCAAGTTGGCGATACGTTTGGCCGAGCGATTAATGTAAAGCGAACGCAACAGCGAGCGCTCGCGCATTGCTCAAACAGCACAGAACGGTGCGAATGCGGTTTATGAATCGACACAGAAGCGACGGGCATCTCTGTAATCAGTTCTGGAAAATAGACGTCTACGTGATCGCTTCAATATTTCATTGGCTTGCGCTCGATACAGGCTGCGTGAAAACGTCGAAGTAAATTATCATTTTATCTACCGCGAGTCTGTTTGTAGGCTTTTTAATTCCAGTATCTACCTATAGGTACACATTTAACACGTCGATTGTCGGACTGATTCACATGGAAATGTCTACAGGACTAAAAAATTTCTGTCGAGCCAATTTAAAACTATAGAATCTAATATTTGTCATACTAATTATTTTCGTATTTTCATCTAAATTTACGAATTCTACCCAGATTCGTTTTCATTAACATTTAGCTTTTGAAATTAATTGTTGAAGTTCCTTAGTGAAAAACTCTGTCATCCATATATGGACAACGTTTAATTCACGCATTCAACGTGTTAATTTTTGGTTGTCTACTTATGATGTTCAATTTATTCATATATATGTCATATACAAATTTAAAATTTCTGGCATGCAGCACAAGAAACATATCACATATTGAATTTTGATGACTTGTTACTTTATTGAGAAATATTGTATTAACCATACATGTCATAAAATAACAAGTCATCAAAATTAAATATGTAATATGTTTCTTGTGTTGCATGCTAGAAATGTTGAATTTGTATATGACATAAAATCCTGAATTTTAAAAGGTGGTACATCTTTGATTAACATTTAATTTCATTTAAAAATATATAATAAAAGAAACAAAGATTTAAAGAAATGGTAACAGTAAAAAGGAAAACAATAGGTAAATAAGAATAGACATCTTTTACATTTCAAAAGTCAACTTCATATTAATACATTCGCGACCGACAGATATTTTACGTTTCTAATACCGGGTACTGACAAAATTACGAATAATTAAGCACGAATAAAATTTGACGTGACGTAAATTCACGTTAGCGATCGCGAATATGTCAAGACACAGCTTCCTTCTCGGTCCAAAGAAACACGAGTTTTATCTCCTCCGAAGAGTCTGCGCAGTAGATAAAAATTCTCATTTTTCTATTAATAATCAACACCTCAAAGTAATATTCTCCCAGTAAAATTTAAATATGGTCAAGGTTCAGGCCTCGATATTACCGTGACAGATCGTTTTAATATACCGTTAAAAATGCATGATATAGTACCGAAAATGACAAGGTTGATCGGTTAAGGAGGAGCTCGATCCTAAAGCAGGAATGGCGAGGTCTTATTAGGCGATGTTCTTCCCGTCGTAATTAAACTTGCACTGGCCAACGATGCCGTAATATCCAGCTTGTAGTTCGCGGAACTGCTTTCAGTGCTAATTTACGTTAGCAGTTACGACCGTCGCAATTAAAAGGGAAGGCAACGCGCGAAGAAAAGCGGCATAAATCTGTTCAGGTGCTTCCGTTTGAAGTCGGCACTGGTATCGAGTAACGCAAACGATAAAGTGTTTCGAGGTGATTTTATCGTAAATTCGTGACGTTCTCAAGATACAGGTGGCGGTGTTCGCGCCGTTAAACTGGAAAATTTATCGCGATAGCCTTTTTCGTTGTCCAATCCGCACGTTGATGTATTGGAAAAGGGATGAAACGGCGGAAGTAGGAAACAATTTAAATTAAATTATCTCGAAGGACTTTTTATTCGTCTTCACTGCTTGTAGAGTTGCCAACCGTACGGTTGAGATAGAATAAATCAGTTATTGGAAGCTAAATGTTGGTAATATTTTTCAAATTGCTCAGTGGTAATCTAATGCAACTTGATTCATCTTTTCTTTATATTATGAGGTTTGTTAAAGCTCTGATTGATATCTTTCATGTAGTGTTACTGGAAAAATATTTAGGCATGGTGTTAATTGGCAGTTCTGGATATTATAAAAACTTATTATTTACGCCAATAGTGGTGCAGAATTTTATTCATTTTATTAAGTATTCCTTTTTATGATCTGGGAATGATAACCCTGATTGCAGCTCCAAAATTTAGAGCACCTTTCGATTTTTTTAGATAGATGAACTTCCTCTTGTACATATGAATACACGAATGCACGTTTACAAATTAAAGTTCAACCTTTAAATGTCACGTCATAAGTACACTTTTTGCAGTAAATCCGTTTTGAGATATATACTAAAAATTGAGATCTTTATTTGTAACATTTATAAAGGATGGTCCATACTGGTATCTGCAAACAGTATCCTAGGCCTTTTAAACTTATGTTCGCACTATATCAAATTATTCTGAAGAGTCGACTGCATTAAGGATGCGCCTAGTCGTTCTCACACCCACTACATGTTAAACTCGACAAACTACCCAATACTTTATCACAGCAACAAAAAAACACCACACTATTTGATTTTCTTTCGAAACATCGCCTGTTTGATTTCTATGCGTAATTGCCACGATCGGGACCAGTGAACGTGAATTAACGTCGAGAGTGGTTTTACAAATTATGCCTCGTTGCGCCATATCGTTTCGTATGGCGACCGGACGAGCAAAAAGCGGGTAATTATAATCATTCTCTATGCGAGACGGGTAATTAGCGATCGCGTTTCCGCGGATTAGGATTTCGAAAGGTTGCCCCAATGATGATTTCACTTTTCAACGGAATTCCGTGACGGACCAGGCTTCGATGATCATCGCCGCGGCGCCGCCCGACGTTCGTCGAACGCAGCTGGCGAAGGTGTTAATTAATTCCCCTTTGTTCCACCGCCTCTTAGCACCTACATCGCCGCCGATGCTCGACGGAATCGTTAGTCATCGAAAATTTAGCCGCACCTGCGCGTTTCTGGATGACCCACCGCGTTATTTATGCGCGATTGTGCCATCCACTTATACGCGCCCTATATTCGCGCGCGTTCCTGTGCTATTCCGTGCCAAAAATCTTGAACCATCTTGCGATACGATGAAACTTTATTCGAATTAGGCGTGGCTTTGAGGAGTATAAATTATGAGATTGCTACATTTTTCAACTTAACATAGGGCGATCAAATTTAATTGATAAGCGAAATATACACGAGAGAAAGTTTACTAAAAGGTTTAGAGAATGCAGCAGTATGTATTTAAGTCATAATTAATAGCTTCAGGTGCTAAACTTATTTCGAATAAGGAATGGCTTCAAAAAGAATGAATGTCAAATTTGTTGATATTTGTAACTTAAGACTGGATGATTGAATTTAATTTATGGAATGATTTAACTTTATCGTGTGTTGAACATTCCGATTTTGGATTCGGAGTATCTGTGGCAATAATGTAATATGCAATGGCCTGAATTATTTTAGGAAGAACAGAATTTCTCTTTAATATTATATATTAAGGAAACATTGGCAGAAGTAAAATTGTATTAAAAAATATTCAAAGAATATAATTCTTACCAGAAAAATGTATGAACGCGTTCAATCTGAATTCCATTCGTTTATTTGTGTGACCGAATACCTGTTATGGTAAATGAAATCCGAACCGAGTTACATCGCCGTAGCGACGCCTGTGGAGCACAGTGGGGTTAAAGAATGAAATTTAAGAGGAACGAAGTGGTGCCTTGGTAGGTGGTCGAGGACTTTTGCAGAGTACTGTATGTTCGTATCTGTCATCGTGCCAGTCGCTCCAATTACAGCCATCACGTCATTAAATTCAATTATTTATGAAGCATAAACAGTAGGAAACGCTCGCCTGGCTATTCGTGGGCATTCCTCGCGGCGTGATTGCTGCTAGATATACCGGTTACCAATTCTAACTACTTTTTGCCAGGGATAATCGATAACTGGAACTGTTTATACGTCTGGACGATTGATTGACTCCGTGAGTATCGTTTTCCATAACTCGGTCCTCGATTCCAGCGTAAGGATCGATTCTTCTTCTCTAGCTACGATCGATTGCGATCAAGTGCGATCCTAAGTTGTGTGACATACAACTATATGTACAATGATTGCGATAGGTACATATTCGAGGAAGCTCTTGTAGAGATAAAGAATACCTTTAGCCAAGACTAAAATTGTAGTCTTTTTTTCCTTGATAATATGTGAGTATGTTAACATCAAATTTAAAATGAAAATTGTCTAATAAAAATATGTAATTTATATTTCATCAGGTACTTTCTCTTCGATTAAAAGAGCTTCTCGATTATGTTGCCTTATTAGTTAAAAAACTGTAGTCGTGTTGACAGTTACTTATTTGACAGCCTTTAATAGAATACACAGAACGACATGTTTTTGTGACACAAATGAATCTTTAATAAAAGATATTGTAGAAGAAAAAAGAAGCGATTTTATATCGCAGGTGTACCGTTGCACCTGCGACAGAGGTATGATCACATTAAATCAATCTGCGATAAATCATTCGACTTCTCTCTGCACATTTTTTTCCTTATCCTCGATCAGAATAAAGTGACATTTGTACTAATTACACGAGTCATTTTCTCAGCGTATCACGCATCTAATCCTCTTAGCAACTCGAACTGTACCCTTGACTCGACTGTTCTGATATTACAGGACGTATTAACAATTATTTCGTTACACTTAACGTACTTTTGTTGATCTTTATTTCAAAATTCAAATAATTTAATAAGCATGAAATATGATCAATCAATACATACGTTGATACATACTAGAAAAGCTTACAGGTCCTTAATTAAAGATTGAACAACAGCAGTTGAAAACCCTTTGCATCAAAAATAAAATGACTCATATACTTTACATTAAAAAAAGCTGAGAAGCGATCTGTGATCAAACGCGACAGTAAATCCAAAGCTGAAATTGAAGAAGTCCTCGTTTAATCTTTATCTTTGGTCCTTTGATTTGATTTTATCCTTTGACCTTTTCAATTTATTATTTCCGTTTAATCACAGGATTTTTCAGCAAAACGAAACTAGAACGATTTTTAACCGTGAAACAATGAGTCTATTGTTAGATCGATATTTCTACCTTCAACTTCAGTAAAATATCACACTATTATGTTTACAAATTAATATAAATTAAAGAATAATCAATCTACTATGGGAAACATAAATAAATAAAAGAATCTACTTTCAAGCCAATCCCCAGCCAACGAAAAACATCAAAATGATCGTCCAAGGATTCAATGATCCACATTTTGCCACACAATAAGACCAAACGACTAGAAATCGTCCATACCAGAAGTAACGAGTGATTCCAATGCTGGATTCGCGAAAAGAACCTCTCTCAAGTACGATTCCATCTGGACGCTTTTTAATTACAGACTGCTAAGCGCAAAGCCATCCAGGACTACGTCAGATAACATCTGAAGGCGTCCAGCCGGCAGAACCGTTCAAAACGACCCGGCAGATTTCATCTGTGGTGCGATTTTGCATCGGGAAGGGAACTAGTTATTTATTTGCAGCGATACAGCCTGCGGGAGCGTCGAAGGTTTTGCTGGCAGCAAATGGATAGTCATGGAAACCTGATGTAATTATTATATTTGCGTCTGATCGAATCAGACCTTGGAAAAGAAAACACACCTAAAATGATAAATACTTGATCGATGTTTGTGTGAACTGTCTTGCTAAAGATTCGATCCTGCAGTAAGATAACACGTGTGATCGATGCTAAGGTGTCAATTGCCATGCCTTGCACGTGCGCATTAGACTCGGAATGTAATTCTCAGTTTGTTGTGTAACGTTCTCGATTTTGTTTGAGACCGATGTTTAGACTCATTGTCCACCAACTACAGAGTTTTGCAACTACCCATTGGTTTGAATATTTACAGATGAGGACAGAAAAGAGGTCGTTAACATTCCAGAGAGATCCTTCAGGGACCATAAGGTATTCGTGTTCTTGGCATGGTTCGTTGACTGGTCGGTAATCAAAGTTGTTATTGAAAAATTGGAAGAAGCAGATAGAGTTCAAATGGTAGCCTGTATTGATAATAATGTTGTTGATGCTGCAGGACTTCCTGTATTTTTCGAGAAAGTGTTCTTCAAATTTGGCTATTATTTTTATTTCATCAAAAAGCATTGTCACCTGATGAGTTTATTATTTCTTAACACTAGGACTACCAAGAAATTTGACTCATGAAGTTTGGACTTCTTGCTGAAATTACTGAATTACTGGTAACATTTATACTGCAATTTTTTTTAAGAATTATTGTATAAGAATGTTATATTTAATGTCCATAAGAAGCATGAGTTGACTAAGTTGGTAAATTTAGCTCAGGTACCTCAGATTTCTTGCTAAAATTACTGGCAACGTTTATACTGCAATTTTTATTAAGAATTATTGCATAAGGGAGTAGGTACATATATATAAATTGATTCGTCCAACTGTCTATTTTCAAAGACATAATAATGTCCATAAGAAGCATGAATTGACTAAGTTGATAAATTTAACACAAGTACCTTAGATTTCTTGCTAAAATGATCAAATCACAACGTTTTTCCTGCAATTTTTAGTGAGAATTATTAAAACAGATTTAGTAGTGTACATAAAAAGTACAAGTTGAGCATTGGTAGTTTAATATTACACGCTTCAGTCCACACAGTGGTCGCAAAGATGCCGTCGAGTAGAATATATCGCGTCACGAAGTCACCAGTCTCCCATCTTGCTCACGGTTAACCTCTTCCTCATTTTCAATTACGCTCGTGAAGAGGCATTACGCGACACGATTCGTCCCGCCACATCTCTGCCAATTAATACTTTGTAAATCAATCCGGTACACGGACGACGCAGCGATTCGTGGACTCGCCTTTAACAACGCCGCGATAACGCGGACCACGGTCGCCATCGAGATTCCACTCGTCTAATAATACCCTGCGAACCGGCCGTAATTGCTACCATCTGTGTGGAAATGGCCATTCTCACTCGAGATAATCGTCCACAGTCGCACGATTAATAAGCGATAAAGTCGCCGAGCCCTTCCCTACGCCGCCCATCGCTTCGTCCATTCTTCTGCGTTACTTCGATCTTCCACCATCGTTTCATCTTCCCCTGTACGTTTGAAAGCCACCCCGTGGCACGATGTTCCTCGATACACGTTGCAGAGTTCCGCACCTGTTCGATGACTGTCGATTAAGAACGATGAAAAGATTACCTGTTTGAAAATCATGCATTCTGACTCAATTTTTAGGTCTTCTGAGTATTTCTTCCATTTCTTCTATAATTCTTAAGGTATTTTATAGAGATTTTATTCTGCAATAGTATTGTGAACAGTTTTTCTATATTTTTACTGGTGACCAATACAGTATTATTATTCTGTATTATTTTTCTGTTTGATTTCGCGCTCAGAAGTTTATATAAATTAATACGAGTTTCATATTTCATTATTATTGTAGATTATTCAGGCTCCGGCGCAAGGCAGGTTCAGCGCGTTCGCCGGAACCCGGTCCCGCGTTTTAAAAGGCTCCGCGGTCTACGAAAATTACTGAATTAAAAGGTACCGATTTTGATTAACTTTTTACAGACTGATGATACCATTAACAAATGGAAACAATTTCTGCTGAGATGCAAGACATTTTTTTAGTAGCGATGATTAAATTGAAAGCAGTAACAAAAATCATCAAAATATTATTATTTAATATTCATCTTATAAAAAATATATAGCATTTGTAAATAAATAATTCTTCGTTGTAAAATTGAAGTGTAGGATTTGAATGTGAATTCAAGTCCCGAAAATTTTTGAACCCGGCCCCGCAAAAGGTCACGCCGGCCCTGAGATTATTATATACCGAAAGAAGTTACAAATTTAGCGAAAAACGTCATATATTGCGTCATACTTTGAATATTTATTCTTAAAGTTATTGTTTGGTACTCTGAAAGATTCAATAGCCATCGTCTACCATTCAAGTAGATCTCGCATGTTAGAATACACCCTGTATATTCCACGCAACATGTTACACGTTACCAAGTATTGCACTTTACGCTACACGTCTTCGTGCTAAAAGTCGACTATATAAATATTGATAAGCAGCTGATCGTTACCCACGGCCACGCAAAGTCACGCGAGCGGAAAGACTACTCCGTATGTAACACGTTGATATCGCAATTATCGTATCGCATCGTTGTTGGTCTTCTAGATCAGAGATTCTCAACGTGGTTCGCATCGACCCTCGATCTGACAGGTAGTTTAACGATAAATGTTATTGACAACATAAATAAAAAAATAAAAAGAAATTCACTTGTCACTTGACACCAGTCCCCTTTTTTAGTTGAAATACCATAATAATACTATACATAAACACATATATCGTTTGGTGTAAATGCAATTGAGGTTGACAATTTTTCAAAATGATTTTAAAATACCGTAGGACTGTACACCATATTTCTCCATTTTTTAAATTGAAAGAGGAGAGAAATAAAATGATGAATAGCGGGAGCTATAGAAACAAATAAAGGATAAGACAAACAGGGTCAAATTTAATGAAGGTTAGGTCAGGATTAGGTACACTATTAATCACGAGGAGGATACGAAGACAAATCGCGGTTAATCAATAAAGATTTTAAATAAGTAAAAAGATACTGAAATAAATAAACAAAATTTACAAATGAATAAGGGATGAGAAACGCTGTTCCGGAAAATAAGATAGCCGAGTGCGCGCGATGTCGGGGCAATTACGTTTCTTTTTACTTTGCCGCGAATAAATCAATCAGGGGAGCACAACCAATTATCCACGAAGGACACGGGCGCCGTCTCCTTCGGTTTTCGGGCGACGCTGCGACTCGCTGACATTGAAAAAGCGTCCCGACGCTACGTTGCGCACCCGTACGAAAAGCAATTACTTCTTATCGTGTGACGGATCAGCGTCTGACGCAGACAGCGCGCATCTTGTCAGTATTTGAGCCTCGTAATTATCCAGGCATTCTGCATTTTGCACTCGGATGTCCCATCTGAAGAGACATTGTAGGTACACCGAAGTTATTGATTATACAGGACAAACTTAAGTGAGTGCAAATTTCTCGATGATGCATGTTTTCTTGAAGTTTTCCGTTCAGTGGAAATTCATTCAAATGCAGCAAAAATAAATGAAAGAATAATGTATATAGTATAAAATAAGAGTACCTAAAGGAAGCTATAAGCAGCATTTGTAGAGGAAAAGTAGGTGTACCAAATGGTGCAAGTTGAGACAATAACGTAAGACTGGAATTTAAAAAAGGGACTTTCAGTATATCTTATACTTCATTATATTAGAAAATTTTGATTTTAAAGTTGAAATATGTCTTTTTGTCTAAAGATTCATATAGATACCATGGTTCCAAAGCTGCACTATGTTATTTTATATAGGGATACTTACTTTCTCCATTAAAAATGAAAGAGAGAAGGTCAAATCAATTTATCAATGTAATTACATCCCCATTTCAATAATCGTTATCAAAGCCTTCAGAAAATGCAGCATTAACGACTTCGTAATTTGTTCAATTTCCTTCCTCAATTGGGAACAAGTAATTCCCACAAAGTAAAACAAACACCCCCTAAAAATAAATCAAACAAAATAGTAATGATATCCACAGTCAATCAACCATCAACTTTTAAATAGAATCGAAAGGTTAATCGAATACTCAACCCACGCAATTCTTCAATTACCAATAAAATATTCTCACATTTCCACTTATCATTAAAATTTTTTTAAATTAACTAATGAGCAGGTCCCGGAGGTCCCTTTGAACGCAGGGGGTCCGAAGCATCATTGTAACTTTCACGTCCCCGCGGAGGACCCATCGTTACTTTCACGTATTATCCGTCGCGCGACATTCTTCCATTAATTTCCACGTTCGCGAAAACTGTTGCCGTGCATCGAATTAAAATTCCGCGCGTGGCTGGTTGCAAAACGCGACATTGTCGTCAAGCTCGGCCCGTAGCTTCGTTCTCGTTATCGTCCGCGATCGTTGTACCTACGCGCAGGAAATACCTCTCCCCGAGAGATAACAGCTTGGGACCGGTTTCTAAGCATAGCCGCGCGACACCAAACCTGTTCCACTACGCCTATTTAGAGGCCGGCTCGCGGATACGCACGCGCGGACGAATATCTCCGGCGAGTGACTGGAATGAGTGACCGTTCGCGATAACGGGGGACCCACGGTATCGTTCGAATTTGCTCGCCGCTGATACATCGTCCCGATACCGATAATTCGTCCCGGATTGAATAATCCTCCCGGGGCCAATTTTCTCCTTCGAGGCCCCTTTATCTTTACCACGCTCCGTCAGAGCCGATCGCATGGAATTAATTAGGTAACCACCTGTTTTCGATAGTGCCGATGCATAAATCGTTCGCGGAAACGGCGTTCGTTTACGCGCGAAACGACGGGCATATCGGTATGCGAGATCCGCGATACCGTCACCTAGCGTTGCACGAGGCGCTGCTTTGGCTCGATTGCGAATCAACAGCCGAGGGATTAATATGGCGCTAGCTCGATTTACTGTGAGCTCTGTTATCCAAAATATCGTACTGTTCTAGTATAGAGAGATATCGTCTTACGGGGTTTTATAACAGCTTCCAGCTGCATCGTTGATGTTTTTTTCTTTCGATTTACTTCTTTTTCTTTTTGAATGCATACATAAAATAAATAAACCGTGTATCTTGGTTCATTTTTCATTCTTCTCTGCATTACTCCTTTGTCTTTTTGTGAATGCAGTCGAAATGTTAAATGAAATAAATAAAAATCCAAAGTAAAGTATTATTTTTGACTAGTCTAAAGGAAAGTCTAAATAAAATAACCAGGATTTACTATAACTTAGATCATAGGTTCCCAAACTTTCTTGGCCCACCGCCCCCTTTTTAACCGACTTCGAAAAGGAGGAGGTTACTCAATTCGACATTAATATATATATTTTTTTCAATCAGTGATTCGACGGCGCCTCTTTTAGGTGAAATATACTATATTACTACATTATACATATATTTAAAAACAAGGACCGGTTTTTATTAAAATTACTTTATTGAAAGATATTAACATGTTGATGTATTGTTTAAAATTTGATAAACAAATATATATTATTAAAAAAATTAATATAATATTATTAGTGCGATGGCTGAGCTTGGTGTAACGACAATAATTTCTCGATATTTGGTGTCAGATTTGTCATCAGCAATTTTAAATCGCCGCGTTCCACTATTGACAATCTGTTTCTTTTCTTTGTTGCTAAATTGTTGATTACACTGACATTTACAACATTTGTTGAACATTGAAGATATTTGTTAAAATATGCGTTCGAAGATTTTTAGTACACATTAATCAAACTTTTGGCGCGTTCTTACGAGTATTGCCCAGGAGGCGGTAGTTGGTCCTCAGCGCCCCCCAAATTTGTCTTCGACCAAAAGCGCCCCCTTAGATCTCTTCAATGCCCAACGGTGGGCGGTACCGACCCCGTTGGGAACCTCTGACTTAGATGATCAAGTAACACTCAGGGTGACAAACAATTCCATTATTTCATATCGAATGGAGCCTAAAATACCTCCGTCCCTAATTTTATTTTAACAGTAAACACTCACACATAATAAGAAAAGTTGCCTGCCTAAGTGGGACCATTTTGGTCATTTACATAAATCATAACATTTGATGTGTACAAGAATAATATTTCAATTAAGAAAATGTCAAAACCGATCCGTTTTAAACGACTTGCCTACAATATTATGTAACATTTCTGGTATATTTGTCCGACAATAATTGCATCACTGCTATAACTCGTAAAATATAAATAGCAATTTGTGGATGATACATTAATAGACGCAGCAAACTATTAAAAGACCGTGTACGGTAAACTATAATGAACACGTGTTGCGTGTTTTTTCCTGCAATCTTGTGGATCGTGATCGAATGTATTAAGCATTCAGAGCAACTCGGTATATTCATGTATTTATTATCATCTCTGCTGGGCTTGCATTGCACGGCTTACACACTTGTATACAAACTAGTTGGTGCAATATAAACCAACGATGTATGCGTTAAGGCGGACGTGGCTTTGCGAGTGTCAAATCGCCAGCAGAATCACTTACGAAGTTTTAATTTATTCCGTAATGGTGATTAACATTCTAGATAAAATAGCAAGTTTACTGCCCTGTTACACGGAAAGCTTACATTCGATTGCTGAAAGTTTGAAATGGGAACCGGTTACATTGATTGCACCATCGGCATCGGTTCGTTTTATATCTACAGACTAATTCCTTGGTAATGCACGGGGAAACATGAAGTAAAAGAAAGTTAACAAACCACTAATGAATGTCTCTGCTTAGATAACACATTGTTGATAATGCTGGGAATTATTGCATAAATTACATACAATAATTAACACATCGAAGATCGTACATGGCATTGCATGCATGTAGGTACTCTAAAAGCTTTTAGCTTCAATTTGTGAATCTAGAGACAAGATACGTGTAGAATTATCCGTTTATTATTATTATTAGTATAGTCATTAGACAATTCTTTAACGACCTCCCCCAGTCGAAAGTTGTAAACTTTTAATGGATTATGATTTCTTGCATTCCTGCGACTATAGCCGCTTTGCAATTAGCAATTCTCCCTCTGGCAAATCCAAAAATATAAAAATACGAGTGCTGAGCTGATACATTACCTCTGTATACAAGGTGACTGTGTATTGATTACGGAAGAGAATTATTTTCCCACAGATCTACATAGTTGACTTCGTTCTTTCTTCTTTATCAACTACGATAAATTTCTAAATCTAAGTAGCTGTTTATTGTTGTTAAAATAATGTATAAAATAATTCACAACTACGGCAATCAGCAAGCAACATTGTTTTCTTGTCGAGACCACCGTGGTACCTGATGTTTGAACTGCATCGATACTACAAGAAGTCTTAGTGAATCTGCAATCTGCAATCTGCAATCTGAATCTTTAATAAATGGTGGAATTTTTTAAGCCATTACTGGTTGTTTCTATTTTATTTTCAATGTCCCAACACAACACTTTCAATTTAAAACTTATAAATTTTAAGAACTGCACCGATACTACAAGAAGTCTTAATGAATCTCCAATCTGTATTTTTAATAAATAGTGCAATTTTTGTAACCATTACTGTTTCTATATTATTATCAATATACTAACGCAACGCTTCCATTTAGAAACTTATCAATTTTAATAACAGTGCCAATACCCTACCCTCCATCACTACCCACAACACTGAAACATGCGTTACATCTTCTTCCCACAATTGACCCTTGCATCGCCATCACCCTGCTCAGAAGTAGGAAGCGTTCCTTTGGCAGCAACACCATACAAGTTACTTATACACGAAGTGCACGACGCTCATAGAAGGCCCTTTAACGATGAGATACAAACGGTAGCGCACGAGTCTCACCTAAGGCTGAATTCGCGGTAACGATAACGAAGGAAGAGTTGCGAACACTCAACAGCTTTCACGATACTCTCACGAACACCGAACAAGATCGCACAGGGAGGCAACAGGGGCACAACAAACGACCGAAGAGAGGTTACACGACGAGCAAAGGTAAAAGGGAGGAGAGAAGAAGAGAACAAACGGATGAAGTAGGTAGATCCGCGAGGAAAGAAATAAAAGCAAGGCGGTGGCAAGGCGGAAAAGAAGATAAAGAGAGAAGATAGAGAGAAAAGGGCGCGTAGAAAGGGAGAAAGGAGATATCGGTTGAATGCGTTCGTGTAACACTTCGGTACGAGGTGGTTGCATAAGTGGGGACGCGACCCCTATAAACCATCAGCGGCCTCGCCAACGGTGAGAGGAAAGGGCTTCTTATTACTGGCTGAACAGAGTAAAGGCGTCCAGTTGGTGGACACTGCGAGAATAGTTCTTTTTTTGTATGGGTGAGGGCTTTGTAGGTAGCCATTTTTTGATGTTAGACTTAGAAAGAGAGAGTTTGGTGGTAGCATGTCTCTTCATGTAGACTGTGTAACTTGATTGACTAGAAAGGATTAGGGAGAGTGATCGGAGCATTGATGACTGGCAAGGGACTGTCTAAATGTGTCTTCTGTAGAATTGTGCTAAAATTTAAGTATTGAGCCTATTTTTGAGTGAAGACATTTTAGCAATTTCGTTTCCCAAGTTCGTATGGTTTTAAATAAAGGATAGTTTGTCATGGACCTATATAAAATATTTTAAACAGTACTTAAAATTTTGTCAAAGTTATTCTCAGTAAATTGTTGTTACTAAAACGTAATTCATTACGTTTATTTACTTTAGTATTATTATTTATTCATTATGTATATTTCTTATCAATTTCCTGAACAAGACCGGAATCGATCTGTCGAAATGTTCTGATAATTGCAATGAAACTGCATTTACATTTTTCTAATAGTAAAGGTTATACAATTATTAATAATTCGATTTACACATTTTATTTTTAAAATAACAAAAACGAATCTTCCTCTTTATGAACCGTTCATTGCACAAGTCAATTAACTCCATAAAACAAAAAGTTGAGAAATGCGATGAAATAATGTACAAATAATAATAATAATAATAATAATAATAATAATAATAATAATAATAATAATAATGATGATGATGATGATAAATTATAATAACGCAGTGTAATCATGTTTGTCGTGTAATGGTGTTAATCTTTGTTATTATAGAAAGTTAATGTAAATATAAAAAGTTTTGACTATACCAAGTACTTTGTAACTTAAATTTAAGATTTTTCAAAAAATGGAGCTAATCGATTTGTGCAATTTAAAATAAATTGTTCCTGTACGAATACTTATTACACTGACTGTCTTTTGTAAACCATAACCTTTATTAGTATTAGAGATTATTTTACATCCTTCGTGAAATGTAGAGTATACACACAGACTCCTTAAGTGGGCCCAGACCCATGGGCTTTGAACACAATATTACACCACAAAATTTTTACCAAAACATTCCATCATAGCAAGCTAGATCAAGCCACCTCACAAATGTACCAGATACGATGAGCGTCAAATAATTAATAAACATACATATGGTACGTTTCTCTACCTCAGCTACTTGTACAATTTAATCGAAACTGAAATGATTCAATAAGAAATGATCCTTATACGCGATCCAGAAAATATGACAAAAATTGAAGCATAACGAAGAATGGTGGTTCGAGGCTGGGGAAAATTTGTTATCGGCCGATCGAGGAGGGACGGCCTCACACGCGACAGCGATAAGCGGGAATGTTAGGCGGGTGCGCCGAATGACTGGCATAGCTTGGGGTTTGCAGAAATCGTAGATCAGTGCTCGATTAGTCGCAAAGACACGTATCTTGGGCCGATATTAATCTTTACGTAGGCACGCCTTGTTTCATCATGGAATAGGAACAACCGCGAGAAAAGCCGTGGTTGCATTGTTGCGGCTCGACGGGGCACACGCGAGCGGAAAGAAAGCACGCGACACGCTTGTAATTGCATGCAACGGTGGACGATATTATTAGAGAGTTGAGCACAATCGCGCATTGTCCGACGTATTGTCGTCGGCTGTGAAACTAATTAGTCGGAAAGAAAGTAAAACCAGATGCGAGTGTTCGCATGAATTGGGCCAGTGTTTCTCAAACTGTGATCTTCGAGCTTTCGATGGAAACAAGGAAATATAGTAGAACATCAATTCTAAAAGTTAAATAATATTTTGTGAGTATATAAAAATATTCATGTATGCGAATAAATGTTTATGTTAGAGTATTTAAAAAATAAAACATCCTTTAGAACGGGTGAAATTGTTATCCTATAAAATCATGAACGAAAGGAATAATAGGGTAAATCAAATATGAATCGAATAGGTATGGTGATTCTGTCATTTGCTTGAATAGTCACGTTAACACATACTGTCCATCAAACAACAGATAGGTTTATTCCAAACAGAACGTAAACATTAAAAAAAAAGACTACATTTAATTAAAATGCGCGGAATCTTGTAAACACGATTCTCTAGATATTTATACCATTCCTGTGGATTAATTAAAATCTTCGTAAAAATGGTGTTTGACGGGGTTTGTTATCGCAAGAATTCAGCGAGCAGCTCGTCATTGCGTAGGATAATATAATGACCGTAAACTTTTCCGCGCAGTTATCATTTGACAATGATCGTAAATAAAGTACCAATTAACCATCGCGAGACATCGGTACAGAGAAATATTAATTTCCAGGCAGGCGCACCTTTTATCGAGAACTTGGAAAATGCGCAAGATCGTAAAAAATGATCGAATTTAAGGAAAATTTATTGTTATCGATGATTTGAAAATGGTATCGCGAGGAGGAAGTTGCTCAAGCTGCGAACGAATTCAGAGACGTCGGACTTTTAATATTTGCTCGATTGCAACAGGATGCGAGTGATTTATCGATACTCTTTAAAGATCGCGCGTCAATGTTCCCGTTTTAAGTGCGCGCTAAAGAAAATTAACGAACTGCCTGAGAGGGAGGTATGTATATTAACGAACGATCCAATCCACGGCGGTTACGCGATCGGCCAAATAATTACGCTTTCGTACGACACATAAATCATTGGTTCTGCTAGAATTTCACAGCCTGGACCGAGATACTTGGCAATATTAATCTTCCACTCGACGTGCCTTATTTCATTACACGATAAAGAGTCTAATGTGTTCGTTCTTAAATTTCTGAGCTCGGTGTTTTCCATGCGCGTGGCAGAATTTATCGTTCCATAGCTTACATCTGTAATAGTGACCTCGTATTGAAACGCGAGGTTCCGGGAAACTCGAGAAAATTACTCAGGAGTCGTGAACACCGTCTAATCAGATCTAAATTACATGAATTGTGGGAGCAGTGAAATAATTTCAATAATTCCCGAGGAAAACACACGCGATTGTTCCCCATTGTGGCGAACAAAATTGTTTATCTGATCGGGAACGGGGAATTAATTCGCCGCGCCAGTGGCTTTCGAGTTGGAAATTCGTTTAGCGGTTATTATTTGTTTAGTTCCCTTGATGGTGATTTATGGAACTTGAAACTGCTACTGTTCGAGTCTCCTGTAACATAATGTACCTTAATGAGCTGGTTTATTTCTGGGAATAATAGATCCTAATGATGATAAAATATTTGAAGAAAAGAATAGTTTGCAGGGACAATGGTAAATGATACATAAAATTTGATACTTGATCGATTTTTGATCAAATACAGTTTCTTTAGGAATTACTGAGTTCAAGTTCCGAATGAAGTATTCAATTAAAAATAGTTGTTTATACTCGTAGTACTACAGGAATTCTTAAAAACTGTGTTGTCATTTTGTTGAACATACATAATTACCAGATTTTTCATTGACATTTTTTGTTTCTATAAGAAACATCTGCAGCTTTTATATCCACCGAAACTTGTTACAATTTCTTCTTCAAGTAATTGCATACAGCTGCACGAACCACACGAATGAATTATTATCTTGAAATAAATTAGTTTCATAATAAAATTGGAAAAGCTGTAATACTCTGATGTATTTCCATTAATTTCCTGTAGAGATAAAATTGACACTAAGAAGCAATTCATCGGTAGAAGCCCATGGTAACGTTCTCCATAAATTCTCATACAAATATAACAAAATTAATTCTATAATATAAGGTTATCTTTTTAGCCTGTACTCCATCTATAAAATTCTGAAAATTACCATACCATTACTATTCCTACTATTGGCATACCATTATTACCAGGCACTCGTTCTAGAACCCACCCACGTACCTTTAACAACGATTCCTGCAACAATTCAAGTATCTTTTTTCATTTCCACACGAGTCACGTCACCCCGACGGAGTTACGACACCTAATCTTTCAAATTACCCAGAAAGATCACTGATTTTCCTACGATCCGCGGCATACGTCGGATAATAACTTAATCGTCGTGTTTCCATTATTTTCGAGGGCCGCGGGCGACGTTTATCGCGCTGGCCCGCTTCGATGGATTCACTTTAAAACTTTAAACGCGCCATTAGCCGCCGACCGCGAGAATGGGACGCTCGCCAAGTAAATCGTCCCCCCGATTGTCTCGCGTTGCCACTTTGTGTACGAGGGCCGCGTTTTGCAACGCGACGATTTTATCTAAGAAACGCGATTTCTCTCGTGCGAGCATGCGAGCTTTGCACGCGATTTCTCGAAACGATTACGGAACGCGTCGAGAGCCGAAGCGAACTGAGCCCCGAGTCGTGCCTGGACTAACCGAGCAAAACTCCAAGACGCGGCTCGAATACTTAAAAAGGGTTGTGTTAATGTTGCAACACTTCCAAACGGGTATCATCTTTCTACACTGCGGACCATAACTGTTATCACCACCTATATTTTTCAATGTTTGTGTGGGATGGCAATCAGTTTCAGAGAAATGAACGTAAATCACATTATTGATCATATCTTTTCAGCTGAAATAATTCATTTTGTTTCTGTTCTACTCAAAGTTCTAGTTTATATTTACGTTCCATAGTGTAGGTTAGCCCATTTTTTTTTTTAGTTATTATGAAATAAAATCAATTGTGTGGAATGGAAATCAACATTAGAGAAATGAACGTATGTGACATTATTGATCATATTCTTTCAGCTCAAATAATTAACCTTTTTTCAATCCTACTTAATAGATGTGCTCCACAGTGTAACTAAGCTCATACTATTTAATATTTTAATCCAACGGAGATTGCTGATATGTAGTGAAGTAACTATGAACAGATGACAGCATAATTATTACCAGAAAATAACGAAACATTTAAAATACCAGTGCACGTACATGAATATCGCTTATATTATACGTTCTCTGCATACTAGAAATAGAGATTAATGCATAGTTATGCATACTGGTATTATATTCTCTGATAATTAAAGCAGCAAACTCGATTACAAACGTCAATTAGCGTTGAGTCGTTTATGAGTACCGGAAACATTCGATTAATAACACATATTACATTTGAAATATTTATCAGCGTTATTCGCATATTTATAAAGGAGTGTTCATCCGAACCTTCTGAGAACGCGTCGCATTTAATCGGTCGTTTCCGGGATTTATGTGCACGTGAACATTGGTTTCCTTGGTTTGCGATCGGTAGCCAGTGCGTAGCAATAATTAACGACACCTGACTCCTGCAAATTACCGCCGAGAACTAGCTCGCGCGCTCGGTGGATCTCGTTTTCCAGCTTCGTTACGCGCGGAGGTCGGAGGAAAATCGTTCCTCTCGCGCAAACCAAAGAAAGCGACTCGTCGAACCGCGAAAAAGTCGCGGGAACACGATCAATCATCGCGTTGGACCATTAAGAGCGACAGCATCGATCATTTGTCAGCTTCATCGTCGACCGATTTAATTGCTCCACGCCGGCTAATACTTGTTACCGGGAATGTAATTGAAGATGGTTGACTAATCGCGCGCTTTACATCTTCGTGAAAAGCAACGCGCCCGCTTCTTTTCTAATTAACACCCAGGCTAATTGAGACGTTCGACCCGAGCACATAGGTGCGCCGTTGTGCTGCTAATCATCAGCTGCAACGGATCGAAGCCGTAGGATCTTTGGTCAATCATCTTCGGACTTGATTCGTGATTTGTTCACCGCTTCGAAGAATACGTACTGCACATTTAAAGTTGCAATTGAAATTGTTAAGATCCATTTTTAATCAATCTTGAGTTCATCCGTGTACAATCTTCTTTACATGCCATTTTATAAATCGCTTTGAAATAAAATTACATTCCAGCGAAGTACCTACATGAATATTTAATATAAAACACATCATATCTAGGTAGAATTAAAAATTTTATGTTTGTACATTTCGTTCGCGTGAATAATTAGGACACATTGTCTAGTTGTTACTTTAAATAGTAATGTAAAATAAAAGTTTCCATATGAATGATGATATGAGAAAGTAAAGAGAAGGTAAATAGTTTATTTTTTGTGTAAGCAGTATTCTTTTATTTCAAGTATCATTTGAATAAGAAGTAATAGCACTACATACTTAAGCAATTATACTTTTGGGTCATGTGAAGTTTCTAATGCACGATTGTTATTTGCATCGACTTCATTGTGACGTTAGAGCTGTGGCACGTGATTCCTCGAATATCACTGGTTTATCGTGGATCAACGTCCATGATTCCTTTTGGCTTCTGACCTGTACGGTGCAATTCGATGCATCGGGTGTCCTTGTATCGTACTACTAACGGTGGCATGATTATTTATGCGCGAGCAGGATAATAAGCAGGACTGTGTCGGACAGAAACGACAGCCAATGAAAAAGCATACTCGTGGTATAATGTTGCAGACACTCGAAGACCTCGTTCATTGCTCTGCACACATTTACTTTCTAAAACATCCATTAAATTTGACAATGTACGGAGTGGTAAATTTATTAGTTAATTATATGAATCAGTCTTTCGTTCTTGTTAGCATAGAAAGCTGTAAAATGTCAAAATCTATCATCTTGAGATGACGAGTCTGTTTTATAAATTCTTTATACGTGAAAGTAGAAATTATTTTACTGGAATATGCCCACGTAAAGCTTTAAATATATTAAAATGATAAATGATTCACAGTGACAGTGTAATTGAAACATTACATCTTTATTTTGATATTTTATCATATTTTATTTTAATATTATATTTTATGATATTTTATTTCTCGACATAAAGTGTTTCGGATAGTGCTCCAAATTTGATTAAAGTCATGCTCCATTATTCCTTAACGATCTTCAATTTATTTAATATAGAATTACTTAACTTTATGGAATTTTGTTCCAATTAATAGTACGTCTTTAATAATGCATAGAAAATGGATTTTCTATCTAAATGGATTTACTTCTCGTAGTAGTCCAACACGTAGAATTGTCAAACGACGGCTGCTAATGAAACCAAATAGAAAGGAACCTAATCGTAAGATCAGAGGGAATTAAAAATCTATAAAGTTATACACCCCTTCTTCTCTCGCGTACGTGCACGTAAATCATTCGTCGATGACAGCCATTTACAAACACGTACCTTTAATAGCAAATAAATAAAACATCCTCGTAGATACGAGTCGATCTCTCTTAAATAATGCATTATTCGACGACGCGAAGGAAATCCATTTGACTGTCTACGACAGGCTCATCGTCCTAATAAATTCCGGGTTTGTCGGCCCGAAAAACTGCATGATCGATATGATTGACCGTTCCTCCGTCGTTATAAAATGTCCTCGCGGAGACTAATAAGTTTCGGGGAACATTTTAATGTGTTTGCTCGAGCCAGCGCGGTCGAGTGATTCCTGGCGTACAATAATATAAATCCGCTACCGATGGGTATCAGTGTTACGTGCGTGAAGGTAGCGATGGAAGTGAGACGATGAAAGGAAGAGTCAGTTGAAACCTTCAAACATTCGACAGAAACACTTCAGAATATTATATTTATTTTGGAGCTCAAAAATTTCTGAAGAAAAATGTCCATTTAATCCTCTATTGTATAAAGAGAGGTCAAGATTACAAGCTTTGAAAGCTGCATTGATTCTGTAAGTATAGATGAAATTTAATATTTATTTTAGTGACGAAGTGATCATATCAATCAATAATATATAAATGAAGAGAGTAGGAATTCATTTTTATTTTGCGATCGCAATTTTGTAGATATCTTAATTTATTTACATATCACATTACGATGGATGGCCATTATTCAAAAAAAGGATGTATTTTACACGTGAAATTAAATTACATGATAAGTACAGTCAATATACTTTAATTCTTATGATCAATCTGACTAATTCGCCAATTAATACCAGCCTCTCAGAAGTCGATAAACATTACTTAATCTTAAGAATAAACAGGACAATCATAGAAGTATTTAGAACACATACACTCTTGTATTGAAATAAATTTTTATCTCCCTTTATTTTACTTATCCCGGTAGCATAAAAGTTTGTGTATCCCACTAATTTGCATACAAGTTGAAGATTTGATCATTGGAACTCGACAGTCGCCATCGCTACAAGACCCATCATCCTCCAGGAAAAGAAATGCTGACGTTTATATGTGCGCGCTCGTAGAAAGCCGTCGCTTATTAATATCGACTCGAATCGTGCTCGCTGTTTTGCGCGGGAACAGATGGAGATATTTAAATGTCAATACCTCCTGGTTACGCCGTCGGCTTCTTTACGATCGGTCGTTAGAACCAATGTAACGTACGTACGTACATCCGGCGTTTACATTTTACGACTCCTTCTTCTGCTCTTCCTTCAGCGTCCTCTTCTGTACAGTCTCCATGTCCACTGTTCCTTTTTTATTCGACGAGATCGCTTGCCGGGCGACTCGGGAACGAATTTCGCTTCCACGAAGCCCTCAACCTCCTCCTTTCCCTCGTGCAAACGTCGTTAGGGATATAAAACCTCGGATGCTGAATGGATCCTGGCAAACTTCCGTGGTTTTAACCCTCTGCTGTCATGAATTTTATTTCTTTCAAAAAAAGAGACTATTCTTTAATTATTTTCTTATTTTCTTACTCATGAATTCATCGATGGTTGAGTTGAATAACAAGCTATTGGCATGTTAGGCATCCATTAGATATCTGTTAAGTATCTGCATGGACTCGACAAGCACATAATATTCATTTATTTCTTTATTTCATTTGGTAATTTCATTTTTCTATGGAATTTTGTTATTCTGCGGAACGCAATATGAAAAATCTTAATAATTAGTACATGTTTAAATCAGAATCTAACGAATCCTTCAAATTCAGTAAAAGAAACCAAAAATCAAATGAATTTTATTTAACTTGTTACAATGATATACGTTCATTTGCATTATGATTCATTTTTGACTTCCAGGTAATCGCTTAAATTTCTTTCACTAGTCTACCATAAAGACAACTTAATTTCTTATTCATAGCCACGTGTATAATAAAGTACAATATTTATGTCCATTTTTTTTTTGCGATACTTATCAGTTACATGACCATGTGCACCATAATTAAAATAATTGAGTAATTATGTACCTCGTCTGCGAAACAGTTGAGAAAAATGTTTGAAGGTTAAGTAATCAAAGCTTACAAAACAACGGGCGTTTCAATGCTCGATTTTTCTTACAAATACATATAATTAGAAATAGCGTGACTAGTTTTGGAATTAACATATACTGTTCGGAAGGATAAACGACGTCAGCTGTATTAATATTACCAATTTCGCTAAACAAAACGAAGTAAAGAGTTTTATTCCGTTATTACTGGCGATACAGTGCGCGAATGATTGCTCGACGATAATAATAAGATAATTACACAGTGCTAAAAAAACGTAAGATACGTGTCCAATTACGACTAATTATATATAATTACGTGCAGGGTGCGCGTACCTTATATGCAACTCGAAATTAAACTCTTAATAAATGTAACCCAGAAAAATGTAATAAGTAAAAGTATTCCTGTAGCCGGAGTAAAAATTAATTATTTCGGGCGAACATCGTGGCAAAGATTATACGAATTCCATCTTTAATTAAAGCTACGGTTATTCAATTATTTTCAACTCGTGGTACTTTTAAAATGACGATATAACGGATGCGATAGCAACAAATTTACTTCTTCCGTTAAATAATAAATTGGGGAAATTAATTGTTTTCGTTGTATTTCGCAAAATGTGTCATTTAGTTCAGTTTCGTATGCAGGTGTGTCAAAATGTGCACTTTAATTAAAGAGAATTATTATTTCTTTACGTATCACTCTTGAAATAGTGAAATGACTGTCAGGTCCAATTGAAAAAGTATTAGATTATATTGTACAATGGTTCTGTCGATTTTCCTAGGGAAGACAAAATAGAGGGAACATTTATTTATGTTTTACAATTAAATATTGAAAATTTGAGGTTACGAGAAGAAGAATAACAAATTTGCATATGGAAGATACTCGTTGGTACGTGGATTTGAACATTTTCTTTGTCTCAAATAATTAATTCATTTCAAAAATATTTTTATAGTAGTATTTCTTCAATTGTATAATAAGATCAATTATTACAGATGCATTTTGGTAAGAAAATGTTACCACTAAAAAGTCAGCCATATTGAAATAAAATGTCAAATGAATATTAATTTATCGTAATAGCATTTAAAAATAAAGTAATTCCAAATGTGCCCAACTTTCAATCCCTTCCCAACTAACAATACGGAATTGATTTAGCAGACTAAACAAAAATCAGGCGATTCGATTGTTTACGTATGTCCAAAATATACTCCTTTCGCAGTCGCCAATGTTCCACTCTGCGACTCCATTACGGAAAAATTCGGAAAAAGCGACAGTCGTCGTCAGGGAACTCTTCAGACTGGTGTATTTACATATGCAATAATTTTCAGAACCGTTCAATTATACATATCAGACCAGGCTTGACTGAAATTACTATCGGTGGCCCAGAAAAACGATTAATTAATGAGTCCAGAGACTCGCGTGACTCGATCAAAGCTCATGAAAGGTGTACTCGACGCCCAACGCGCGCTGCTTCGTTCTCAGCCACTTGCTCTCGCGCGCCATAAATTAAGCATAACGATAAAGCGATAGAATATTTTTCGCCGCGGCCGCCTTGCGCCGCAGGAACAAGTTAATAATATCGACGATTTGTACGCGTCGCTCACGGTTAATACTTCATAAAATTCCCGACGATTGCAACAGCGACGCCTGATAAATTCATTATAACGCGACCAGAGGCAGCCTGGCCATAGTTGGAGGCAACCGTGATTATTTACGCGCGCTTTCTATTTACAATATTCCAATCATATTCGAGCCTCGCTGTTTACGATCCGATCCTCGTAAAAGTAACCGGCTAAATACTTTTATCAACAACGACCGGCAGGGCGCGGTTAATTAGACGTCGATTCAAAAAGTGGATGGAATGCGCGCCATATACGACTGGACTGGCTATGCCTGAAGGAGTTCGGTATGCATAATGATCGGAGATGGACGGAGTTTTATTGGAATAATGGATGAGGTATGAAAACGTGGCATTGTAATTTATTCCTGGCGTTTATTATTGGATTAATTATATAAAGATGGCTGTGTCGTGATTTTTAATTATTAGGATCCATCTGTTCCTTATTAACAGAAATTCTTTTTAATATTATTTTTGGTGTTTTTGTTAGATATTTTTAAAATGTTATAAATTTCTTGCCTTTATTTGTATAATTTCTTTAATATTTCCATTAGGTGGAAGATATTTTACTGACTTGTAAGTATTTTCAAAGTCAAATATTTGAGGATTGTTTTCATACAACTTTTTATTATTACTTTATCTATAATATTATAAATCATTTTTCTATATTTTTCTATATATTTATTATTTTTTAAAGAAACCTTGTAGGGTTGAACAAAGTATTTTAAAGTTCTATAATATATATTTATTTTATGCGTTATAATTGATGCAATATTGCTTCAAAATTAGCTTTTACTCAATTCAATCTTATATTTCTTAATTTCAATTTGAAATATGGATTCATCGCATTAATATCCATAAGGAATGCCTGTTTCCTTTCGAAAGAGGAATTTGCTGTCGACTGGCACTATATCAGAAACTCATGGTTCTGTACCAAAGTGCATTAAATTTACAACATGATTGTTCAACGTGGCTATCATGAAATGTGATTTAAAACAGAGTTTCCAGTGACACAGAGAGTAACATAGATTTGAATGAATCACTGCAATATTACACTTGATTTTACAATTGCAATAACAGCGTAGGATAAAGATTACTAAGGTTTTGGGGAAAGATTAAGTTAACGCAGAGTTCATAAAGGTATGGGTGACGATATTTATAAGTACATATGAGTGACAGATAACACAGTATAGATGAGAAACTGCATGTAGATAAGGACAAGAAACAAGACACGAAACAAGTCATAATTCGAAAAGCAAGATAAGATAAGCAAGAATGTATGGTATTAGAGAAACTGTAGTTACTGTAACAGTAGATTACATAAAAAAGGGGTTATCTGAGTAGGGGTAAAACAGTAATTTTAAATCCTCTGTACTATTCTCTCATTTCTGTTAAGAAATTCTGTCTAGAAGTTTGTTTTTTCAATAATTTTTAAGAATTAATGCGTAGACTTAATTCAGAATTTTTGCGAAAACTATCAAACCTACAGTACCAGGGTTTTTTATGCATAATAAAACAGGTTTCAACTAACAACACAAATTTGTATGAAATACTTCATTGAAATCTATACAAGTTATGCGCTGTTATGCAGGTTGTGGCGTGATACGCTCGTTCAATCGGGCGCACAGGCTGTGGCGGTTCTAGTCGTCTGAGACAGAAAAACAAATTTTTTTTTCAATCTATATGAATGTAGTTATCGTCTGAACTAGAATTAAGTAAGTACTAAATTTTTTATCGGAATCGCGGCTGTTTGAAAATTAAGGTTTAATTTTCCCGAAAAATTGTCAACTAAAATATGAGAGCAGGGCTAAAATATTCAAGCTACCGGTATAATTCTAGTTCAGACTATAGGTGATGATGCCCTCGAAATGTGTGTAAAACCAAAAGTCAGTTGGTCCAATAGTTTTTGAGAAAAACGTGCGCCCGACTTGGAAAATGTCGTTTTGAGAAAAACACGTTCAAAGTTTGCTATACATTTAGCACTAATACTGGTGAACAGCGTTTAAGCCTCTGTAACTATGAGAGCTCTACGAATTTCAAATTAATATTTTAGAGGCACTTTCTCAAAACCTCAAATGATAAGGAAATGCAAAAAAAAAAAATCGAATTTTTGTTCGAAGTTTCTAGACGATAATACCCCCTTAATATTTACTATTTCATCTGAAATGACTGAGCACAAACTGTCTTAGAAACAAATCCATCCAAACACTGATCTCCAAATCTAGAATTAAGTCGACGTTAACATCCACACTTCAAATAAGAAACAAAAGCCACATAAAATTCTAAGATCGTTTATAAGACTCTAAAAGAAACCTGCTTCCTTTGCTTCCCTCTAATTGCTCCTAAATAAGTCACGCGTTGCTCTAACGGCTCTCTAATTCGCTCATTCTCATAAGTTGCATACCCCCCGTTCCTTCAATCCACTATCCACAGAATAACCTCCCCACGGGTTCGCCATAAATTGAATATCATAAGTGAAAGTCTCAGCATTGGACACGCTCACCATTGATTACCCTTGTGCATATGCCACGACCGTTCGCACGCTCTATGATAAACGTTTCCTCGCCGGAAGAGCAACAGCCTCTATTGACGAACTAACGAACAACTCCAGACGATTGTTCTGGCGAATTTACGAGGACGGTGAAATTTCGTGGTCGATTCGATGGACAAATGTCGATGATCGAGAGAGCCACGCTAGACCACCAACGATCCTCTTAACCTCGAGGCATAAAATCCTGTGGCGAGAGACTCTCGACGATGGCGATATTCGGACGTACGACTCGATAAATCACGGGACGGTTAACGTCCCTAGCCATCGAGCTAACTTCCTTGCTACTGAATGTTTCGGTCGACTTGTGACCATACTTCAATATTTCTTTGGCTTTCTATGTGTTGCTCCGTGTCTACTCCACGATTACTACGCATCGTGAATAAATTAGGCTTTCCATCAGGAGCTACACTTCAATATTTTCCATTATTTCTATTCTTTTTCTTTTTAGTAACATCTTTTTAAATTTAATTTATTTAAGGTCCCATCAACATCACAGGTTATTAGCGACCTTCTTTCGGTTATACAACTTTGGCACTAGGTTACATTTGAGTTATTTCCAGTGGGTGTACATACATTCATATGTTATTATTTAAATTTAAATACTGTATAATATTAAATTATATCGGTTGCTGCGTGTTCATCATTCAGTGCTGCTGGGAGATTTCCTAGGGTGTTTAATTTGCTTCTACTTGGTTGCAAAGAAGGACACTCAAACAAGTGCTTAACTGTGATAACGATATTACGGTAGGTGGCATTTTTGGTTGGTCTCTAGTCAATAAATGTTCGCGAGTGCGTTTACAGTGGCCAATTCGTAGACGAGTGAGGATTGCTTGACTTCTTGTTGGTTCAGGTAGTTAGGTTGTCGGGTTTCAAATATATCCTTCCTTACTTCAGACAGTTTTTTTTGTACTGATTGAGTCGATTTAGTATTCCAGAATTTGTTAACTTTTAGTATGTGAATAACAGTGTCCCAAATAGAAGAGTCGCAACAATTCTAATTAAACACTTTGCGCATTCCTACGAGGTTTCCTTAATAAATAATAAATTCCTTAATGTTTTCGCGTCGCGTACGAGCGAGGCAGGAAGACCTTTCTCAAAAGTACGTCGGTACTGAAAATGGTAAATAAATAATTGATCGATCAGCCAACTCCCCAGCGTATGGTAATGCACACACAAACACACACGATCACCGGGAAACCCCAAACTGATACCAATTAAATCTAAATTTAATAAGTGGATACACTTTCGTGCGGACGGAGCGCTTGATGGGCTAAATAAATTACCGCCTGTCACTTTTGCGTTTGATTAATCGTGTTGCGCTATTAATCAACATTTTCCGGTCGCGTAATCGTGCACGCGATTAGGAGTTGCCCGACCCAGCCATCGTTATTATCGATCAACGTTCAATTTTAATTTTTACGCGGACGACGCTGCTCGACGATAGAAAATAAAAATAAAAACTGAACGTGATTTCACTCGATTTATCTCATTGGTTAAGCAGATGCGAATTTCGGCGACGGAAAAAGGAACTCGAAGAGAGGACGCTGCGATGTGGCGATGACTTTCGATGATTAATATCGAGATCCTCGTAAATCGCTTTCCTCTTCCTCCGAGTGGCCCTTTTTTTGCGCTGGCGAGTACAACTCAATCACGGTGGAAAGCTATTATCGGTTAATGGCGTGCCATTTGTCCGCGCGGTAGCTTATCGACTAACAATGGGCACTGAAATGTTAACAGGTACCTATTTCCATCGATAATGAGTAATAAAGCCATTCTCCGTAATAAACAAGTTCTTTCGCGTCGATGTGTCCCACGAGCGTGTCCCGTTATTCCGCGGAGGTTTATCGAGCCAACTGAATTCGTTATTAAACGTTGCAGTACAAATTATACGATTAACTCGGGAGGTATTTATATTTCCTGCTCTTATCAATGTGAAAAGTGCTCGAAAATAAGGTTTCTATAGTTCGTTTACCTCAAGGTGATCAGTTTCGATTTGGAAAGAACGTCTCGATCATCAGGTGGTTCTCTTCAGGTGAAGATCGAGGTAAACGGAGGTCTAATGTACATTAAATTGACTAGTGAATATGAAAGTTTAGGAGGAGGAAAAAGAATCATGGAATTTTATTGTGATCATTTGTTGCAAGTATAATCCATATAACAAAAGTTAGTCTTGATGGTTAATAGCTGATAGTATATCGGAATTACAAAGTTCCTCTCATTTTCGCTTGTTTCATGTATACACAACTTCGTGTATAGATCTTTATCGAGGGTTCGAAATTATTAGGTCATCCCATAAGTTCGTGTCGAAGACTGTCAATATTTAATAAAAAAAAAACTGCAGAAATTGTATAGTGATGGTACAATGACTATATCAGAAAGGTTAGAAAATATCATATAAAATGAGAGAGATTACATTTTTTGATAACACTTAAGAATATGTTTTACACATTAATTTGAGTAGCACAAGCATAAGTGGTATGAACTTTTAGGACGACCTAATAGCTGCAACATTTTTAGTTTTATTAATATTTAAATAATATTGACAGAAGTGGTATTAAAAAATGGAAAGGGTAATAGATTTTTCGTTTCCAGATGTCCAATGAATACAAAACAAGCATTAATCAATAGAAAACAAGTCTAGTAATATGTTTAGCAGTGGACAGAACTTTCGCAGCAACCTAATATATCCCGCTCTCTATAGAATTCGAAAGGGGAAAAGCTGCACAAAACTTTTAACACTCGAAACACGCCTTCGTTCTCCTAATTAGCGGAATTGTATCGAGCACGATAAAGCCCGTCATTGTGCAGCTACGATCTCGCGTTACTCCGTCGGGACCTTCATACAATGCGCCGGGTCTCCGCGTGTTAATGTTATGGCATATCGTTAACGTTGCCTCTACGTACGCTCCGTGCTGGTTCTCGAGGGTGGGTGGCTGTTTGGCTTATTGTTTAATTAATGCCGAGCTGCATATGGAGCCGTGGGTACGCTCTAGTCTCGCGATTACGTTAGGTGGCGTCTTTAATCGAGTCTATTTTTACCCCAGGATTTTTATTCGAATACAGACATAATCGAGTTTGTTTATTAACGGTGCCAGCTTCCACTTTTGACATTATTCGGAAATATAGAAAATAACGATACTCGTTGATAGAGAGGCTTGCAAGTGTAAGAAAGAAAAATTGAAATTTGAGTTTGCAATCAAAATTACTAACAGTGATTTATTGTAAACATTCAGACTTTTAAGTTTGAGATTAGAAACTTTAAGTATTATAAATGTAGTAAGAAAGATATAGAGAAATAAAACTAGATAGGCGAAATAGGTACTGTGAGGTTTCTGTATGTGTTAACGTAAAGCAAGCAACTATAAGTTTTGAATTATTAAAGATTGTAAACTAAAAGAATATATTGTTGTTGGCCTGTACAGTTGATGCATTTATTTACTTATTCATGCATTTGACGTGTTATAATATGAAGACAGATGCAGAATATGCACAGAATATTCTTGATAAATGAATATAACAGCAACATTACAATTAGTAAAATATAACACTGTTAGTATTTTGGACGAGTTCACATATTCTACACAAGTTTAACATGTGTCTTTGATATTATCATATATAGTAAGTCATACAATCTATTCTATAGATCAAGATTACAATTATGAATTATATTAATCTTGAACAATCGATCGAAAATATAATTATCATTAAATGCGTTATAGGCAAATGATAAAAAGAAGAAGCAATATCACTTTGGAGACTCAATAAAAATAAAAAAAATTATTAATATAAAACACAGTGAATGTTGGTCACAGAAAAGAAAACACACTTGCCCTTCTCCGTTCTAACGAATAGAACAAAGGTCCTACATTCTATAAGACAGTAATTTACATGCAGCTAATAAATAAAATGACTCAACGAGTTGTTTTCAAGCCCCCCACCAAGCAACTGTAACCGCGAAACTGTAACCAGGGAAAACCTTCCTTTTCCTCGTTGCAAAGTTTCCGTTGCGGCGTGCAACGCGCGATATATAACGGAATTCGTTAAGAATTTAATTTCGCGCAGCAGCGTTCCTCGCGAGCGTAATAGCTGCGGTTTGAACCCGGAAAAATCGTTACAACCTAATACTCCTAAAACATATGTATACGAATGCTTTGGCTTCTTCTTTTCGCGGAAACTATGCACCCTCTGTTGGCCACTTTCTATTCTCTTCCATCGTCGTTCGTGTTCAAAATTTAAAAAGTTAGAAACGAAAAAATTGTTAAATTGAAAATACTGTTCAGTCTATTGGAGTGAATATAATGAGCGACTTATAGGAGGATAAATTTATGACAAGTTTAATATATAAATATATATATATTCGAATGGATACAATGGATATATATAAGAATTATACATAATATATACAATTATGTATAATTAAAATATTAGACATGTAAAAATATTAGACATTCCATTTAAAATACTGAAGGACACCCTAATATTTCAATAAAAAAGTAAGGTAATAGAAAACAGATTAAAGCACTGTATGTCCCTCTAGATACCATGCAACTTTTGTTTGAAACATTTTGTCGTACAACGAATATCTTACGAGTTATTTGAGGTCATCATGTTAGGAGACTCACCCTGTATATAAGTAATTTTTAAATTTTCTATCCCCGATCGTGAACGCCAGGTGTGAAAGGGTTAATGATTCAAAAATATTGAACTAGGTAAAAACAAGCCTAGGTCCCTCGAAACATGTGTAAACCACGCGTGGAAACGCTGCTACCCACTCGGTGTTTATACAAGGAGTTTCAAAACAAAAGCATCGGAACGAAGAGCATCCCTTCCGGCGGGTAAAACAAACTTCTACCCTTTGGCGTTTCAAACATGCCTCCTCGTAGCATTTGAACACGTGGCGCGAAATAAACACAAAAAAAAAACGGACACTGGAGACGCCATCACGTCGTCCACGGACTCTTGGAGAATTCTCGCGCTCGGCCGTTGGAAGGTAGGGTCAAATGAATTATTTAGTAGGAAACGGGGGCGGTTTTATGACGTCTCGTAACGGGTGTGCGCGCAGCGGGATTTCTGGAATTTCGATCCTCCTATCGCGCGCCCCTTTATCGGTTGAGTGAAGAAGATAACGGTGAGAGGTTGTTGGGGTATTTATCATAATCACCGGTCCTCCGCGAACGAGTTACCTTCGCCTCGGCTCGGATAAGGGAATTCCTCTCGAGATTATGAAATCTCGTTGACTTTTACTGTCCGTCGTGGCGATAGTACGTGAAACGCGCAGTGTTTAACTCTCCCATTGTATTCGTAAAAGTGTACGCTGGTCGTGTTCGGGTAGTATAAATCCTGCGAGGAGATACATGTACAGGGTGGGGCGTTCGAGACGGTACACCTGGACTGGTTCAATTTTCACGATGGGAAAACAGTGTTTCGAACAGAAGTTACTCGATTTCTTCAAGGGGAAATAGTGAGGCTTTTTGGAGTCACATCAAGGTTATTATTATTTTTTTAAGTGATGTATTCTTTTAATTATTTAGAGGTTTGTAAGACAAATAAAATACCTTGCGGTTCGAAGACAGCCAGGGTCAGAGATGGATGAAACAAGTATTTCCAGGAAAAGAATATTTTGTTCCAAGAGACGGATATGACGATTCAGAAGTTGAATTGGAGATACATAATGAAATCAAAATTCATTTAAATTGAGACAGGTAGATGCTATTTCGAAAAGTTAAGTAAGTGCAATAAATAATGAATTAGTTCCTAAACATGCCCTTCATGTTTTTAATACAGTTATTAAATGATTGAAAGCACAACTTAAAGCAAATGCATCTAATTTAGAATGTTAGAAAAACTTGAAAGACTCCTGTTTTAACAAAACATATTTTATATTTAATAATTCATGATATATTTTTGAATAATACTTGAAGTTTATTAAATAATAGCAAATATTTATAGTTGTTACCTTGAACCTTTAACCAAATGAACGATTTATTTACCAAGCTTTATCAAATTGTCCTTACAAGTCATTTCCCAATTCATGAAGATTCAAATATTGCTGTAATCCGAAAAATGAGCTAAAAATATGATTAAATGCATTTATCTGAGCGAAAAGTTTCAAGTAGTGGAGATAATTGGTGGACTTCTATTATATGATCCTATTTGGTTATCAGTCCCGTAAATATTCGTATCCTCTATGTCTATTGAAAAAATTTGTTTAAATTAAATAGTAGGTTTGATGTTTCCAAGTGTATGTTTGTATAAATATATACGTATGTGAAGTCTATTTATGTAAATATTTATAATGAAACATTCAATTGGTAATATCAAAACTATTATTTAATTGTAGCCAAACTTCTTCAATAGACGTAGAGGGTACGAATATTTATGGGATTGACATGAACTGCTTGTCCACCGACAGATTCATATAAATGGAATTTTACTGTAAATGATATTTTCCACCCACGCTGAATTCTTCATTCGTCTTACGAGATGTTGCGTTACGGTGCATTTTGGTCACCCGTTAGGTGAAGAGCATTCACACGCCACGGACGGTATCCACCTGCTAGTTACGAGCCAGTAACCCTATTCCTCTTGTATCTGGAATCTAGAACCCTCTCTAGACGGGCGAACACTCTCCAATTTCGGGGCCCAGCCCCTAGAGAAGAAGGGGCCCCCATAAAATGGGCTTCGTGCATTCTAGGGGGCTACGAGCCCGCTAAGCCTCTTAAATCTCGAGCCACGTCTGTCTACCGTTCCATCTTCTTTCATCTGGCTACCAAGATCTCCACCGAGATTGGAGTGCTCCTTTTCGTTTCTTTCTCATCTTCTCGGGAACCACCAAAGGCACCCGGAATAAAGAATCCCGACGTTAGGAAACGTCAACGTAAGTCACTCGATTAGAGATGAAAATGTTTGACTAGCGAGGGAAAACGACTGCTAGAGATCCTGACTGCACTTGTGCGTTCGAGAACGTACTTTGCTGCTCTCAATTCGCGAGGCGACTTCCGCTACGGCGAGTCTCTTAAGTATTTAAAATAGTCTTAAGAGGGGAACGACGAAGCTGGAGTTTCCTGGTCATTCGACTTTTACGACGTGCTTCGAGGAATTCGGACAATGAAAGATAGAAGAGTTGACGTGTTGAGAAATTCAATTGTAGGGTAGTGGAGAACATGAATATTTTTGTATGAATTGCCTGAGAGAAGTCAAAGGAATATCTATGGTTTCTAATACAATTCTAGAATAGTTAAAGATAGTTTACGTTTTATTCTATGTGTTCTTTTCTTTTTGCTTGTATGACATGTTATATACATCATAAGGGTGGTAGTGGAATATTGTCTCCAATTCTATCACAATAATTTTTTTCATAGGTTAAGTTAACTGAAGATTATTTCAATCCTAAAAATTCAAATGTGAAATAGAAGATAATTGTTGTAAATCATTATTTTATGTAACAAATACGTTCAAATCCACGGCAAAAATATTATAAAGTACCACATCGTTATTTGGTAAAACTAAATACCATGCTTCCAGAAAAATTCCAATCGTTCCCCAGAAGATATTGGACAAAAATGCCTCAGTGTCATATGTTAAAAGAACACGAGGGGGAATCGATGTTCCCGGTATGCTCAATTTTATTAATCGGAAGGGAATGGTGGCCCAATTAGGATAACAATTTTGCGAAAAAGACGGGATAAGAAGAGTTTTCATGGGCGATCGGGACCGATAAGATTTCGAATCGTTTTCCGGTCGTTGGAGGTCGTTCTTCCGCCATTCTGGAATCGTCGATCGTCTAGCAAGCACCGCTGTTAACCGGACTTTTACGATCTAAAGCCGAGGGCTGGAAAAGGTGCAGCGGAGAGGAAGGAAAGAGCTAAACGGAGGAGGACGAAGAAAAAGACGGCGGATAGTGCGTAAGGAGACATTTCCGTGGCGTTGTTTGTATGCCGTTCGCGATAGTGGGATCGTATATGGTAACGACTCCTTCGTGTTTCCGGTACACGTGCCTCGCCATCTTCGTTCCACATCGTGCAGTGATACCCCGAGGAACTTATGGCTTCGTTTAATCAATTTTCACCTAACGGATTTCGCGTAACTCCGATTAGGAACACCTTTTACTCAAAAATAAGATTTCATGTTTGCCATAGCTTTCTCAGATTTTGCATATGCGTTTATACGTATCTTTAGGTAATGCATATTTTCTTTCATTGAGGAATCTTAATCGTAGTACTTGTAGTCTCATATCATCTTATAAAGTTGTCTCTAACTAGCTTCCAAAAACAATCTTGTGCTATTAACAATTAAAAAACGAACTTGATAGAAGTAGACTCGAAAGTCACAATAGGTTTCAAAGCGTTTAAATTAATACAGTACCATGGGAAAACTGACTTATAAGTTCCACCAGTAAATAAAGGGTGAATAAGTATCTAATTAGTAAATATGGATTCCAAGGGCATAAATTTGATCTTATCTAGTGCAAATTTCTTCAAACTTCAGAATAAAAAATTTCCATTAAACTACTCAAATCTACAAAACGTGTAAACTACCTTAAAAATTAAAGTCAACATGTAATATTTGCAGATTCCAATAATGACTCCTATCCGTGACTCGAAACGTGACCAATATCACTTATTCAAACGGTGCCAAATATCGATCAGCTTTAAAATACCCCATGTAGCAGCAGAGCAGATCACGTGATTCAACTTAAACGGGGTCGAGAAAGGCGGCAAGTCACCTTCGTGACAGGTAATTAATGCTAAACCTCGGCCGTTCGCGATTGTCCAGATCGCTAATCTGGTTCGCGGTGTAATAAAATTGACGTTATTATTATTGCGATTATTCACGCTCAATCCGCGCGGGCACTATTCGCGAAAATTTCAACGCTAATAATAGCCGAGTTGTTCGCGTTCGGTACCGCGCATATATTATTCAATAATCATACATTATTGTCCACTTATTGCTCGCCGACGCAACGGCACGCCATTCATTGGCACGAAAGTTTCCCTGACTTTTATCCACCGGCGACGCACGCAGTTGTCTGTTTAATCGCATAATAATTGCACCTTCCAGATGGAACTGCCGCAACATTCCTCGTTAATTGCGTCGGCGCTCCCTTGACGCTCGTCGATTGACGAATAACTAAATGGCAGACGGTTCTCGGTGGTCGGAGGCGTCCTCGCACACCCATCGACGTTTTCTTTTCAACGGCAAACCAGTTCAATAATTCCCGCACTCGCGGGAAAGCAACGTTGAGGAATTCTATTTTCGTAGGCGCCGGTAATTAAACGATGCTCTCACGGATGGAAATAGAAATCTTGTACGAGACCTCGTTACAGGTGTCACTGGCAATGAGATGCGTAACTTTGCTTTGATAGGTACCATGGGAGAGTTCAGACTCCTTTCGTTACTGGATTTTATAAAGATAACTGGTTGTGGGATTTGAAACAATCACACTGGTACTGCAGATATACGTACAAGTGGAACGAATGCTATATTTTGTACTGGAACAAAACGATGATGGTAGGAAAAAAAGGATAGCATGACACAGCCTGTAGATATTTTATGAAATTACATACATCATTGATTATGCTGGCTAAATACATGAAATATTTAGACAGTACATAATGACAGAGTAACATAGACAATTCATAGACATGGAAAGAGAAATAAAATCATAGTGGGGAATAGATAAGGTAATCAGCGTAATTATACTGGTTTCTTCGACAGAAGCCATGCTAGAGTAACGAAAAACCATTGATCAACTATAATTGGTCAGAAAAGTGTACTTAAAGAAGACCACACTTAAAATATCAACAAATTTGATTAAATTGGTAGAACTATAACAGTCTGTATTGTTGAGCAATGCTTTCATTTGCTTTCAATTTCTATGGCCACTGCATAAAACGATAAGTTTTGAATGATTAAAAATTGTAAACCAAAGGAATAGGTTGACCATGGCTTATAGATTTAATGCATTTATTTACTTATGCATGCATTTGGCGTGTGATAATATGGAGACAGATACAGAATATGCATGGGATATTCTTGATAAATGAATATAATAGTAACTACACAATTAGTATAATATAACATTGTTAATACTTTGCATGAGTTCATATATTCTACACAAGATTGACATATGTTTTCAATATTATCACATACAGTAAGTCATAAAATCCAGTCTATCGATCAAGGTTATAATTATTAATTATATTAATCTTGAACAATCGGTCGAAAATATAATTATCATTAAATACATTATAGGCAAATGATAAAAAGAAGAAGCAATACCAATCTAGAGACTCAAAACCAATAACAAAATTATTAATATAAACCACAGTGAATGTAGGTCACAGAAGAGAAAACAGACTTACTCTTCGCCGCTGCAACGAGTAAAACGAAGGCTGTCCATTCTATTAAACACTAACTGACATGCTGCAACAATTCAAGAAATAACAATAGAAGACACTTGGTGCAACTCGTACATCTCTTTCTAATAACTTAAAAAGGAGAAGATAGGTATTAACAATAATACAATGAGCAGTAAAAATTTTATAATAAAACCCTAGTTAGTTATTGAATGGTAGAGGTTGAATAATAGAACCTCGAGGCAAACCGTATTCCATATGTCATGAAATCAAGCTTGACAGTCGTTAGTATGACTCATTGAGTACGATTAGTAAGATATGCTTGTATCCAAGAAGCAGTTGATCCAGTTATACCTAAATTATGTACCCTAGCACTTAGTAGATCGTGATCCAAGGCATCAAATGCTCTCGAGTAGTCGAGGGCAAATATACAAGCATTAGGTGAGACACTACTCGAAGGATATACGATCTAATATGTGCATATGACTTACTGCAGTCGTTATGCTACATTTGCAATGAAAGCTTGATTAGAATTTATGGAGGATTGAATCTCGCACCACCAAATGTCTAACAAACTTAGAGAAGAGTCCTTCCAACAATCTTTAATACGAAATGTGATAAAGAGTGGATGTTAGAGTATGCAAAGAACCTGTATAAAATTGGTTCATGGACGTGTGGAATAGATTCAGACTGTATTTGTCTTTCATGTGAGTTATTTGCATATGTTTATTAATCTCTTCGAGCAACGTTAACGTTAACCGTGCCACACGCATGTTTGCCTCAAGGTGTGCATCAAGAACCTCCCTTTCTCTTACTAGAATCTATTCGTCGTCTTTTTAACTGACTGAACGTTCGTGATTTTGTCGTGCTTCCATAATCTTTTTTTTTTTTTAAATAATTTTGTTCCAGATCACATCATCGTCTAAGTTAGTAGCGACCACATTCGGCAAAACGACTAGCTGTTTATGTAAATATCATTCTCATACTTGGACCAGTAAATTGTGTCTGTCCAATGCTTTCGCAAAATAGAACTAGCCTATATAGTTTAGTACTATATCTAAAGTCTTCGCGATATGTAGATTCAGCTTTCACAATTTTGTACTCTCAGGAGAATATCGCTGCTGGTAGACAGTTCTGTTCGCGCCAAAGAAGCGAGATCCCTCTCAGTCGGATGAAGAGACATCCCCGCGGTTACAAAGTATAAAAAATCGATAAAAAAATTCTCGCACTACCGTTTCGTCATACAATCAAAATTTTCTCTGGTCGATTGCCTGCGTAGCCGCGGTTTTTCTCATAATTCTCCGACGTTCCTCGCCGCCGCCACCCGTGAAAGATTAATATTTCACAGCGAATGTCCGGCATGGAGTTCAGCCGAGGCATGCTAATGTCTCGTAAAATAGCTGGCAATTTCGACGGAGAGCCGTATGAGTTTCCTTCGACCGCTGGGGAATCTCTTGTCGGGGAATTAATTAGAATTGAAATCCGAAAATGGAAGAGATTTAATTACCCCGATCGGGGTTGTCGACCGTGGATGAACTTTACAGCCGATTCAATATCAATATTGACTCGCCTGCGCTCAAGACGCGCATAGCTTCGAGAGATATCCAGGTATAGGGATCCTAATAAACTATTTCTGCTTTCCCGGTATCTGCATAATTAAACATGTCATTCAGTATCTCGGGGCCTTCTATTTCCAACAAGCAATTCGTTGCTAAATACGTATTTTCGAACGTCGCTCACTTTGAGTGCATCCACCTTTCTCATCGCGAGCGAGGTGAATAGCCTAATTATCGACTAATTTGTTGCGATTCGTGAGTTTCGATGGTGGAGTGAAAATCCTGTTTACAGTTTCTTGTCTTCATGGGGTATTAACAGGGTCTTTTACTATAGTGATAAATTTAGTTGTTATTTCATGCTTAATTCCTTGAGGAATATGTCATCAATCCGTGAGAGAGTGCCGTCAAAGACATTTTTAACATTCATTTATATTAATGAAACTAAACTGCTTATTGATGAATCAACCGATCCTATCACTGAGTTTCAAGTACATACGCTAAAACCTAACTCTTTTAAATATTAATAATTACATTTCTGAAATAAATTAAAAGTGCCTATGACTCAGCGTCATGGCTAATGACTCTTACGTAAATATGTAAATATTAAATACTTGATTAGTATTTTCTACAGTGTTTAATACAAATTAATGTTAAAATGTCTTCGTCGGTATATTTCTATGTATTGGTACACCGATGACATGTACCCTGAGAAATTAAACAGTCGTTGATCAAATTATCGAATGCATTAAGCTAAAAATAGATCTCTTAAAACTTACTAAATATACTGAATAATTATTTGGTACGAAGTATCGGCAATTATAAAACGCTAATTAGAGACAGCATTGCTATTCATCCCCTAAAACAGAAAAATCTGTTTCCTTCAGAGACTTCAATAATATAATCGACGACTACAGAAAAAAGAATCCAAGAAATTTATTAGCTCAAATAATCTCTCCAAAAATCTGTCTCATATTTCTAAACTCTTACATCTCGCCATAATTATTGTTCAGATTTTTATTAATAACACGGTGTAGTCACGGAAGGATCCAATTTCCTCAAAAATTCTCAAAAACTACTACCACCCACGCGATTCAAAGAAAGTACAAAACATACATAATATCCGGCAATCGAATTCTGTGTTCGTTGACTAACCGTGTTGACTCATCTTCAACGAGCACCATATGCTTCCAGCCACTTAAACCCCTTTTTCGCGCAATATCCAGCACAGTCTCCTCCTCCGTCAGTTATTCCACGGTAAATAATATCAATTCCATTGTTTGCCCGGCAATTCAAAATCCCGATACGAGACCATAAAAACCGAGAGAGAAGAGAAAAAAAAGGGAGGACCATCCCGTTCTCCAGGCAGGATGAAGAAGTGTATTTACACAGCCGTGGCTTCGAATACCCCGTAGCCTTTCGTACGCTATTTAACGCTATCGGGTTCCCTCTTCCCTGTACCCCCCTACCCAGGCCGTCTTCTCTATCTGTCGGTCTAGGATCCACCGGCATTAGATTATACGTCGGGGAAGTCGACTTCGAGGATCTTTGGCCAGGCAGGACGAGTTTCCAAGGGCCAGTTTCGTTGTTGCCCGATCACGCCAGGCCGAAAGAAGGGCATTCGTGTCTCTACCGCGTGTAGGCATGCCCCGTGGAATCAGTGGAGAAAAAAGGATCGGGCGGCTCGTGGCCACAGGGTGCAGGTCAGTTTCGTGTCAGCTGCGTTACGCCCTCGGTGACGGTGCACGTGTGATCCTCTTGGTGCAACGTGGCCTGAATCTTCATCCACAGTGAGTCTCAGTAACCTTGAAGACTTAACTTTCTGTTTAGACCGGTTAACTATAGTTTTTGAAGTTAATTCTGGTTGGACGTAAAGGGTTTTCCAAAAAAGGCGTTAGGATTTTGGGTTTTAATTGAACAAGTGCGACATGGAATGTGTTCGATGCTTGTCATTGATATATTATGTTATAATATTCATATACAGTGGGTGTAGAATGTATTCGTACACCGATCAATTTCCCAAAAATGTTTTGTGTGAAATTGTAGTCTCTTAACTTCTTTTTTTATAATCAATGATATTTTACATATTCTCGGAAGTCTCTAAGATAGATATAGTCCAAATAACATTTACTAGTTAATGTAATTTGTGAAATTAACAAAAAAATGCGAAAAGAAGGCAAAAGTATAGAAACAATAAGTATTTGTACGATTCTTATGACGAACCATTTACAGCAGAATTTGTAACGTAAACATATTAGTTTATTGCCCGTGCGAATTAGAAAACATGAAATTTCTAGGAAAGTACTTTTAAACAGTTGTGTGTATACTTATTGCTTTAATACTTCTATCGATTAATTGTTTTTTTTCTTGTTACTTTCGCAACTTACATAACTAGCTATTTTTGTTGTAATCTATCTATTCTAGAGATTTCCTAGAACATGTAGAATGTCATTGTTTATAAAAAATGAGTTAATAAATTACAATTTTACACAGTTTTTTTAGAAATTGATCGGTGTACGAATACTTTCTACATCTACTGTATACTATAAATATTCGTACCTTTTATGTTCATTGAAAAAGTCTGTCTATATTAAATGATAGATGTGATGTTTTCAAATAAATGTTTCATTGGAAATATACACATGTGTAGGATTTATTCATGTACATATTTATAATGAAACATTAATTGGAAAACATCAAGTCTATTAAGTTAGACAAATTTCTTCAATAAGTATAGAGGGTACGAATATTTATGGGACTGACTGTATGTATATTACAGTATTAATATATGTCACTTTTATACGTACATATTTATATTTACATGCACACCTACGATAATAAGTATATTTTGATGTTACAAAGCATAATTTTAAAGTTCCTTTTGGAGAACCCTTTATTTCTATTGAGATAATATCTGTTCTTGTGGTACTTTTATGTGGAAAATAACTTTCGTCTTAAGAATCTCTTAAAAATTTTTCTCGTATAGCAGATGATTTAGAACTCTTGTAGTAAAAGTCTCATAGCAACAGTTATTTCAGAACTTTTATTGGAAGTTTCATACAATAAATGAAACTCAATATACATATACATATAGTTGAGTATATTACTGTATAGTAACTGAAGGAGGACAGGCAGATACATAATTAAGAAATTTGTTGAATATAGTAGAACGGTGAAATGGTACAGGAAGATTTGGACATAGTCTGGTAATTCAACGTATAGATATAATACTTTCAAAGTAAATGTATCTTGATCACATTAGGACTACAGGAGTAACTGTTTTCTAATTAAAACAAACAACTGTTTCGCTTCCATCATTTTTCAATATTTTTCTTTAAACTACCATCAAACATTGTGAACAGTTTTTCTTCGTTGTAATTACAATCTATGTTTACATATAGAACATATACAACATTATGTTCTCAGGAATCGATAGAATTAAAAAATTCCAGACATTAAACGCAAGACTTTCTCCTTCATCAAAGAAAAATCTTTAACGTTCGTCGCTATAGGAGTTACGTCATAATAAATAGTGTAACATTCAAACCGCGTAAATTATCGCAATGATACCTAGTTTGAATGAAGTTTTGAACATGCAGGGGCATATTTTTGACAAGAACAGTTCCTCATCTCACGTTTGAATAATTAATTAAGATCTAACGTATCGATCCAGTCGCGAGTACGGTACCCTCTGCGCGGTAAACCCGAACTGGGTGTTACGGCGTGACGGCAATGGTAGTAACGATACTAGGACTGATTAACATTTCAAAACAACGCAGAACCCAACGAGTAACGCGTTCACCAACAGAAACCGAAGATGGTATCGTCAGCGACAAACGACTGTTACCGCTAACGAATCCAAAGTTTATGCACAAGAGCCGCGATACTACGATAGCTGAAAACAATTTACAGGCGTTTCGCGTGCGGTGTACGATAGGTGCACCGATAAGGATCTCGCGACGGCGTTATTATTCAACGCTTTTAATGGTATTATCCCCGTAAAAGTAGCTGGGAAACGCTAATGATTAATCCACCGTCGAGTCTCGGCTCGGCATCGGGAGATGAACAGATACAACGTGTATTCTCACAGTGGATACAATTAAAGCCTCTGTTAGAGCGTAACTGCACACGTTCCACGGTCTGATGTAATTCGTGTGGTAATCATCGCTATTATTAACCAATAATGTGTAATTAGGTAGATGCCTGGTTGCGCGCTGGCAGGAGACAAATGGACGCCCGTTACGCGCTTTATGGCCGGTGCTCGTGTGTCCCGGGCGGGCATGACGGATGGAATACGTATTAATTATCGGCGTTCCTCGTCAAATGCCGCCGCGGGTAGCCTGTTTACGGGACAAAACAGGATTTCGATGGTAAACAAATTCTTTCCCCGACGCTCAACGCGGCTGCATCGACCCGGCTCGTAACCGATGAGAATTTTAACTCGATATGGCGAGTCGGTCGCTCAACCGAGCCATTCTCTCTCCTTTTACCGGCGTTCCCTTTTGTCCAACCGATCGATGCTGTATCGTGGTTGAGAAAAATCAACGGCCATTTTCGAATCAAATATAAATATAATAATGTAGGTAGTCGTAATGGATATTACAAAATTTTAGTCAGGGTTTCAATATTCTTGACTGAGTTTTCTCAGGCTTATTTTTTATACATATATTGATGATATTAGACTGATTTCTTGTTTATATTTTACTATTTCCTTTTGTTAAGGTTAATGCAATTGTGTTGTTAACGTTTTATGTAAGCATGCTTTAGGTAGGACGTGTTTTACACGAAGATATTCTATGCGAAGGTGGAAATTGATTGGATGCTTGAATTAGCATGAAAAGAAACCATATTTTAATTTTTCTCTCAAGTAATTGAGTATTATTAAGAATGTATGCCGGGGATTTGCATGTGGATGTACTTGAACTTTATAGACTCTATCCGGAAGAGGAGTGAGTATCATAGTTCAAACGTGGGTGGATTAACATAATATAGAAAATATTAAATGGTGTCATATTCAATTGTCCAAGGAGTTCTGAACGCGAATGAATTGATCGAAACGATGGACTACTCATAGTTATTAATAATTCCAAAGGTTTCAATATTTTAGATATTGGAGATCATACTTGCTTCCCTGAAACTTTACTTTATTAGCCAGTAGTTATTGAGAAAAGAAAATAGATATTTTGTTATATATTTTCCATACAAACCTAATACTGGTTAACAAGTTTCATATATCATCGTATATTATATTATATTTTTCAAACTCAAATTACATAGAAGTATTGTTGAAGAAGCTTAAATTAGATATCGATACATTGGAGAAACATTAAAATTTGTAAAAGAGATCTTACTAAATAGAAATATGTATACTGCTAGGAAAATACAGAAATTTCTTCTGAGAAATTTAATTAAATACGTCCACAGAGCAACAATCAAATCTCGTATTCCATTAATCATATGTTAGCCTAACTCTTGTAGCACATAATACCTAAACATAGATCAGAAACTGCATAGTGAGCCACACCTCTCCAGCTCAAAGCCAAAAGAAGTCCACGCTTCGAAATCCCAATTTTCCAACTAATTATTTAACTTCTATCGTTGAGTGTGCAAGCACCAAACATTAATTGCTCTGAAAACAATAATTTTAGCAAATACACAGTCCTTTCTCCCAACGATTCTGGATTTTGAGCGTTCCATTATTCGGGGTATTAAGGAATTTCGATTTTCAACCCCGTCAGCCTAATTTCGATCAGAGCGATTTTCGGAACTGCCGCGAGATGATGTCCCGACTACTTCTCGAAATCACCCCCATAAACGGGATCGTTAGATGCACAATAGACCACGAAGAAACTACTGGTTCGCAGGCTCGACTTCTCGATGAACACTCACCGAGACGCAGGTTGCAGGTAGAGCCACGAGGGTCCAGGTATTTGGAAAACGGTCCTGAACACACACACACAAATACACACACTGGTAATCGAGCCGTGGAAACTTCACGGAGACCACGCGAACATGGGGATACAGGTGGACGGCTCGAGACGAGGAAAAAACCACTCGAAATCCCATAATCCCAGAAAGAGGTGATCTCACGTGCCACAAAAAATGCCACGAGACGTGGCTGATCCGTTCAGCAGGTTGATTTTTCGAATTAGGGGTTGGTTAGGGATGTGTCTGTAAAAACAAACAATTGCTTCCATAGCTGTTCAAAGCTTAATGCACCTGTTTCACGATCGTTCTAAGGGAAGATGTTCGTTTTTTATTTTTAGTTTTTCTTGGAGTATACTTTGTGTTGCAGGACGTATTTAATTATTGTATCGGGAATGTACTATTTACATAATTTATTAATATACATGTTTCCTTCCTTTTACTGTATCATTTGTATGAATACGTATCTTGAATTGAATATTATAGAAATATTTTGTAGAGTTTCTAAAACAGTCTTTCTTGAAGTTTTCTTAAAATGTACTATAATATTTCTACTAATTTTTGTCTACAAATGATTTGTTCAATCGAAAAGAGTAATTAAGCCTAATTTAAACAGTACTAAAGAGTTACTTTTTTATTTTTATAATGTTTACGTTGGCTTAGTGTATATTGATGTGTTGTCCAATTAATCAAATATACAAATTTCGTAATCAATATGCACGTTTTTATGTACCTGTACACATTCTTCCACCATGTATTCAATCGTTTCATACTCGTTAAAAGCATTCTTTCCCACAAAACGTCAAGAAGCGATTAATTGACCTTTAACCACCTTCCAAGCTGAAAAAAATAAAGCGTGTAATTTCACGCTTATCTCGAAGCAGCTCTATAAATTCAAAAGCAATCGATAGAATCGATTGAGTCTCTTCAACGGATATTTTCTTGAAACTGTAGGCGATGAAAGTATGTTTCTAAAACATTAGATTAAAATTGTAAAAATTATAAATTGATAAATTACTTGAGCAATAACAGTGGATAAATGTCGTTCGTCCTGCGGTATCAGTGATAGAGTGCAAGGAAAGTTACACTGAGGAAACTCGTAGCACTTGCTTAAAGAGCAAACATAAAGGTGACTCGGTTCAATCTTTGGTGTTCTTGTCGCAATATCATTGAACAGAGCACAAAATATCAGTAACAAGCTTATTTAGGGTTACTTGGGTATAGGGTTACTTGCATATAAATGCAAGAATTTTCCAAATAACGGTTTACCGAAATAATTCCTAATTTAGAAAGATATCTTACGAGACCTCATCGGATAAGCGTGTCATATTTCACTTTAGGTAATTTTTCCTAAGAAGCACGGTATCATAAAATCATTCCCTTTCTTTCGCAATATCGGTCCAGGCTCCAAGGAGAAGTACCGTTGGAAAGTTCATAGATACCCGGCGTGAACTGCGACACGTTGGTCATAAACAACGCAGAACGCGTACAACGTTCGTTAAACAAAGAGAGAGAAAATCTATGGTCACGCAACGCGGATTAAACACGGAAGGAGTGACGTAATCAAAGGGTAGCGGAATTGTTCGTACGCGACTCTTACGAGTTCGTAACTAATTCCCCCGTTAAAAGAAGTTAGCCGAGAACTGCGTGCACGCGTTGCATTGCGTGCATGCATATCACGTGGGCGGTCCCGTACCTAAGAGCTATCGTGTGTTGTATATCAGCCATAAAGACGGGGTCTTCTAGTTCAGATCGCTAAAAAGAAACCTTTACATAATACTATAAATAACCAAGAAATAATTTCTCCTTCGCGCAATAAGTTCTCAACGCAACCATTCGATCATAAAAATTATATATTTCGATCCTTCACGTTCCCTACGATCTTCTACTAAATGCAATAATCGTGATCGCAGGTATTAAAGCCAACTCAAAGCTAATAGTTGAATTCCAATAAATTCTGTTCGAATAGTACTACAAATAGTACTATAAATTGTCTTCCTACGGTTTTCCTTTCAAGAAATATATTTCCAAATAGTTGTTCCGCAATGCCACGGTCGATGTCACCGTGAAAATCGAGCCAGAGTGTATCGAGTTCGATTTTTTGTTAGCAAACGATAACTCCGCTGGCTCATAGCGTCTAGGTGCACCGTTTAAACGAAATCAATTACGAGCGGCGACAGGACTCCCGGCGTAATCCGTCGGCTGCTACACGGCTGATTCCGTGTGACGTCGGCACAGCGGGGTGCCAGCATCCAATGGGCTTCCAGGTATTGCGAAACGCCGTTGGCATCCAATCAGGCCGTCGGATCGTACCTCTAAGCCCTCGTCATTACGCCGAATTAGTCTTCCGGGCTTCTGTGGGCCGTGGTCCGTCCGACGGCTATCCATAATCCGTCGTGTGCGGCGTCGAATGGCAGCGTCATCGCTCGATATTACGATAGTGTTCTCCAGGGGAAACGTTTAGAGCCATTAACCAGCAAAACGCTAAGCTTCGATGCTTTGACTGCGACTGGCGACGAATCGAATCCGCTCTCGAACGAGTAAGTTGCTAGGTTTCATTTTTACTCGTATACTGAGCAAAGGAGAAGTGACATGTCTTTGGAATTTCTTAACGCAATTACTGGACGAGATATTGTTTTGAAACTTTTTATTGTTGTTTCAAGATAACTTGAGATCCTATGTGAATTTTTTTAAGATTATGTGAGCACATGGAGTGGATTTGTTTTAGAGGGCACAAAGAAGTATTTTAATTAAATTAATTTTTAGTTATTTCAACCCATAGATATCAAAGTGTAGACAAATTTCCCACAATTAATGTATATCAATGAATACTTATTCTAAATCGTGATTATTATTAATGTTTAATCGAATACTGAATGTTACTGTATGTATCATAAATGTTTAATTAGGTCGGAGATATTAAGTTTTAATTATCCCAATCAATAGGTATTAAAATACAGAAAAATAATGTTAGAAAATATCACTTTCTCGATAAACATTGGTATAATAATCTGAAGCTTTAAAATGCATTAAGTATGTACATCTCCAAATTAATTAAATATTATAATCCATATAGCAACATTCAGTCTTCGATTAAATATTAATAACAATAATGTTCCAGAATAAGTATTCATTGAACACACTCTGTAACAGTTTAGCTGCCTCACCCTCTATATAAAAATTAGATGAAATTCCTATTTTCTGAGGTAGCCTTGTAGAGCATCCGTAGACGTTTCTTTGACAATCGGTGGAGATTTCACAGGTTTAATTACAGTTCAAGAACAAGAAACGTTAAACAGAGTAGGTGCAAACAGCGAGGAATTCCATGAAAGGCTAAATTGCTACTAATTTCACGCTCAGAAGCGAGGAGTGTTGCAAAAAAGGGGCATGGTAACCGTGCTGTCGACAGTAAACACACTAGCGATCAATGATCAAGATATAAAAGGTAGCAGTGTTCGTGTTTCTTTGACAAATTTGCGTTGTCATTTCGACGCGCTAAATAATTTCAATACTTTTCTCGAGAATTTTCGAGTTGAATGTTAGAGTGGTTTATTATTGTTATTCTGGTTATAATCACCAGGATTGTATGCAATTAAAAACTAGATGAAAGTTGGCATATATGCACATTCTTGAAAATATTAAATTATTTAAGAATGACAAGATCTTTAGAAAATAAAATATAATAACCAGTACCGCATAAAATCGACAATTAGCAAAGTTTTCTATATAAAATAATAGCAGTACAACGATTCATAGCTACAACAATAGCAACATTCATTTGGCTTCTCTAGCTTTACTTATTTCTGATTATAACACCATGAAGACTCTCTATATTTTCTAACTTCACTAATATAATTTTCTGAATTTTGCCATAAATATGACCAAAAGTATGTACTTTTAATACAAACAGAGAACATTTATATCAAGCACTCTGTACCACTAGAAAAAAATTCCACTGCGTCAATATGACTTCTTGCCCAAAAGAAGACATCTCCTCATAAAGAAAATAATATGAACTGGACACGTAATTTAGAAGTGCGTAAGGTCAGCAGAGACCCTAATTGTCTTCCTGGGGTTAACATCGATTCCCACGAGACCGCGAGTGCCGTTTTATGCATGTACAAAGCCGCATCGAAGCGTTCACCGTCACTCAAGCGATTCTTTTGTCGGTGCGCGCGCGTTGTTGCATTCTTCGTTACCGGAAACGCCACCGTCGTGGCCCCCTTTTCCTTTTTCTTCCGAGTGGTAATGGCCGCGGCGGTCCCACCACGCATAATTATCCTGGACAAACCAGAAGATCCTTATCGGTAGCAGCGTCATAATTATCACCGTGCCGATGGTCATTTACGCGTTACACGGCCACGCGCATACCAAGCATTGCGTCCTCTCGAATTCCGACAGATGCGCGTAAGGCCACTCTCTCACCAAAACAGGCTATTCAATAAGACACGGTTGTATAAACAATTCTGTAATTATCGTAGAACATGATTTTGGAAGTAAAGAATTGAAGGATATTGTCTATCTTGAATAAATCGATATAAAACTCATAATGATCCGAGGTAGGAAAGAGTTCCAATATAGAGTTTATAAGTTTTACATTTTTATATGAAACAAATACTATTTCAAAACGATTATTTGAAATGTGACACTTAAAACATGTTATGCATTATGAATTTTCGAATTGCGCAACTCGTTTTAATAATTCAGCACAACTCAAACGCTGTGTTTTAATTATATTCGGGTAATCCGTATCTAAGATACGTTATCGTGCATCCAGATTTCTCAAATAGTGATAGAATTTTAGTGCAATAACACTAGACAGATTGCGAAAGTAGCGCATGTCGAGGAAAAAGAAAAGGCGCGGCCAGTAATGCGTTGAGTAGTGAGCGCGTCAAGTAGATTCAGACGGTTATGGTCAGACAACGCGGACGACTCCCTACGAATGCTCACTGGTTTGATTAGTAATCGGAAATGGAGTAACTTTTGTTGGATATCGATAATAAATAAAACTCAATATATAACAAACTTGTAATAAATAGTAGCTGGAAGATTTGCTAACATATAAAATTATATTTTAAATAAATCTAGTATCTACAAGCAAAATCTTACAGGAATCGTAATAATAACATGATACCATTGCAATTATATTTATCAAGTGGTTTCGACCAACTGTACTTTTTGGTCCACTTGCATGCAAAGTATAAATGAACTAAACCCCCTTATTGAAAATGCTTCAAAAGATGTTTTACACCGAGAACCATTGAATTTTAAATCATACTAACGTTTTCGTACTTCATAATTCAAATTTAATTAATTTTCTAGTAATGAACAAACACTCGTTTATCTTGTTCCCTTTGTTTTTTGAAAGAATAACTTTTAAACTCAAAAGCTGTTACATTTAATGCATAATTTTGTTTGCAATCTAAACTCCCATCAAAAGAAGAAAATTAGTTCTCGAAGTTTGATTTCTAATTCGTTTTTTGTTCTTTCGCGCATTTTCCAGGTCGAATTCGTACAAACTGTAGCTACAAACGCCATCGGGGGTTGCATCAAATTACGAGTTTATCGGTAGAAGACCTCGGTAGGCAGTTGCCTGTTTTACCGAAACACCGAGAAAGTACAGAACACTGTACCGACGGGGAATACCACCCCTGCGTAAGGTGGTTGTCAACTTGAAAGCTTACTTTCTTAAGTTGCAACTTCCCTTGTGTTACTAGCAAGTGAAAATTTGAAACTGCAATCGAAATTGTAATATCAAGATATTCAAGCAGTTTCTAAACATATAAACTAAATCGACACGCAAGAGTAAATTATTAAATTCTGAATTTTTTCATTTTCCTTAAATTAATCCCTTAAAAACCCCACTTACAGAAGTATTAATAAGTTAAATATATGTACAGTTTGTACGATGTTTAATCGAAGCACAATTTATTAAATTAGAAGGAGGGGAACATCTCTAAGGGTAGTTTTCATATCGATCATCCCGCCGAGAGATGCCGCCAACGTTCAGTCTAGTAACTTTTTAAAACGCGATCGATACGTAGATTCAAGGCAGCCCTTCCTTACCGGCCGCAGTCACAGTAGGAACCATCGAAGATATACCTAACTTTCAATTATTTCCATTCCTTCTACAATCGCCAATATACATGGAACCTCCATTAACCGAACATCCCAAGTCGAAAACAATATTCAACTTTAACAATGTTTCCAACAATAATATTTCAAGCTTTCTAGTCATTCTATTATATATAGACTTATGCTTTCCCCATTCATATATCCACCTACATACAACCAACTCCTCAAAAGCGAAAAGAAAAATAGCAACAAAGTATTGCTGAAAATCCCATGCAACCCATACGCCGACAGATGTCAGCAGAATGTCCCGAGGCAGCGCTAACTGGCGGTATCCGACGTCACCGTCTCCCGCCTCTCGCGAAACCGAGTCGAGGGCCATGGTTCCCCAGGAAAATCTCTCCGGAAAAGCACCGTTGGGGAATCCGTCGCGAGAGGGGGCGGGGCCACGGCGTGCAGCGTGTTTGCATCGCCCCGAAGAAGTGGGAAAAAGGCCGAGTGGCTCGCGCCTGCTCAGCTTTTTTCCTCTCTGTTGCTCCCCGACGGCGAGACGCGCCGCTAGGCGGGGTTTAAAAAAAGATTTTGCGCCCGTCGAGGGGAAAGGTGGAGCCACGAACGCGCGGAATTCCGGAATTCCGCGGAGACATAACGGGGGAGGAAGACGTGGGAGAGGACGGTGTATCGCGACTGCTTAGGAAGGGATGAAGGGGAAAATACGGTGTATCGTCGCTGGCAAGTTTCGGCAAGACGGGGCGGGCGCGGAACAGGGGGTGGGGGTTTTGGGGTGCGGGGAGGGTCTTCCGCGCAGGGAAAGTGGCGAAGGGGAAACTTGGCTGCTTCGGGCGGACCGATCGAGCTCGACAACAGTCAGTTCAACGCGTGCCAACCCTCTCTCGAGATACCGTCTTCTCGCGTCGGGTGAGAGCTCGAGGTGTCCGTTTTTCGTCGTCCATTGACGCTTCCAAACGGTGATCGCTGGCGAAGACGTCCCTGACGGTAGCAAAAGTGTGTAACGTGACGTTCCGAAGTGGTCAGTGCAGGGGGTGGGTTAGTCTGTTTGCGATCGTGACGATGATTATCGTTTCGCGATCGGACGATCTGGAAAACTATGTCGAAGAAGGAGTTAGCGCTTAGGAGACGTTTGGAACGGCTCGTTGCGCTCAGGATCTCGTTCGATGTTCCCTGGTTCGTATAATTATATCTGTCATGCACCCATCAGAGTGCTGTGAGAGAGGATACGTAGGGACAAACGGCTCTGAACGGGTTTGCTCCGATTAACTTTCGCCGCGTACGTCGAATCACGTGGGCCGAGTGACGGGAATACAGGTCAATTAACGACTCGACTTTCGTCGACGATTGGACCCTTCCCGCGGTTTCGACGTAATAAACGGTTGCGATAACTCCAACGCGATGGTTTAGATTGAAATTGTTCACCAAAGTTTACGACGCAAGACGAAGTAGACACCGGCTTTAAAGGGAATGGAACGAGGCTTCGGATCGTCAGCAAATCCGCGAAACGGTCATGGGTGCGAATAGCTTCGCTCCCTCGAAACCAGTTTACTTTCATCGAGACGACCGCGTTATCGTCACCGCGGCGTAGAGTGGCCGTGTGTACTCTTCGAGAGCCAGAAGTGATAACCGCGTTATTAGCTATAAATAGATCGCGCGACAAACATCCAGCGCGAAGCATGATCCGATGACGTTTCCTTCGAGTTTACCTCTATGAGTAGGACATTTGGAGTGTAGAGGTATTCATCGTACGCGATAGCTCTGGTCAAACTCCAACGATTCCGCAACATTGAAACCTAAGCTATTCTCACTTTCTCCAAAATTCCAGCACTCGTTCCAAAATTCAAAAAAGCCTTCCAAAGCAAATTAGGATCGATTTCCCTCCAAGCGGTTAAGATACCGATCTCGAATCGGTGACAATACGTTTTCAACAAAATCGGCAGGCTTTTCACCGCGGAACTGCCATAGCCGCAGCGTGGAGAGCGCGTGACGCGTGCTGGCAACATTACGCTCTTCTGCTCCCCACCATTCGACTCACACCCCCGCCACGAATCCGTCACCCCTACCACGATCCCTGGCACGCAGCAAACGGAGACAAAGACGAAGCGAGTGACGTTCACGCAGGCTCGAGCGGAACGGAACACGTGCCGCGCCGGTGGGGGTGGAGGTGGAGCGATAAAGATGGAGGGGAATGCGGCGGCACGACGAGAGGGGAAATCGACGACTCACACCCGTAGTTACCACTCCTCTTCCACCAACCAGTGGAGCGCGTTCTCTCCCACATAACGCCGCTAACCGACGGGATCTTTGTTGCCCGCCACGCTCGAACGGCGTCCCGCTCGAGAGTTTGGACGCTGGTGCCGCCCAACGGCGAGCACAGGAACTTTTCATGCGTCGCGGTGGGGGGGTTCGCGACTGGAGTGGGGGAAGCAAACGCAAGGGTGGGGAGCGAGCGAAAAGGATTCGGTGGGGGTGAATGCAGAGAACGGAACGGAGCACCAGGACGGGGGCACGCTGCTCTCAGGACGCGCAGAACGTCAGAGTGGGTCGAAAAGGACGGGTGTTTCTCGATCTCTTTTGCTCCTACGGCCGACCCTCTCTCGTTTCTTTCGATCGTTCGTCTCTCTCGCTCACACCCTCGCGGAGAGGTAGAGAAAGAGAGGCCGATGGCGGGGCGAGAGTCGGCTTACTACGCGGTGAAACGCTACCACGGCGTTCAGTCGTCAGCGATCAGACCGCCGGGCAGTGTGAACCTTCCTGGGCAGTCTCTTCATCTAGTCTACCATCGACCGTCCCTTCTCGGACACGGCGCAATAATCGGCATCTGGGAAAGCCAGAGAATCGCTTTCGAGATGGATTTGCCTAATCGTCCCCGATGATCCTGGACCACCGCGGTCCGAGGAAACCGTCCATCGTCGAGACTTTATCACAAGATATCGCGGGACGACTCGAGTTCAGGGGCAGCGATCGAAACGATTATCACCGATTTTCGGGGAAAATACTTCGAGCCTCCGCCGCTATCGAATTTCATCATCTGCCACGAGACCTGCCGCGATCGACGATGAACGCGGGCTTGCGGGAACACGGAACCCGCTCCAACCGATCCCCGGTTCTGGCTAACAGATGTTCGGGGAGATCTCGGGGAGCGAGCGGTGCTCGAGGTTGGAATATCCGCGGGCCAATCGCTGCGATAGCACTTTCAATCGCACAGAATTCAAGAGGAAATTGGATACGGAGAAGTTGCCTCGACACCCGAAGATGATCTCGAGGATCGTTCGAGGCGGACTTGGCCGATCAGAATTCACTGACTTTGGGTGAATCCGTCTCGCTGATCGAATTTCACCAGTGAATTATCACGTCACAGTGAGACCAATGGACGTCGACGATCGTTCGAACGGTTTGTGCGACGTCGTGTCGAGTCACGTGGTGCTCCGAAACGCGTGAACCGATCTTCCTCAGTCCTAGCACGTACGGTTTCTCTTGCGCGAGATCGCGAGCAGATCGGTGACAAAAATGGAGCGTGGTCCCGCCACGCGTCGCCGAAGAGCCAACTCGATGCTTGTTTGACCGTTTCTCTTCGAGTACGCGTTGCTGTTCGATCGTTGCGTAACGAAGACCAACCGATCACACCTCTCGTGGAAACGAACGAATTCTTATAGTCGCTGCGAGTGCGGGCAAGTGTAAAGCGATGTACGAAAGAGAAACAGATGAAATGAAAACGAAAAATGTGTGCTAAATAGTGGGGGAAAAAAGCTGCGAGATATTTTGTACGATGATCGCCGAGAGACACGATGAACCGAAGAATATGTTACGTTTGGACATGTTAGCAGCCGACGGGCACTTTCGCCACCAGATCTCAACCAATCGCCAACGAGCAAACGAGGTAAGGGATTGCTTTAATAAACTCGACGAGAGAACAAACCGTACTCTGTTTTACAAGAAAATGCTGAAATTTCAACTTGTTATCCGTGTTTAGAAAGTCTCCTCTGAATCTCCTTTACTTGCTCCGATTCTGAGGTGCGTTCGTAGGATAATTAGAAAGAGGCGTGTACTATGGGAAATTGGAGCCGTGTGATTTTTCCTGTGTTTCTTGTTTCTCTGGGAGTCTGGACTTCTCAGGATCTCACTTAGGAATTTTAAACAATTTTTATTTTATTTGAATTTGTTACTATATTTCAAGTTCCTTTGAATCTCGACGAATCTTTCATCGAACCATTTGGGTTTGCTACAGTATCTCTTCGATCCACTGTGCATTTCTATGGCTATAACGATTTTTGGTACGATAATCTGTATAATTATCTAAACGGTAATTGTAAAATCTTAGACAGCTGTACCTACCATTCGATGTAGTCGTAGTGAAATTTGTTTTCACTCCAAAATAATTCGTTACCTCTATCGGTGCTACCAGTCTCTAGACTACACGAATCTTGATTACGGAGTAGCGAAGTTCCCGAGTTCTTCGATGTACTATGTATTTTCACAGATATAACAATTTTTTACACGATAATCTGTGTAATAATTAATCGTAAAGTGTGGAGGGCTGTTGTACCCGTCATTCAATATAGTCCTAGAGGAATATTTTTTCACTCAGAAAAAGTTCGTTACCTCCATCGCTAACTATCACTCTCTAGATTACAATTCTCAACAATTCTTCAAAAAGATATACTCCGAAATTACGCGATGACTTCTCGCTCAGCGGACATAACTCGAGCAGCTCTTTCTCAGTTCTCAACTACCCAGTCGCTCGAAGTGTAAACCATCGTTCCCAGAACCAAGGTTCATGCAAATTCGTCGAGATGAACGCGGATCGGTTTGAAGTCTCGGGAGGACTTTGGCGTCTCTTCGAGGACGGACACTGCAAACAGTTTACCGTGTAATCGTCGCCAGTGGAATAGATCCACCTGTTAGGCAAACAGGCTGACCGCAAATCTCTGTCCCAAAGCGCTGGCTGAGAAGAGAGTCCACCTGTAGAGCGGTTGAGGTGTCTCGCGTGTCGAGCTCGAAAAATTTCCTCGTATCGAACAAAAAGGGAAGCACGTGCTGGTGGCGTTCAGGTAAAGGCGCCCTCGGGGTCGCATTGTATCGTGGAAATGGCGACAGACAGGCGTGGACGCACTCTTCTCGGTCTCTTAATCCTGTTTGGGAGAAATCGGGAAGTCAAGTGCTCCATTCAGCTTCCGACTGGGGAAAATCGTGCTGGGCGTTTCGCTTTGCACGCGTGCCTTTTACCTGTTCAGGGATTCGGCAAACCGCGATCCCAAGATTCGATTAGATGGAGTAAGAGAAATATCTGTTTCATGAAATGCTAGATTGAGAAAAGAATTTCAGAAGGAGAAGCATCCGTTGACGAAGCAACAACGAGTAGAAGTTTGGAGTTTATCAAAAAACAGTAAAGGGATATTTCTTGTAGGGATATCTATTAGCTCTTCAAGTTACTCACAATTTCCTTGGTTTCCTCTTGATAGCCGATATCAATCACTCCTGGTGCTTAATTTGTTCGAATATTAACTTGTTTCTCAATTCCTATAGCACCTACAGTTCATTTAGAGTATTAATCGGTGGAGTTGTAAATAACCAAGAAATAATTTCTCTTTTAATCGTGTCGCCACGTAGAATCACTCGACGGAACAAATGATTCTATCACCCTTTCCCGGAGGGGTACAATAAACCAAGAACTTAGTTGGGTAATATAAGATGCCTTTTTTTTATACAAATCTTTTTCCAAAACATAAAATAAAATTACCCAAGACATTTACCGTGTCCGCAAGCCCAGTTTTCGTTTTAGTAGTGACTCCGAAATCGGTTACTCCAAAAGAAGTCTTATCAAAGCGAAGAAGTTGACGACCGCGTGGATCGCGTCGATGAGAACTATCTGTAAGGGTATTAATTACAGGCGATAAAGTCGTTGGAGACGGATATCGGTGTAATATTTTACGCGGTCGAGGTTCCCCGTCAGCGTCGCGCAACGTAGCTCCTATTTTTTATCGCCTGGACGAGACGCCATCTTCCATAATTAATCGCCAGACCGTTTCGAAATCGGAAGCGACGCGATTCGTGCGTAAATCATGCTCGATCAGACCGAGGAAGAAATCTAAAGGAATTTCGAATGGTCAACGTTTGAATAAATCAGGTTACGGATGTTCTCTCGGAGGACGTTGGTCGTTCGTTGTCCGACGGACGCTCGACGCGTTGGAAGTTTGGCTGCGCCGCTCGACGTCCAATTTACGATCTCTGGATAGGAATGTGAATCAAACCGTGAATATACGAGCAAAGTAAAAGCAAACGACATCTGTGCTCTAAAAAATAACGTAGTGGATGGTGGTGATTCCGATCCGGCGGACTTCGGTGCTGCAACTTGGCAGGTCTAGCTTTCAACTCTGGAGTGCTCTATGTTGAAGTATGACGTTTATTTGTATTGTTGGCAAGTTTTTATCGCGGGAATTTGGAGAAAGTGAACGTGTCGTATTTTTACGAGAATAGTTAGGTAATAGATGCTTTCGAACATGTGTTCACCGATATTAGACGCGAAATAATGAGGATGATGAAGTTGAAAATGTTAGAGTACATACGAACACGTATTTCTGGAAGAAGGGAATTGTAATGGTTGAGAATATGGAGGAATAATAGTTTTGAATTTAATTGTTTGATGATTGGCAGGTAAGATGAAGAAGCTCCTTTTTCTGTTTTTTTTTTTCATTAAATAATTGGAATTTGTACGATATCTTTCCAAAAAATTAATCACTGCAGTGGACTTTGTAGTGTGATGATTGATATAAACCTAAGTCTGACTTTTACGGTACTTTGTCATTAAGAGTCATTCGCTTCCGACTTAATAAAATATTTTATACAACTCATCCCGTCACTTCACGTCGTAGCTCAATCGTTACCCTTGAAATTCTCATTGTAAATCAGGCATTATTTAGAAATTACTATTGAAATGTATTATATCATCCACCCATCATTAATTTAGGAATTTCTTGCCTCGAACAAAATTTTGGGGGCCTGGCAGAGAGACAGAGAGTAGAATATATGTGAACTGTTCGCAATTATTAGACAACTTACTCACTTTTCTCACAGAAAACCTTAATTTTCAAGATTCTTCTATATCAAAAAAAATCCAGTTGAAAGCTATGTTTAACCATAGGTGAGAAAATTACGAAAAATCAAACCAAGTCCTGTATTAGAGATCTGATGACTTCTTTGAAGAAATAAAAACAATTTGCAACAATTCTTAAATATGTTAGGAAAAAAGAGTGAATGACAAAATAACATGAGCTTCCAACGTATGACCTGTTCATTGGACAAATCCATTAACTTCATAAAACAAAAAGTTGAGAAATGCGATCAAAATGCCTCTGAAATAAATTAATTATCATCCAATGACCAACAAAATTTTGTCGATTAATGGTGTTAACCTTTATTATTTAAGAAAGTTATTATGAATATAAAAAGTTATGACTATACCAAGTGCTTTGACACATAAATTTGAGACGTTTCAAGAAGTGAAGTTATTCGATTTGTGCAGTGAACGGCTCATATCTACCTCAACCGATTTCATCCAGGCAACCAGTGAACACCTACCACCCTTCCCGATTTAAAAGTCCCCAGGTTTAAGCACTCAATCCGACGTCACCGTTGGTATCGGATAGCGCTACGAATGAAATCGACGCGATCGATTCGTTATCCAGCCCTTGAGTAATGCGTTCGTGGAATTGGAACAATGTGTCTTGACCAAAATAAAGGCCAAGCCGAGAAGACAATCGCGGGCCAGGCGGGGTTCGAAGCGCGCACGACGATTCCACCGCTACGAAAGCTGCGGTTCGGTAGATACCCCCGAAGTTCTGGCTCCTCGGGGCCTCATAGGGGCCATTATCCGGTCGTGGAATTCGAGATCTGGCCCTTTCAGCCGCGCGTCAAATTATCCCTGAGCACAATGCGCCCGTTGATTGATATCTTCAGTCGTAGCTGCTGTAACGTAGCCTGAGCCTGGTTCGTTCGCCTCCTTTTGCCATCTCTCCTCTCCGTCCTGCTCCGTTTGGGTCTCGTCCCGTCCTCCTTCGGGGCCTGGGCCCCTCTCCGTTGCTCGTTTTTCCTCTTCCTTTGGGGCCGTCCCATGCAGCGGCCTCGTTCAAAGCGAGCGCCGAATATTTCTAGCCGTGGTTCTCTCGGGGCCTTTCTACTTGATTTATTCTAAACCCCGTGGCTTTCTTTGGCCTCGACCACGGGGACTCGCCTTCTCCATCGCCCCAGCGCTCGGTGAAAAAAATCGTCTTACGAAACTTTTCGATTACGACTCGGTTGCCTCGTTCCTCGCGGGCTCCTTCCCGTTTCGGAGCCGGTACCGACTCTGATTTCTGCGTTCGACGACCGACCAAGGTCGGGGCTCCGGATTTTTAGCGGTAGTTCGAACGACGGGGGATTAATATTTTGCCACTGGTCAGCCTTGGAACACTTGTCGTTGAAGAGGAAATCTTTTCTGGCGGTTGATTACTCAGGTAGGAATTGAGAACTGAAATTTAACCAGGAGTTATCCAGGAGTTAATGGCTGGAAGTAGCAGTGCAAGTTAGAATCGTTTAGAAATAGTTGATAAAATCATTGATTTACTGCTAGGGCGCCTGGGATATCAAAATCAGTATCTGTGTCTAAAAAAGTCAGAGTTGGATGTTAGTAATCGTTTTTGTTGAACATTTGGTCGATAGTTTTACCAGATTGTTGTTAAGCTCATGGTAGAACAAGATAGATGAGCCTTATTTTAGATGAGTTGGAGCAGCAGATAACTAAAATGAGTCGATTTAGAAGAGATAATACTCTTAAATAACTCTCGCGATAGATCTAGTTAAAAAACACTTCCAAAAATTAGTTAATATTTTAATTTCCATACTAGTCGCATCGAGATACCTTGTAAGGAGCAGCAACCGAACAATTGGTCTTGATTGTTCGCTTTCCAGTGGTTGGTCAGCGGTGATGCTCGCGTTATCCTCTTTAACTCCAGAAATCCAAGTTCCGTTTCAAACGCTCGGACAAGTCGAATTGAAACTCCGTCAAACAGTAAAGGCGCTTCAAGTGTTTCCCCGTGTGCATCGAGAGTTGAATAGCCTGTGTCTCAAATGTTGAGCGTGTTCGAGTATGAGAGGTTAGTCATTTGGACCTCGGGCAGGCAGAAGGATTTCGCTCGAAATGGACACTCGGTTCGTGAGACGGGCATTAGCAACGGTACGAAGGTGCCCGTATCACCTGCTTCAGAAATGTCCCGAAACCGACACTCTAATCGCTAACAATTACGCGTGGCCGAATCAGGTAATTACCTCGGGCGCAGGGGCAATCCGTTTGGATCTTCGCTTAGCGCGTTTTAGCTTGAAGTGGTACGATTAGGTGGAGTCGACTCGTTTCATTGCAGGTTGCTATGGGAAATTATCTTTCCGCTGAATGAGGTCCACTTTACGCCATTTTTGCCTTATGTATCTTTCCTTCTAATCTATCTTTCTGGGTATTCAATTTGATCTTTTTTGGAATGTGATATTGTGTTAGTTGTGTATAATACATGATACTTTTAAATTAATACTTTTGTGATGGATATTGCATATTTATGGCACGTTGTTTCATACGACAGCGATATTTTCTGGTATATTGTATAATTTAAAAACAGTTCAAGAAAAATTGTCTGCTGAAATAGATATCAACGAAGAGTGGAATAGAAATTGAACATTTACGAAACTGACAAGTATAAATATGGTTGTAAAACAGGAATAGGATAGGAAAATAAAAAACACTATTAGTAGCATTGGAATAGCCATGTTAAGTCGTTGCAGAAAAATTCAATTACTCCTAGAACGATGATGGTCCAGAACCATGGGTCATCAATAATATTGTGGTGTAGGTAATAGCATTAATAAATTAAGGACTTGAAATATATCACACATCAATAGATCAAACAATAGTTCGCAATAAAGAGAATAACCTGTCAGCAAAATTTGATGGAAACCGACTTAGGATCTAGGTCAGAAGGAATTGAGCGGTCTTCGATTCGAAGGATTGGTTTCCTCCTTGACTCTATAACTCTTCGCAAAGTGCAGAGTCGCATTTGCAGCGATTCAAACACTTTATCAGAACGCGAGTTCATCGTCGTTTCAGATGGGAACGATCGAAAACGTCGGAGTTAGGAAATGACGCTCATACCGAGGAAGCCATCGAAAATTCTGCGAAATTCCTTCTTTTAAGCTTCAATCCCACGGATTCTCTCACAATTGACTTCTATTTTTGATTTGTATCTCAAGATTGATTTATCAGAAAGTCAGGAAAATTGGTATGGCGAGTTTCCTATGTGGAGCACTGGAAAAATTAAATATTTGAAAACATTTTTGGTGTACAATATATCAGGTTCTGTTTTGCTTTATATTTTAGTAGTGGTTTAAAGAAGTTATGAAGTTTAATATGGTGACAGTCGTTTATAAAAAAGGAATAAATGCACAGAAAGTATTACTATTAAATAAAAGCTGTTTCGAAACACTTCTTCTCTATATCATTCTACATAGATGTATTTTTTAAATACCAGTCACTCAGAGATGTTCCTAATTCATCACATTTCTGTAATCAAACATGAATTTCACGTAGCCAAACTTTGCAAGCACTCGTCCGTTTTCCTCTGTATTCTTCAAATTGTTCGTCGTTAAAATCACGCAGCATTTTGACGTAATACAATTTTTTTGTAACATCGCCAAATTTTCCAACATTTTTCTCAGCGGAGCGCGGGCGCGATTCGCGTGTTTTTTTGCACAGGAGGGGCGCGCATCAACGGCTCCAGTCGTATTTCAAACGGTCGAAGGGACGTCGAACGACCGGAAGCGAGTTTTCCGCGCCGTCGCCGCCGCCAGCGTCGTCGCTGCAGGCTGGCTTCGAGTGGATTTTTCTCGCTTTTCCACTGGCTGGCGGCGTAACGAGGTTACGCCTTAAGTATTTGCTCGTCGATTTCGTGACGATGGGGATTCCTTCTTCCTCTGTGCCGGGGTCCTCTCACCCTCTTCGCGGAGCTTCGAGGGCTTCGAAAAATTCACCACCCGGAAAAAGTTCTACGTGACTTTTCCTCTGAGATCAGTCCGCTCTGCCTCTCCACGTCTTCGCAGTTCTTTTCATCACGACGGATTTCGAGGCTAACTTTCAGTAAACCCGCCTTCTTTCATCTCAATCCAACGATAGGCGAAATTCTTACCTAGATAGAGATCTCGAGTAACGAGTAATAAATGAACAATTTTCTGTTAGTTTCAGTGTTGCGAACGGATTGAAATTTGAATTATCATAGTGTTAATAGCGTGCTCTTATTGTAGGAAGATTGTACACATTAAAAATTGAGTACTCGTTGCAGGGAAAATTAACCCTTGGCGTAGAAAGTGTCGTATTAGTTAAATGAAGAAAAATCTTTTATGAAAATGTCCAAGAATCTCTTAGCATTCAAGTCAGTTTTTACCTTTACCTACTAGCTACATACACTCACTTAATATATACGCTTAGACTCTCCAAAAAAACCCTTGATATCATAAATTCTCTAAACTATCAATTTAAAAGAAAATCCTTTTACACTATTAAAAAGTACACTTTTTCAAGCTAAGTAAAGGTCAATCAAAAGTTCCTGAAAAGTAAAGAAACTACAGTCTAGGTTTACAAGGTTTTTCTCGCTTTCGCTAGTGATCAAACGTGACCAGAACGTCAACCATATATCATTCTGTCGCTCATATATTTTTAAAAAAGTGACACATACCCAGCCGTATCTTGTACACCCACTGAAGCGAAACAACTGCGCGATTTATACAATTTTTGGACGGTATGTTTCGTTTCGTGTCACGAACGAAAGAGCGAACGCTGTCGTGCATGACCAGTGACGGGTATTGGTCGAGAGTAACGGCGCTGCACTTTATTGGATAATTTAGTGGCGATCCAGAGAACGATTTGAGGAGCTAATGGGATCGTTATTGCGTGGGTAGACCGACGGAAAAGTGATTTTTGCGTTGCGAAGTGGATAAAGAGCGGGACGGTAGGCGTGAGCGAGATGCGTTCGGTTAGGCCCACTCCCATAGCTTGTTGTCGTCGATTTTTAACACAGTGGTTCTTCATATTTTTAAACTTAGGGCATCGTTTCAGTTCTACCAGAGACAGTTCTTGATCTTTGATAATTGTAGGAAGAACAATTAAATAATATGTTGCTCGTAGAGTATAAATCCAGGAAGGGAACAAATTTAGTTTGAAGTGAGCAGCAGTTTAAATGTAAATATAAAGTCCTCTGTGATAAGAAATAATCACAGAGAAATAATCACAACTAAAAAATAGAGTTGAACATTAGTTAGTAAAAAGACATATATTAAATAACTTAATTTAAACGAAACATTTCCTATGAATATGTCATAGGTGGAGAAAGTACAATAACACATTTTCTTAGGCTCAATTGCCAGTCTGTTAATACTGAATTTAATACTCACCGTGTGTTACACTAAGGTACACTGTAATAATACATTTAAAATATATAATTCTATAACAGAAACCGTAGTTATAAAGTTCATTCATCTTGAGTATTTTCCTCGCTACATAGTATGTTCCTTGGATCGGTTAGTCACACCTTAATGGCCAAAGATTAACGACAATTTTACTGCCATGTGCAAAGTGTCAACGTTTGCACAGTCACATTTTGAAATAGGAACCGATATCGTGATACTTGAGACTGTATGCTCGTCAAACTGAACTATCGATGGTCGAAGGATTGGATCGTTTACAGGTGTGTCGTAGTAGCATCATCTATTCTCCCTTTTCACCCCTTTCGACCTGAGATAGGTCGATATACCTATGCTTGAATTTCACGAGGGACACCGTTTCAGGTCATGCGTGGCGTATAAATATTGTATATAAATAAGGACGGCCCGAAAGCGTATATTTATGGGAATTTTATGAAAATTCGATGCCGGAGGGGTTGGAAATCGGGACAGTGCGAGCATCGAAACCGTTAGCTATCGTTCACCATGCAAAATTTCCAATGGAAACTTTCACGTATACTCATATAAAGTACAAGATACATAATACATTTATTCGTAATTTCTTAAAAAGTACCGAACAGTCAAATGTACATCTCGCGAAAAATTGTCCAATAATCACGTTTATCAAAAATGATGAAATAACATAAATATCAGTCCCTCTTTGTTCATAATTATTCTTCAAGATAATTTACAAATTACCCACACAGCATCCTCCATGCATCACAGAGCAATGCTTGAATTCAATTATTACAGAATGTAAAGCATTCGAGTGGGACAGAAAACGGAAAACAAAGTTCACGACTCCTCGAGGATTCGTATATCGGGTAGCGTAAACGTCGCAGGTAGCGTGAGAAACGAAAGGATCATCGCCTTATGCTAATGAGCGAAGGAAAAACACCCTTAGGGAGTTTTCTCACGGGATCTCGCTGTCTAAGGAATATTAATAGGCTCCCCCCTTCCCGTCGTTCTTCGACACGAGGCCGAGCAAATTTCTCCGTCGAAGGGGTAAGGGGCTATGCTGGACCATCTGTGTACCTTCGAACTCCTGTTCTCGCCGCTGACGAACCTTCGTGTTCTCGGATTCCATTAGTATGCCCTCACCATTATAATATAATACGCGGTGGATCCGTCCTGGGTAATATTTATTCTAAGGGGAACAGGTAAAGGGTTGATGCTGCTGGAATTTATGAAAACTGCCGACGGTTTGTCGCGAATGCTCGACCGACTTATAATCCTGGCCTGGATTATTTTATGTTTGCCCTACAGAAAGTCGGACCGATGGAAATACGTGTTTGCGTATTCATGAGACTTCAGCTCGAGAATTAAATTTTTATTAAAGCGTTTCGCGTCACGGGAAGGGTTCTGGTACTCGAGGTTTACGATATTTGAGATTTTGATTTCAGAGAAATGGTTTTATTTGTTTCCTTTTGATAGGAGTTGCGATATTCTTGTTACAAATGCAAAGTACACGGCTCGGGGTGAATGTTGTTGCTGGGAGGATTAAAGGGAACGCAATATACATATATAAGAACATTTTATCGCACAATTTTATTTCTTTATAACGTCGCAATCATTTCGTGTCATATTTCAAGGAATAATTATAAAGTACACGGTATCCTGACGTGAGTTAAACAGCCATGGGCGATTCTAGGCAACAAAATAAATTGAAGATGTGTGAAGATATTCTCTCGTATTTAATTAAATCGATTGCAAAACTATTTGTCTTTCTCTAAAATTGTCTGTCTGTTGCAGCAATACTATTATTAAGACTGCTACAATTTTATATAAAATGAAAATAGTAATTAAGACACCTTAGTAATTCAAAACGAGGAGCAAACTAACTCATAAAACAGATGGCGGGGGTGTAAAACAAATACTGAAAATCAAAATCTTGTGGAGGATCGGCGTAAACGTGACTTTGGTTGAAACTAAGCATGTCGTTGCGCATCGCGGGATGAAATTCCATCGAGGAATCCGCGGCCAGTGCCCTTTTACTTTGGCCGGGCCATGGCTGCCCTCCTCCACGACATCATCCTTCTCGTCTTGATGCGATTATAATGAACGCTCGGTTTACCGATAAACTAACTCCGGAGGAAGAAACTGGGATCGGGCCCGGGACGAAAATAAAATGAAAAATAAAGCAAAAAACGGACACGAAACAAAAAAATAAAAAGTAAAAATAAAAAAGCACAGAGTCGAGCAATAATACCAGAGGGTCGGGGCGAGGCTGGAATACGTAATGCGCTAAGAGCGAAGCCCGAGCGCGTCTTGAACGGAGCATAAAATTGGATTTTCGGTCGGGATCGATTTGCAACAACGAGGAAAAAAAAACACGAATAAAAGAACGTGGAAAATAAAGATCTCGTTGGTGGTTGGTACCGCGATGGGGGAGAGATAGAATTATGCCTGCCGGACTCCACCGTGAACGGTTTAACTCTGTTGCTAATTTGAATTCATTTCGTGCGCAGTATCATGCGCATCGCGTCGAGGACCGAGAAAATTGCTACCCTCAGTCCGTTGCTTCGGTCGTGCTTTCACGCACGAGACGAAAGTCCTTTTGCTCTTGGCGGTCGTAAACGGGATCCTCAAAAGTGTCGTGTATCGTGTTCCAGGTCTTTGGAGAAAAAGAATCGCGAAATGTTAATTCATGACGTTGTCTAGGGGTCGAGAGGGTGTCAATTTTGATTTGGGTATTTTCGTGAAGATTTTAGAAATGGCAAAATCTATAAATAGAGTTAGAATTCCAGTAGATTTATTTATTATATTTTATATTGCTTCTATTTCCTGAATCTAAATTTGCATTGATACGCTCTTCTAACGTAATACCTTCTATATGAACCGTTCATGGCACAAATCGATTAACTCCACGAAACAAAAAGTTGAAAAATGCGATGAAATAATGAACATTGTTTTTTTAAAATTCCCTCTATAACATAAATTCAAATGAATATTGTAGAATTCATAAATATAGATTTAGCTTTCATCTAACGGTATCAAAAATTAATGATAAAGAATAGGCAAAAAATAATCGTCAGTAATGTTACAATTTTTATGTGACTGGTGGCGTTAATCGATTTGTGCAATGAACGTGTGCATAAATTGTGAAATTGCGTAGACAGGAATTTATTTATTTTCAACGTTTCAGTTCTCTTCCTTGTATTTAAATACAATTCAAACATAAAGTAAGGCACTATTTCGCTAAAAGTAAGTAAAAGTTACCATGAAATAATAGCACTCGTTACTTATACCATCGTTTTAACTACCGATTTACTTTACACCAATAGAGGCCATAGACCCGACGATTTATTCTTCACTTACTCGCAACGACACCGATAGCACTATCACTGTCAAACCGCCATGCATCACTTACGCGACAGGTTGCACTCCATATTTTACACTAATCGTTCGACCAGTATCGACAGCAGTCGGCATTATTACTGCACAAAAGGTCATTACGAAATGCGGCCCCTGTCATGATCCTAACTCGTCTCGAAATATGAATCCGGTATTCGCGAATATTACACGTCCTGTCTAATTTGCCTCGATATCGATTACGTTCAGTAACGAGACTCGAAGAGGCCCAAGGCGTGTAATTTTTGCAGGCGTCGTTAGCGATCGAATTGCGCGCACGACCATAAACGACATCCGCGGGCTTTTTAAATCGTCCCCCGTCGGAGGCGAGTTTTCACTTCAAGTACACGTTGTCTCTGTGATTCGCTAAAGTTGAGTCACGAAATCGTCATGATTGATACCCAGGCTCGGAATAACAATAATTATTATTATTAAGCGGGAGCGTACGGCGAAACCGCACGCTCATTTCCTGCGCCTCGGGAACGAAGGAACCGAATTATTGCTTCGGCTGACACAGAACAACAAGCAATGGGAAAAAGTTTCACGAGCCTTCGACAAAGAGTACCGAAAATTCATCCCACGATTTCACTGGTCAGTTGGTCCACTTTTCGTTCGTTTGCAAAACGATTCATGGTTCATTTGTAGCAGATTGTCCTAAGGTTTATCGTATGTACTTGGATGAGAGAGGATTTGTAGGAGCCGAGCTGGACACAATTAATGTGGTTTCATTATTTAGTAGATTATTGTAATGTTTACTGTATGTTCTTGGATGAGAAAGGGCTGGTAGAACCACAAATGGGTAAAATTGAAATAGTTTAATTATTTAGTGGAACACGTGAAATTATAGAGTGTAATACTACAATTTTCTGAGAGATCGCTAATACGTGTAATCAATACGAATACATTATACCAAGAAAAATAAAATTGCATGACAATCATAGTAATAAACCAATCGTTCTATTGTTTTAAAGAGATCAGGTTTAGTATTTAATACATAATAAAGCAGTTGGTTCATTATGTTGCAAAAATTGATCCTAATGTAGAAGAAGCTCTCTGTTTGTTTAATAAAATATTCATAGGAATCCGGGCGAAAAAAACGTCGAAAATCCGTGATACAATTTCACTGGTCGGTTGGCCAACTTGACGCGCGTTTGCCAGCCGCTCGTTGTTTTTTTTATCTTTCATCCTAATTATTTTTTTGCCAGCTCGGTATCGAGTGCGCTCGTAATACGAGAAATTCGCTGACTGAGCGTTTGAATGCCGTTTCGCGGTGAAAATGGGGGAGAACGCGTAACGAATTCCTCCCCGTTTTATTTTTTCGTTTCGTGTAAAAATATATACTCGATGAAATAAAACGACACTCATACTGATCCAAGTTTTTTTCTTTGTTTGTTACAGGTGCGAAGCTCGATAGGAAGTGTGCGTGTTTCTTAGTGGCGATCCGGTAAGAAATTCCGCGAGACGGACCGAAAATCACATTTCCAGGTGGAGTAAAGTGATTGGGTAAATTAAAAACTATTTTCCTTAAACGTATAGATAGATGGAAACGGAAGTATGACTTCATTAGAAGGTGACTCGCGTAATAATTGGATAAATAAGCGAAGCTAGGTAACTGAAGCAATAGTGATTAGCATAGTAGCGGGATTATAATTGTTCGAGTTAGGTGTTCCTTTAGAATCGTTTGAATCACAAGAGTAAACTAGTATTTGAATTGGAGAGTTAAGAAATGGTTGAAACAAATCAGTTTACTCGTGACTGATCGACAATGTGTTAAACAATGAATTATAAAGTACCATAGAACTACTTCGGCCTTATCTAAATAAAAGAAATTTAAAATGGTAAACTGTTTTCTTCGAAGCATAAACCGAATGCTCGGAGTCTTCGTCACGACACTCGCCTCCTGCATCATCTTCGGAGTCCCCGGCGATCCTCTCGAATTCGGTTGTTCGCCGCGAAGGTATTAGCACGGGTCGTAAAAAGAAAGGCTAAAAGAAAGTTCGAGGGAAGACAAGAACCAAGCGAAGAGAAGAGATTTTCGCGTCGAACGGCCACGGGGGTGATGGGGTGGGTTACGTCATCGAGTAGATTCGAGGCGCCGAAGAATTCAGCAAGACGATACGGCCCTGCCCTCGGTGGGCAGATAGGGTATAATCATGGCGAGTTTCGTATCTCGAAAGGGGCACACGGGAAGATGGTCCAACATCTGCCGCTGCAGGGAATCTCTGCCCACATGCTGGCCGATCCGTACACGCACGTACGCACGCACACGCGCAAAAAGTGACATAGCTACACGCTGGGACGTCATGTAAATTCATTCGAAACACATGGCAGGGACGAGCGGCGTTCCTCTCTTTCTCTCTCTCATGCTCGAAAAAGGGTTCTTCGATGGAGGAATCCGAGGAACTGCGGGCACGCGGGGCGGGCCGGGGGGTCGGGGTAAAAAAGGCAGATGATAACTTTGACTTACAAGCTAGACTTCGACTTCTCTTCGTACGGGTTCGAGGGACGTAGGACCGGACCACCGGCTCGAATAGCACTCTTGGTTACTCTACAGATTCTTTCTTTCTCCCAGATAACGCTGAGGCTTCTTTTCTGGGCTTTAAAATCATTTCTCAGATGGGAAAGATTCGATGACGATAGGGAATGCCTAAAATTGCCCTTCTGGGAAGGCAGGAGGTTGGAATACCTGATATACTGACGACTTCGTTAATTGGTTGATTGTTTCTAAAATGATACTTTTTCGATAGCAACTGCTGGTAATTGTTTCATATCCATTGCAGTCGAGTGATACAAACTGCTTTTTGTAACGATATATAATTTTTGTAGATACAATTACGGTGTACAGTTAGCTGAATGATATTTATACTCTTTGCAAATACCTGATTTCTATTGTAATTTGCACTTTGGCTAATATTAGTATTTAATATTGAATTTGGGTCTGATATTCAAGGAACTATAATATATATTGAACATATTAATATATTATATAAAAGTATATGAATGTAGTTTCAAAGTACTATCAAGATACATGTACCAACAAAGAACTTGAAGAATGTTATTTAAAAATAGTTTGATTAAAAATTCAAGCTTTTAGTCTATGTCAAATATCTCTGTTATCGTTGATAATGTAAAAAAGTTTGTACAAGAAACGTTATTGCTAATTATGTTTCGAAACGTTTTTGTTGGGTTTACATTTTCGATAGAATCGATATTATTTGAGATACCAATCAAATTACACCTACGTTAATAATCTATAAGGTTCGGTAGCAACACGAAAAAAAAGCGAACACAATGAAACAACTTAGGTACATGAGGTAGTATAACATAAAACCAGCACATTTGATTACCGTTTTGGTATATTGCTCTATGCTGACGTCAAGGATTATATCAGTGCTAGATTCCATAAGATAATCACCGTGTACAGTGCCCACGGTTTTTCCCTTTGCGTGTACAGTTTGATGTGTCTGTCATTTTTGAACAATCGTTTCTGTATTCTTATGTTACGTGTCATATTAACAGTATTCTTTAAGGTTGTTTGAATGTCTAAATTATTGACCACTCAAATTATCTATAATAAAAGGAAGAACCACTCAAGTATAACTCGACGTTATAAGGTAATGGCTTAAACAAAGATATAAGGAATGATCATCATCATCAATCCACTTTTTGCATTTTTTTCACCACTGATTAGTTTCGATGCACTCTCCACCGATTGTTAGAGACGTTCGACTGAAAATTTTCTACTAGGCAAACCCAAGAATGCGTTACACGTTAATCAGAACCAAGTTCAGTCGGATTCAGCTCATTAACGAATTACAGTTATAAAACTAGCGGCACTCGATGCTATTTTCTTCGTTAGGGGCGATCGTTAGATTATGGAGGACTACAGTTACTCTCCAATCTGACGAAAGAGAAATTTATTATCGTTGCCTTGCGAAATTTCTGAAATTATTGGCACGGATCACGTGAACAATCTTCTACGAGAATCTGTGGGTTCGTTCCGATTTCGTTAATTGGTTGATTATTTCTAAAATGATACTTTTTCTCTAGCAGCTGCTTGTAATTGTTTCATATCCTTTGCAGTCGAATGATACAAATTGCCATTCGTAATGATATGATATGATGAATTTTTTAGATACAATTACATTGTACAGTTAACCGAATGATATTTATACTCTTTGCAAATACCTGATTTCTATTGTAATTT